>NC_050202.1:78177466-78521633 GCF_013141755.1 Anopheles stephensi | reverse complement strand
GTAGCAAGGATTGCGCGGCTGGTCGCAATTGATTGACGTTCGGTTGGAAAAGCTGGGTGAACTATATCTAGGTCATCTGGTGGGGATACTGGTAACGCTGCTTGTCAACTTGGAGGAAGCAACCCGCTTTTGGTCGAAGATACGGCGAAAAATGGATGGCAGCAGTGGAGGAGGAGGAGGAGGAGGAGGAGGAGGAGGAGGAGGTGGCGGTGGTGGAGCAAACAGTGGTCCACCGAGCGTAGCACACGCTTCCTCGTCCTGTTTGATGGCGACCGATCCCGACCTTACCGCTTACCTAGCAAACTATCCACTATATTCCTCACGGCACAGTGTATCAAGCAGCCGGGCAAACGTCACTGCTGGATTGGCCAACGGAATTACCTCCACCGGTCGGTGGGAATCAACGACGGCCAGTACGACGCCACGCAAGAAAAGCTGGTCGGAGCTGAAATCGATCGTTAACGAAACGCGCCGCCAAATGGCCACGACGATGGCCGTATCCTTCCCGATGAACGTAAACTTTCGCACGCTTTCCGACGGGCGATCGCGGGTTTACTTTCTAAGCCCGCCGCCGGCCTCCTGGGACACGATGCTGTTTTACGTGGACGTTCCGTGCGCTCGGACGACGGCTGCACGAAGTGAGCGGGACCGACACCAGCAGACGGACAGTGACATCGATCTGGATGAGCTGCCGCCCGGTGCACGGCAAAAGCCCCATCTCGAGTGGCACCAACTGCTCGAATCGATACTGGGGCATCTGCCGACGGCGAACTCCCGCGAGGTGCAGCTAATGCTGGAACGCAAGCGTCTCTCGGTCTGGGGCATCACCTCGTACGAGCTTCACAAATCGAGCGGCAAAATCGTGTTCCCTGCCTGCACCACACTTTACCAGTGTCTGGATACGGGTTATGAGGTGAGCCCTTACACGCCAACGACAGCGATCGGTGCGGATGCTTACTAACTGCGGTGGGGGTCCTCGCCTTTACCTTGCCTTTGCGCACAATCTCGTTGCAGGAAAATACACTCTTCCCTTCGGAGCTTCGGTTTTCGCAGCGGGCGGCCGTGATCGATCCACAAATATGCCCACAAAACTCGGACCTGGTGGCGTTTGTGTGCAACGGCGACATTTGGGTGGTGCACACGCACAGCGGCCATAGCGAGCGGCTTACGTACGCCCACGACGGACGTCGTTCGTTCGCCGAGGATCCACTGACGGCGGGCGTACCGTCCTACGTGATGCAGGAGGAGTTTAGCCGATACCAGGGATTCTGGTGGCAACCGGAAAGTCACGGTAAGTGCAAATTATACCAGCCAACCGATTTGGCCTAGCTGGGAGGGAAGCTTAGAGCAGAGCTATTGTGAATTACACTCAACCAGTTGATGGATTTAATGAGGGCAAAGAACTTTACGTCCTTGCAAACCAAGTGTCTGCTATACTTGACGCGCTGTAAGACGATCTTGGTGTAACGTACCTGATACTGTTGCTTCAGATGTGACATTTAGTGTTGTTGTCCACACGCCAAGCTTCCGCTGCATGTTCTCATTTGATGTGCCTGGTTTGTTGTGCAGTCACACCTGAATAGCTTCAAATCGCTCGCCAATGGGCTTTAAAAGCGCCTAGAGGTATACGCTAGACAGTGGAACAAATCGTAACATTATCCGGCATCCGGCTAACATCCAGCGTCGGACCCCCCCCCCCCCCTGGGTAAAGAAACTTTCTTCATCAACTCTGCCTCCTAAGTGTTGTCACCGTATGCAAATGCATGTTGCATTGATCGCTTGCTGATGCTTCTGGAAATTCGCTTAATCTTTGCACCATTGATGTTCGACTTTGCCGCTTTCGTTAATGAAGGTTCACCACACACTTGCTAGACACTGCTGCACGATGGCTGGTCGATGCTCGAACAATCAGCACCGCAAGCATACAATGTTTAATGCTCGGCCAACAAAGTTCTCCCACCATTTAGGGGAAAAATCACCCCCCCCACTCCTTCGCACACTAGAAAGGCTTTGTGGTTAAGCTTTTCACCATATACACACCATCACCATTTAACATCACGATTAAGATCGGTTGTTCGTGGCTGTTTGAGTAATGTAATCGGCCGCTGTGCTAGTTGCGATAGTTTTGCATGTTTCGCGAAGCTGTTAATTGCCACCAAATCTGGCGTCTGTGTGTGTTTTTTTTTCTTTAGACATCCGGCAAAAACCGCATCCAAACGTGTAATTTTACTGGCACCAGCAGTGTAGAACGAGCATTGTGTGTTTTAGGACAGCGCCACTCGGAGACACTAAAGGTGCTAATGATGCTTCCTTTTTGTATGTTTGTAACATAATTGCGACGGGGTTATTTCATGTTGTTTAAACGTCTGCTAACTCTTTATGTGAACATAATTACTTTAGTCAAGTTAGTTAAGTGGTTAGGAGGTGTGCGTTAGCAAGATAATGCTGTTAAGTGAGCCGTTCGGCACAAATGTTACCTCTTTTGTATCCAAATATGATGATTGTTTTGTCTCTTCTTCGTTAAACAGCGGCCTAAAAATAGTAGTCCACACAGCTCATGGTTGAACTATTGCACAAAATCTTCATTTTACGAAATCAACACGGTCAATGCTCCCGTAAATGCGTGTCCAACTCGGGTGCAACTTTATGCGGCTTTGAACAGATGAGTTGGAACTCAATTTAGCGAGGCATAAATTGGAAATAGAAAATAGAGAGGAGAAAAAACACAGTTCGGTTAATAATGAAAACTGAGCTGATCGAACGTGCCGACACACGTGAGTACGTGCGACCTTCACCGTATCTGACCGCAATCTGCTTTTCGGGCAGGTTTCGGGTGAATGGCTAAACTAAATGCAAGATACGATCATGCTTTCCTTACACCCTTTACGAGCCCGCCATGTATTGCTACATCGATTCGGTGCTATAATGATGAATATGTCGGCGAGGCTGTGATGGGAAAATGAGTGGCGGCAGTTTAAAGCGTTGTAAGAAAAATAGGATAGGTTTGGGATAGGTGATCTGTCTTAATTTTTTTTTTCAAGTTCTATGTAGATATATTAGGCTTTGATACAAAACAACAAATCTCTCCTATTGCCATCATCCTAGACCACATTACCCGAAACTGTGCGGAAAACGATGCTCAAAGCAAATAATTATCAGCGTTCGATTGCGCCTTCAATAACCCGGCGGTGTTGATTCGGTGCGGTCGATTGGGACAGACTGTGGTGCGCTGCAATAGGAGGCACCGTAGGGGCGTTTCTGCGTTTGCGTTTCTCACCTCCCAAAAACGATTGACTCTTCTGGCTGCCGGGGGTGGTATGCTTTTCTTCCATTCCAATTCCTCAACACCCGACTGATACGCTGATTGTGCCCGCCACTTGTAGGTGATTGTGTGACCGAATGGGATGGAGTTGTAATTTTTTTTTTTTGAGGCCGGTAATTTCACCAACTCGCTCGTACCGTTTCAACACAGAACGTGCGTATTGCGTTTGGCATACGCAAACTCGATCGTAAACAATTGGGGGGGAGCTCGATCGATGCAGGCATGCATGCATGGGCGCATCTTGCACAGGCACCAGCTTTTTTGTTTGTTTGTTTGTTTCCTTTTCGTGTGGGCGATCTAGAAAATTGTTGGCACTGTTAAGCCATCGCTTATCCATATTTGCATTGTGTCTTAAGTGGTTGTTAGTCTTTTTTTTTTGCTTACTTGGACATAGGTGTTCAACTATAAAGCTTTGAAGGTGTTAGCTACATGAAGAATTGCATTATAGGTAGTAAATGTTTAAACTAATTGGAAGGCACTAAACTATCTATTTGGCTTCCCTGCTCAATGTTTGGTGCACACTTTCCACGCATCAGTCAGTTGCCGACGCTTAGTGTCGGGGAGAGAAATATTTTCTGCAAACAGTAGCAAATAATGTTCGAAATATTCTATCTAATGTATCCAATCCAGTTTAGTTTCCTTAGTTGGATAACATATGCTGTGAAGAGAGTACCCACTACAGTACAATCGTTCATAGTCCCCAAAAACCATCAGCTTGCGAATAGTTCAAAGAAATAGATCAAATAATGTTTCAGCACTCATGATTTATTGATTAAACCCAGTTTTTGTAGAAATATTAGTTAAAATGCAAACATTGGTTTTGCTCCTATTTTGGGCATCACGAGTAGACGATATGAAACACTCGAAAAGGTTTAATTAGTTAAAGAAAAATATTTTGAACAATTTTCTACTCTTACTTACCTACTTACTTATCAGGCGCTACAACCGCTTTTTGTGGTCTTGGCCTGCTGCGCCAATCCTGGATACCGCTCACGGTTTAGCACCGTCATCTGCCAATCCGTTATCCCGGACGTTCTGGGGGCCTACCACGCCTTCACTGTCCATGTGGACGGCCTAAAAGGACTTTACGTGCTGGGTCGTCCGGTGTCATTCTCATGACGTAACCAGCTCACCGGAGCCAGGCGAGTCTAATTCGCTGGTGTGATCATCGTACAGCTCGTTCAGCTTGTCATTGTAGCGGCTCGTCCATTGTCCTTCCACACACATACGGGACCAAAACGCCTTCTGAGCATCTTCCTCTCGAACGCGGCTAAGAGGGCGTCAGTCAGTTTTGGACAGAGTCCATTTCTCAGAGGCGTATGTGACGACTTTGACTATAAATGTTCTGTACAATCCCAGCTTCGTCCGTCTTTCTACTCTTACATTGCTTAAATTCTTGATAGCAAGTAGTTAAATAATTAATTCTATGTTGCCCATTTTGGATATCAAACTGCCACATTTTGACGTCACTCGAAAATCGCTCTGCAATTGCACTGGACTGGAACTGTCAAAAATCAACATTTACCGCCTGTACCTTTTTTTCGGCATCCTTTAAAGTGAAGTAATAGTCATTTATTGGATTTTTTAATTCTCAATGAGCTTGGAATAAATTTTAAACTAATTTTTTAAAGCAATTTTTTTAAGCTCTAGTTTGCTAAATCACACAAAGGCACACAGCCAATCTGACGAAATGGTTTGAGCTCGGCACAACTATTTCGATATTTCGGTAAATATCCATCCAAATGCGTCAATTTTCGTATAGAAAGAATACACAATGATGTATTCCCTTAAAAGCAGTTGAAAGATCATTTCTTTCGCAATTTTTTCCATAATTTTGCTATTTTTGCCGACCTGCCAAAAACTGGAGCAGTTCCCCCTATCGCTATGCTTGTGACGTTTTGCCATACCATACCATACTGTTTCATAAACATCCACAGTTTGTCTGCTTTATTTTGTCAAACATTTATTCGCGATCACACACGGTTCGCAGCCGATTAGGCGACGTGTTTGCAATCAATGATTAAAATGCCGCCCTGTTGTGTGATCTGTCTCCCGGTCAGCTTTACGTAAAACAAAGTGCAGCTATTTGCCGCCCAGCCCAGTTGTCGATATCGGCCGGTAGCAATCTGGGCATGGGATATAAGCTGTGTGTAGGATGTAGTCGTAAAATGGTTCCTACGGTTGATTTGCCGCGTTCCTATGGGCAGTTGCATTGGACTGAGCTTTAAAACAGGCCCATCCCTTACTCCAAACGGTAAGGTAACTGGTAAAAGCAATCCCATTTTTTCGAGTTTTTGCTGCTCGAAATAATGCTTGCACGAGTGCATCGCGTGTCACGGCGATTGGTAAACGCATTTGGACCAATTACTCCCAAAAAATTTTAAACCCCGGGGTGCGTGTAAGCCTGCATGAGCTAAGCCGTTCATAACCGCACACAGGAAAATACCAAGCACCGGAGGTTTTTGTTTGAGACTTGCTGGCAAGGGAGAGGACCGGTCGAAAAGGCTCGAATATGGCTGCGGTGCGTTTCAAGAAGAGACTTCTGCTGGCATCCCTCCCCAAAGTTGAGCGGGGCGGTTAATTTCTTCGTGCCCACTACAAACGGAGCCAGCCCGGTCGGTCGCGGGTAACTATAAAACCACCGAGTGACCAGCAAAGTAGCATCATTCGTCGGTGTTCTGCAGCACAGCACACAGGTCGAACGAACCGTGTAGTATCAGCAGCATCAAGCTAAGGAGCCGGAGTGTCTCTAGTGTACCGTCTTTGTTTTTCAACGCGCTTATTCAAATCGTCAAGCATAATGAAGGTAATAGGCAGTGTGTTTCATTTGTGAGATGGATATTCTCGGGTGGGGGGCAAAACAAAACTTCTCAACCATTGCTCTTGCAAATTGCAGTCCTTCATTGTGTTGTCCATGGCGTTGGTGGTCGTGGCCGGAGCGGCCGTTGATGGTGGCAAAGCCAAGCGAGGCATCTGGGACTTTGGTTCTGGGCACGAGTCATCCTTCGGCGGTGGCGATTTCGGTGGAAGTGATTTCGGCGATCACAAGGAGGAGGTGAAGCATGTAACGATCGTGAAGAAGGTACCGGTACCGTATCCGGTCGAGGTGACGAAACATGTGCCGGTCGAGGTGAAGGTACCGTACCCGGTCGAGGTGGAGAAGAAGGTGCCGGTGTACGTGGAGAAGAAGGTCCCCGTGGTGGTGGAGAAGAAGGTGCACGTTGACCGTCCGGTGCCGTACCCGGTGAAGGTGCCGGTAAAGGTGCCGGTCATCCACAAGGAGTACGTCGAGGTACCGAAACCCTACCCGGTGCATATCGAGAAGCACGTCCCGGTCATTATCAAGAAGCCGGTGTACATCGAAAAGACTGTCCCCGTGTCGATTCACATCAAGAAGAAGTCCCACTGGCACTAGCGCGTTGCCGTGGACGGTTGATCTTTGTAAATAAATAGACTCACTAAGAGACCCCCGAATCGTGCGCATGTCTGCTGATAGACATGGCGAAACTTAAACAGTCGTGTATTGTATGAATTCTTGTTGAGAACTTTGTTGAGAACTTTCGCGTTTGCTGGCGATCGAAAACTGCTGCAAGTGTGAATAGAACTTGTAGGTAAAGTCTGTAAAGACAGACGGACAGACATTTGCCACCAGTTAATATAGTAGATCAAACATGTTCCCGGCAAGCATGCTACTCAATCAATCTCTATATGGAGCTGCAAGTTTTCCATAAATGAGAGCCAGAGAGGAGTGTTGCGTAACGGGGATGATCACAGTATCTACTGTGACATCGATCGTTTAGTGCCTACATTAGCAGCGGCAACCATGTAGCATGTCGCATCTGTTAACAATAATCTATTTAGAGATTGCCACTCCATCAACCCCCTTTAACTGGGGAACATTAACAAATCGTGGAGCTCCGGCTACCATTAAGCTGTCAAACGGCCGACCGAAAAAGGAGGTTCTCGGTGGGCGAGATAATAAGGCTCGATCATGTAATAATTGCACGCAGCACGGGGAGCACTTACGGTCACCGTTTCGGGTCATCAGGCCATTAGAGCGAGTGGATGAAAGTGAAAAGTGCAACGGCAGCGCAACGATCGATTGCGACGTCTCTGCTTCAGATCAGCGTTCGGTTACTTAATGCTCTCACTGCTAACACTGTTTGCTGCTGTCGCAGGCTCGTGGTAGCCTTCTATCAGCCCCTTACATACGGCACTTTTTTTTTGTTACTTTTATTGCATGCTACAATTGCGTTTACTCTTGTGCCTCCACTCCCGGTGCAAATCCGTACGATCGTTAAGCTGTTGCAATCGGTGGCTGGTGAAAAATGGGGCCAAAAAACAGGTCCCGCTACCCAGTCCGGCTGCTTATCCCTGCCGTTTGCATCACAGGGAGGGATAGAGGGTGGAGGCGCGCAAATGAAGGGCTGAGCGAGTGTAGTTTATTATCACAAAAAGCTGATCGCGATTGAATTCTTGTGCAATTGGCGTGCCCCAGGCCGGGAATGGCAAGGTGGCATTTAGAGTAATTAGTTATGACTGAGTTAAAAAGCTATCTTTTTTTTCGATATCATAACGCTACTAATAAAGTTGTAGCAATTTGTATAAGTGATTCTTCTTCTTCTTCTTTCTGGGCACTACAACCTGGAGAGGTCTCGGTCCTGTCATTTCTGGCTTTCTGTGACTTAATTTTATCCGTAGCAAAGTAGTCCAGCCCCGCGTACGGGGAGGAAGACCGCTTCCTGGGATGGGATTTCAACCCCGGCCCTGCCGTTTGAAGACCGGCGCCGCTATCGCCTCGGCCACCGGACCGCCCCCTTAGCGCAACTAATGGGACTCGAATATTCCTGGACTGCTCCAAGGTGTATGTATTTAGAACAAAGTGAGTTGAGAGGAGGTGCCGTAAAAAGCCCGTTTTGACACATGGAAAGAAGTAGAAGACCAGGACCAGTTTGACGTTTACTTGACCGGATTGAATCAGCTGGTTATATGTGTTGTTTATTATTCTCGAAGCAATAACATCATTATATAATTTGTTTTCTTCCATTCTGCTGTTCAATATTGTTCGGAAAGCTTAGATCAAGCGAAGAAATCAGGATATTGTAGTGCTTCAGTGCTATCTGAGGAGATTCTGTATTGTATTTATTACTGTATGAGGTGGTAACGATTCAGCGCCTATATGGACAGGGCAGCTTTAACTGTATCGGCGTCACAGGCGGAGCCGGTTTGCATCCCCGAACTATTGGTTGATCCGAGATATAGGATCGTTCCACTTTTTTGCCGATCTGCAAGCAAAAATTCATCAAGAGCACAGCAGATCGAGCTTCATCAATGTATGCTAGAGATCGCTTGCTTGACCAACAAAGAATGCTTGACCGCCGCTTGTTTACATTTCAGTCAAGCAAAATTTTTTTCAAGATGTCCGACCGAGAAATCGCTATTCCGACACCTCCTCTCAACTCACTTTGATTTAGAAGGTGTATTTTTGTCGATTTGACAGCCCACCATTTTAGTCGAGATATGTCAGAGTTTGTTTACAAAAACATATGGTATAAAGGACGACCAACATGAACAAACAGCCTTGATTCTCAGTCCATTGACCAATTTCGCTAGTTTATGGGTCATTTTCGCCTATAAAATGTTGTCCCACAGACGATTGAAGATATTTGGTTGCATTTTTCGTCAAAAAAATCGCAAGCGATACCACCACCGGTGCCTCCTCCGACGCTTCTATCACTCTTCTCAATACCCTTCCCCTCGATGACCTAAGAACTGTTATGTCAGGTTGAGAAATGTCAATTTACACTAAACAACTCTACCTCCTATATCCATATACCTTGGACTGGACAAGAAAACTTATTAAACTAACCTGTAAAAAAAAATGGTATCTTAAGATATCAGTTCTTGTGCATGTAAGACTAATTCATCCTAAGAAAAGATGAGTTCACTGATGAGTGAAGTAGAATCAAAGATCCCTATAGCTGGAGTTCTCAACAATTATAGCCATTTTTAATTCTGTTCCCATTTCGACTTCAACTTCTCTTCTTCTTCTTTCTTGGCACTACAACCTCGAGAGGTCTCGGCCTGCCAATTTTGGCTTTCTGGGACTTGATTTTACCTATCTGGATGGGACTTGAACCCCGGTCCTGCCGCGTGAAGAACGGCGCCGCTGTCGCCTCAGCCACCGGAACGCCTCCAGTTTAAGTGATAGCAGGAGGCATATTATGAAGAAATTACGAGGAAAAACAGTTTTCTATTGCTTTTCCACTGAATGTTTTCTGTAGATTGAGCGATTATAAACTGTAAGGACATTTCATTAAAACAACCTTACTTGTTACGGGCTTTTTTTATTGGTGTCACACGTAAACATGATAAAAGTAGGATAAGCGCTTCCCATTACTCCCATTAAACACCAGTGTGAAACAACAGCGCATTAAGCATGAGGCGCGTGCGCGTTACCACGTGACGCTTGTCCGTCGTTTGCGCAGAGATTGCGCAGACGTTTGGACAGGAATGGTAACTGATTCACTTCACTTCTCGTTGTTCGCTGTGTTCTTCGTTGCGTTTCAAACTCGCTGCTCCCTTTTCCTATGTTCCCTGGTAATGAGTGGGTTTTCTTGAAACGAAACGTGTCGTGCTACGAATGATTATGACCTTTTTCCTTTAATAGTTTGTTTTAAGGGTTTTTTAAGGGTTAACCCACTTGGATTGGATTATAACACTCAACGCTAACTAATCAAATGTTCTTTCTTTCTCTAGACGAGATCTACCGCATCGTGTACGAGGAGGTAGACGAAAGTGACGTTAGTCTCTACACCTTTCCCTCATCGCAATCGTCCGGCCGAGACTTCGAGGAGTATCGGTTTCCCCGTGCCGGCACGCCGAACGCGAAATCAAAGCTAAAGCTCGTCCAGTTTCGACTCTCGGAAAACCTGCGCATAACGGACATTTGCATCAAAGAGCTGCAGTGTCCACTAACGTTCGCCTTTCCCTGGTTGGAATACATCGTGCGAATCGGTTGGACACCGGACTCGAAGCAGTAAGTGGCCAGCCAGTCCTAGCCAGTCGCGATAAGTAACGCTCCTTTCACACGTTTCATTTCCCTTCCAGCATTTGGGCACAACTACTCGATCGTCCGCAGCAGCGGCTGGAGCTTGTGCTGCTACCGCTGGATAACTTTTGCGAAATCTACAGCAGCAGCTCTTCCTCGCCAAACTGTGGAGCAGCGGCAGGTGCGACATCGGCCGCAGCTGGTACCAACAGTAGCAGTGCAGCCCCTTCAGGAGCATCATCGTACGGCACTTCCCCCGGGCAGCAACTTCATGGCCATCATGCACATCCGCCACGGAAATCATCGTCCGGTTGGCGCTCGCCGCTAGACAAATCGACGCGCCCCCTGCAAGTGATCTATTCGGAAACGTCCAGCAGTTGGGTGAACGTGCACGATGTGCTGCAGTTTGTCGCGATGTCCGAGCAGGAGGTGACGTTCCTGTGGGCTTCGGAGGAAACGGGCTTTCGTCATCTGTACTTGATCACATCTAGTCTTACTCCGCACGGATGCAGCGGGAGCGGTGTTAGCAATAGTTACAATAGCAATAGCGTCGGAAACCATCACAGCACAAACCTCAGCCACGTACAGCACGGGCACGGACAGGACGAAGCGAATAGCGCCAGCTTACCGCCAGCTCCGGACCACTCGCTTCCGTCCATGGCGTGCGTGGGCAGTACGCTGGTACCGCGCATCGTTAGGAAGGTGGCCCTAACCGCGGGCCCCTGGGAGGTGCTGGGCCGCAACGTTTGGTTCGATAGTGTGCGCCAGCTGGTGTACTTCATGGCACTTCGGGAGACCCCGCTGGAGAAGCATCTTTACGTCGTCAGCCTGGCACAGCCAAATGCGTTGCGATTGCTGACCATACCCGGGTTTTCGTTCACCGTCGAGTTTAACGATGTAATTAAATTTTTGTTTTTAAAGAGCTGGCTAGTACTCCCGATGCTAACCGTTACCATCTCTCTCCCCAAGGACTGTACACTATTTCTTCAAACGTACTGCAACATCTCCACCCTGCCATCGTGGGAATTGATACGGATAAGGCACGATACGGATGGCAGTGGATGCGGTTCGCCGCCGGTCGACACGCTCGAGCTGATCTCGGAGGGTTATCTGGCCGAGGGCGGGCCCTCGGAAAATACGCAGTACAACCCCTACATCTACAGCCCGCAGATCTCGACCGGTGACGTGCTGTACGCGATGGTGTTCAAACCACACAACTTCATGCTGGGCGTCAAGTATCCCACCGTGCTCAATGTGTACGGTGGGCCGGAAGTGCAAACGGTGAACAATACGTTCAAAGTACGTGCCGTCACCTCCCCCCTTTAACAGTCGCTGCGCAATTGACCACTGACGTTTTGACCGCTTGCTTTCAGGGCATGCGCCAGCTGCGGATGCATATGCTCGCCTCGCAAGGATACTGCGTGATTTGTGTGGATTCGCGCGGTTCGCGCCATCGGGGCGTCGAGTTCGAGTCGTACATTCGGTGCCGGATGGGCACGGTCGAGCTGTCGGATCAGGTGGAAGTGTTGCGGATTTTGGCCGACCAGCTGGGCTACATTGACATGGACCGGGTGGCGATACACGGCTGGTCTTATGGTGGGTGTGCATGCAATGATTTGCTCCCCCTTTTTTGTTTTATCTATAAACCGGGGGGGCTTTTTTGTTGTTGTTTTCCAGGTGGATATTTAAGTCTGATGGGGCTGGTGCAATACCCGGACATATTCAAAGTTTCAATCGCGGGCGCACCGGTAACGAGCTGGGAATATTACGATACCGGCTACACCGAACGCTACATGGATCTGCCGGACAACAATCGGGCCGGCTACACGGCAGGTTCGGTGCTCAACTACATTCAAAAGTTTCCCGACGAGTGCGTACCAAGTTTCCCTCTTGCCACCCACGGCCACCGTCACTAAAGTACCATTTGCTTCTTACGTCTTTCGTCCGCAGGGACAACCGGTTGCTCATCATCCACGGTCTCATTGACGAGAACGTACACTTCTACCACACCTCGCAGCTGGTCAGCCGTCTGGTCCGGGCGAACAAACCGTACCAGCTGCAGGTGTACCCGAACGAGCGCCACTCGCTCCGCAACCTGGAGGCCAGCAAGCACTACGAAACCAAGCTGCTATCGTTTCTGCAAAACCATCTCTGAACCAGCGAACCGAACAGAGCGTCCAAACCAACCGGTCCGACCGCACCAGGCAGCGGTCTGCGGTGGTGCGGTGGGGCACCAGGGCAACCATCGATCTGGCGAAGGGTGCGGCTGGCTGGTTGCTGCGCTCGCAGACAGCACAACCGCCGCTACCCCCGATCGTTAGCCGGCTTCCGTCCGTCCGGATCGCCGGCGCTCTCGCTTTCGGCGGAATCGATTCCGGCGGCTCGTTCCGTGCGCTCGTCTCGATGGCGAGCTTTGTGCGAACGTTTGTGTCTCTTTCGCTTCCGTGCATTGCTAAACCCCGGGTGCTAGGACGGACATGAAGAAACGGCCCGGTATTGGTAACGCGTTTTGTTCGTTCGTTCGCTTGAAAGTCTAACGCTTGCGGTGCTTGCCATTTGATTGTGTTTAAAGGCAGCAGGATAACTATCGAACTGGATGATCATGGTCCGAAGACCAGCTTTTAAACATTGAACATTGAAACCCATAAAGTATGGCGACATTGTGCTGTCCCTGTTCCGGGTCCTCTACACACTGCCCATCCCCCCGGAACGCAAGACTTCGTGATTCGAGGGATCCTTTTCTTCCGGCCGGCGGTGCTTATCGTGTCAACGACCGTTTGCTGGCGGCGGTTGTGCTAGGTTGTTTTGTACGTGTGTGTGTGTTTTTTTTAAGTGCAAATTGTGCTCGAACGAATTTTTGTTGTTTCGCTGTTTTAAGGGTGAATCATAGTGTAAAAAAAAAAAACAAAGTGTAGCATAGGTAGTGGCGCTGAGTGGTTGAATGCTGTTGGGCCGATCGGTTGTTACGATGCGATTTTTATCCGTTGAACACCTTAAATTTGCTCTGGAAACTTTACGTTTATAGTCAGCGACAAAAACAAAGCTGTGCTTGGTCTATGTTTGGTCTGCGTTTGCACGCGCTCATTGCTGCTTATAGTTGGGAGCTTTAGTTGTGAGATTGTGTTGTTACATTTTTAGTTTTGAAATTTTGAAACGGTTAAAGTTGCCCGCGTGTCCCGAACCCACTCAAATGTACGGGTGCAGAACGAAATGGGTGAGGAGCAGCAGAACGAAAAAACGAATAAAATATTGTGCTAAACGAAACAAACGTTTTTTTTTTACGATTGTTGGAGAAAATCGATAGAAAGAAGCCTGGTTCCAGGTAGCGTGTAATGTAAAACATTTATATAACTAGTGGCCCGACTGGGAAGGGTCTAAACGAATTGATTTTCCCTTGCTTTCAGAAATCCGACAGAAAATATCTCCTCGCCTCTGTGGAAACGAGAGCCGCTGGAATGGAGTCGTTCATTTGGAGCAGCAAGGAAAACATCACAGGTATGTTGGAAAGATTGTAATTTAACCATAAAAATCTGTTTTGTTTTATATTTTTTATTCCTTAACAAACATCATCCCGTATCGTTAAGTATGAAAAGGCGACACTAAATAAGCGAACTGGAGTCTCATAAAAAAACTGATCCCAGTTCAACGGCTTGATCACTTTGCTGAGCTATGTGTTGGTCCGCTAGCCTGCTCTCCGCCTTCGGCACCGTTGTACGAGACGTTAAAATAAATAGATCTAAACAAAAAACGTAGTCTTTTCCCTTAGAAATAGGTCACTTGGAATGCACGCTCCCCATGCGCTAGCGGAGCATTACTCCGGCTGACGATACACCCCGTTAAACAGCACGGACCGGGTGCCGTAATCGTAGATGATGAAAACGAACGGATGGTTGCAGTGGAACATGGCCGGATCGGCCGGGCGGGAAGATCGGAACGAGAAGGCAACGGTGGCCGATGCGGCCACCGACCCATCCTCGTTAACCTCGATCTTCGCTTTCTGTTGTACCTCGTCGAACCCGATCGGATCGCGCCCATCGGTGAAACCGTCAAAGTTGGCCGTGTTCTCGAACAGGCTACCCATACCCAACCGCTCCAGCACCGGCTTCATCTCGACCGTCTTCTCGATGCTGAACTTGGGCAGCTTGACGTCCACCTTGCGCGCGATGCCATCGTTCACCACCTCGTGCAGGATGTTGGTGTCGGCTGCCAGGCGGGCCAGCAGCTTCGTCAGTGCGTTCGGTTCGGCCGGTGGCAGAAACACGAACATCGAGACCTGATTCGGATTGTCGCCTCGGTGGCTGTCGTCGTCCTCGCCACCGGCACTGTACGGGAGCTCCAGTATGTGGCAGCCCAGCTTTTCGTTGGCAGCTACAAAACAAGTAAGTGGATTGCTTTTTGAGTACGAGCGAGCGATTCGCTGCTGCCCATTCGGCTGCTGCCTTACCATGGCTGAACGTTCCCTCCACGTGCATCATGTCGACAAACAGCTGGCGGTCGGCCGAGATGTAAAAGATTTCCTTCTTCGTTTCGCCGGCCTTAAACTTTGTCTGCCACGTGCCCTGTGTGTTTGTTTGAGCGGGGAAAAATGGTTTACTTGTCGGTTGCCGTTGTGGGGAGAATTGTTTTCGCAACTCACCTTAAAGTAGGCCGCGTTCGCGATCGCTAGCTTCGTGTTGCGCGTAATCGAGCCTGGTACCAGCAGGTCCTTAATCTGGCCCCGGGTAGCATTCTCTACCCAGCGATTGATGTACACACGCTGCTCCTCGGGCTGCGTGTCGTAGTCAAGCAGTTCGATCGTATCGGCAAACTTTTGCTGCATGCAGGTCGAGACGGGGATCTGGCGTCCGAAGAACAGTTTATCGACCGAACTAAACCCAACGGCGTTTGCTTCGTTGAAGCGACCCTGCAACGACTTCCGGGATGTATCGTACGCTTCCTGCACGGTCGTCTTGCTGTCGGACCACTGCAGATTGAGCCCGGTGCGCAGTAGCTTCTCGGTGGTGTCTCGTGCACCGAAGTACATCATCAGCAAGACATTGTACAGGCTGTACGGTGAGAAGAAGATGTTTTCGTTTGGCGTTGCCGTATTGATGGCATCAAGCAGCTGCAGGGTGAAGATCGATTCGCCCTTGTACAGTCGGGACCGGGACTGGTCTGGGTCGACTTTGTCCGACGCCTTCTTTTCGTCACCCGGCGAACATTGCCCGTTGGCGGGATGCAAGCTGAGCAGTGTGATAAGCCCCAGCAGCAGCAATAGCATGCGGCCAGCTTTCCCCAGAGTGCTGGACATTTTTGCGATGTAATGCGTGCTTCTGTTGCAGGAGGAAAGACAAAGAAACCAAAATATTACACACCGTACAGCCATTTTGTTCGTTTAAAACAGACTTTACTATAAACATAAGAACAACAAGGCACCAGACACCGACGGAATAGTAGCCCAGCTGATCAAAAACGGTGGTGCAGCACTCGAACAGGAAATTCATCAAATTTTTACTGAGGTATGGGATATCGAATCTCGATGCCTTGTGCCTTGCAATCTTGGTATCATCTATCCCATATACAAGAAGGGAGATAGGCTAGAGTGCAGCAATTACAGGGGTATTACGGTGTTGAATACCGCCTACAAGATTTTCTCCCTAATCTTACAAGATCGACTTGTCCCATTCGTTGAACAGAAACTATCAGAGAGGATTCCGAAACGGAAAATCAACCACTGACCAGATCTTCACGATGCGGCAAATCTTAGAGAAGATGGCGGAGCAGCAGCTCCACTCGTACCATCTCTTCATTGATTTTAAAGCCGCCTATGACAGCATAGCCAGGGTAAAACTGTACGACGCAATGAGCTCCTTTGGAATCCCGGACATCACATGCCAGGTAAAGGTGGATGGAAAACTTTCAGGGCCCTTTGCTACCACCAAGGGCTAGGGCGCCAGGGAGTTGGGCTTGCCTGTCTCCTTTTCAATCTGGCACTAGAGAGAGAGCCATTCGCGACTCGGAGGTGAAAACTTCGGGGACCATCTTCTATAAGTCAATCCAGATCCTGGCATACGCTGATGACATAGACATCATTGGTTTGAGGCTCTCCTATGTAGCAGAAGCTTAGCAAAGGATCAAGCGTGCGGAACAGAAGCTCGGGTTGGAGATTAACGGAGCGAAAACCAAAATGATGGTGGCGCACCACCAGTGGCCCTGCTAACAAACACTGATTTACGCAGGGGTGATGTACAGATAGGTGACCGCACCTTCGAAGTCGTCCAAAACTTCACCTATCTGGGGTCAAAAGTCAGCACCGACAACAACATTGATGTTGAGTTACGCGCAAGGATGCCGGCTGCCAACCGGTCATACTACAATCTGAGGAAACTTCTCCACTCTGACTTAGGAGTGGACTCCTAAACTGACTGAAGCCCTCTTAGCCGCGTTTGAGAGGAAGATGCTCAGAAGGATTTTTAGCCCCGTATGTGTGTGGAAGATCAATGGAGGGGCCGCTAAAATGGCGAGCTCTACGAGCTGTACGATGATCTCACCATCGAATTAGACTCGCCAGGCTCCGGTGGGCTGGTTACGTCATGAGAATGACACCGGACGACGCAGCCCGTAAAGTCCATTTAAGCCATCCACGTCCTGATAAGTAAGTAAGTTACTATAAACATAACCACCTACTTAATCACAGTGGATGGTAGCGATAGCGAAACTTTGAGCTGTACCCGAGCTTGTTCAAGGAAACGTACTTTTTAAAGCGATTTTCAAGGATAAGAAATTCACGGCGTTGTGCTGCTGCCCGCCACCACTTCAATTGTCCAGCGGCTTTAGGTCACATCGTGATGTTCCGTTGGCACGAATTGTTGCCAACGCCAAGGTCATGGTCAAGTTGGGCGTAGAAGACGCTTTTACGTGCGTCTGATTGATTGATGAGGGAATTCCCCAACAGATGCTTATTATTAACGATGCTCAACCACAATCCACAACAGGGGTTTCATCACAGGCTCCACTCTACACTACTGAGCTGTACGTTTCTGTAATATGTTTTGTAGAGTAAACGAAACAAAAATAGCAAGGAAAAAGAACAACCAAGTTTGTATGTTGCATATTAAAAATTGCAGCATCTTATCAGTACTTTCGGTGTTTCGTGTCGAAAGGCTATCACTGTAAAGCACATGCATATGTTTTCTGATTAGACGTTCCGCTTCGTTTGTGTGGTATTTGAAATCTCAATGTCAAGTACAATTGGTAACTGAAGTTGATAGTAGTTTAGTACCTGGAACATTTATTCAAGCTAACAGATATTTCTAATGCTATTCCAGCTTAGTATTACTGGCTAGCCGCTTTCAAAGGTGAGCTCCTCATAGTAAAATTGATTTATTCGTTGCTCTATCATAAATACGGATAGGCAAGTCCTACAAATAGAAGTTCTAGAAGTAGTAGCAATTTTTGTCAGCGTAGCACAAACTCTGTTTATTACAGTCCAACAGCTAATACGAGAGTAACAAAGCAGCTAAACAGTCGGCTGTACATTTGAAAATGTAAATAGCGATGTGGGAAAACCCCGTTCAGATAAAACGCCATTTAGGGCAGACCAGAGTAGTTTAACACTACCGTTACAATGCAAATTAGCACATTACCATACATTTTCCAAACAGTGGCACCATTCTCGTTTACTGGTTCGTTCGATTCCATGATGGTCCATTACTGCGGTTACATTTGTGTGGAACCACACGCCACATACGTCATTACCGACCTTTTTATGCAAATATAAAAATGAGCAGCTTATCAAATAGGCACAATTTCGTGTAAAGAGCTTAAGCTGATTAACGTCACTAATCAATCCTCACTCACTGACTTGCAACCCTTAGCTCAACTTCAATTGCAGAACATATTACCCATCGGCAAAGTGTTGCAGGCATCTAAAGCATCTTCTTAGTGCAATGACTCCGGCCTGAAGGAACAATGGAAGGTTATGCGGGTTCAATTTCATAGCCATACGAGCTGCATAAAATGTGAACCACCACCACCGGTTTTATTAGAGTAGCATGAACATAATTCACTTGGTGTCTGGCTATAAACGAACCTTAAAACCGAAGGGAATTGTACGCCGTTGACGATGGTACGCCGAGCAATGAGGAAAAAGGGAAAATGATCGCGCGATGCAGTCGCTTTTCCGAGGTGCATTCGTGTGTGTGTATGCATTTTTCCTACCCAACCGTTGTACGGACTACATGGCTACATTTTCCGGCTCGTGTTCGCTAGATTAATGCGGATGTTGTAGCGTACTATTTTTCGTGGTTCAAGTCCAAGACGAATGAAGTTAAAGATTAGCCTGACCGCATGAAACATGGCCAGTGGGATGAGTGAGCGCAGCTGTCTTGTTCCATCGACAGCAATAAACATGTCGGATTTTAACTGTTCACATCCGCCTAACGACATCCGCGTGCATTTCGCGCAGTTTCTTTTGTGATTGTGCATCAGCGTTTCCCAAACTTTCCCAAATGGGTTGTTGCGGTTACAAAATCGCTCCCACTTGCATATTACGTGGAGTATCAAACACTGTGACGAGTGTTGCGTGTGACTCACTACCTGTCCCTGGCAGCGACCTGCGTGTAGTGCGATACCACTGGAAGGATCATTGTCTGTGGTACTTTTTAACGCGCCTCACAATCGTTAATAAAAAATTTGAATATCAAGTCCTTGAAATAAATGCAAATTTGTAAAACAAACACAATCCAGGTGGTTCCGACGGCGCAGCTAAGGAACTCGTTTCTACGCTTTACATTCCATTCCTTCACACGCTTCACCGGATGCGCAGCAGTGTGTCTCATGTAAAAAGTAACTCTTGCTGCAGAGATCATAACCTTCGTTTATACATAAAATAACTTATATTCATCTTCACCAGCCCAATGCCACTTTAAGAAGTGTTTTGAATTTCGTTTTCATCAACGACTTCATGGACAAATTACTCTAGGGACAAAAATTGGGACGCACTGTAGGCATACGAAACAATTCATGGCAAAACGGGTGAAGAGACCCCGATAAACCAAACGGCCAGCTCAAACATGGTCAACCAGGAGTCGTTCGACTTTTCGACGCCGTCACCGTACGGTTTAAGTCATCTGCGTCCAAGCCATGCGTCAGGCCTCGTGCGTGCATATCGTTACCATTTTACTCGCACACAATGTTTTCTCCACCTACACAAACGCACACACATTTTGCGTTGGCTCTACGAAATGCAGTGGCCCCTTTGCATTGTCCGTTACGAAAAAAAAACCCGGCGGGGCAGACATTGGGTCATCCGCGTCCAAACATCGTGATACTGGACCGCCATTATGTAATGCACCTCCTTCGCTCCCCCCCCACACAGGCCACCCAGCCATACCCATATCAAGGTGGAAGATGGGGAACTCCGGGTGGGTTGGCCAGTGATTGAAGACAGGGTGTTTCTCCCTTCCTTCATTCTCTTGTGTTCGTGTTTATTACTTAACCAACGGCGCGGCGAGCCGCCTCTCGGTGCCAAGTGATCCAACGCAAGCACACTATCGCCACAGACCGGATCCACCACCCATTTGGCCTCGAGTGAGAGTTTGCTGCGTACGCTACGCGGTTCAATGCGTCATCTCGCGATCGCGTCTTTCACAACCAACTCTCGCGCGCGGGTTTTACGATGATAGGCGTCTGGTCGCCTTGTTTCACTTTCGGTTTCAGTCACCCAGCCAGCACAGGCAGCGTGGTTACCGGAAGCTGTAGTTACCGATTCGCTTTTAGCACTTCCGCTCCCTGGCCCGATCGGGGCCGATCGATCGCGTCGAAACCGCATCAAAATGGAGGCTTGCTGGCACGATCTTTTGCGTGCGGTTTTTGCTTCCGACCACCATTTTATATCCGGCTTTAGGTCGAATACGGTGGAAGCATACAAGCACCTGCCTTGCTACTGCTGCCTGGCGGCTGCTGCATGATATAATACGTGTATGGAAGTTTCAAGGCAAATGTTGCTAGTTAAGTTACACTTGAGTAAAATATTATGACACAACTGAGAACAAGCACGCAAAGCACGCAAATGAAGATTTCGATCTTTGCAACACTTTCAGCGTACGAGCTACTACTAACCTTCGGCACTGATCAGGTATAATAAACACTAGTTACTATTGGACTGTGTTTACTCGCTAGTAACACTCACACACACACACACATAAACTTTCCGTAACAAACTGAATCCGTTCGACACCCCAACAATCGTATTGAGCTCGACTCCGTATCGAAGGTTCGGTTTTGCTTAATAGCAGAAGGAGTACAGCTCGCCACCACCGGTACGTCCGACGCGGTATATGTTTGCAGCGACACTGAATAGCGAGCGCTAGCATCAACGCGCTTATGACTTTGGTGTGCTCGGAACCGGCCCACATGCACTACCACATAAGTCGCTACTTCCCACAGTCGCAGTCGGGCTTACAGTTGCGGACAAAGTAAATCGCTAGCCCTTAAACAGCCTATCGTTTTCGGTTCTTAAATCTTTACGAACATTAAACAGTTAATGGGGTTTGTTAAGATTGTTGCTTAAATATTTAAAAGAGAGAAAAAAAACTCGTTTCAATAAATCGCTAACTGCTGGAGGGCAAACTTATGGACATTACTGTACGCTAATGCACAAGCGATCCATCCATGCTCTCCGGTATGCTAGTGTTTGTTTCAATCGATGTTTCGCTCAGTCTGTTGCATATAATGCATTAGATAAGCAATGTAAGTTGAAGCCCAGAAAAGAAAAGCAAAAAAACACTCCTTTAAGCGTTTTTAAGTACGTTGGAGAGCAAATGGTTTAGAAATATCTTCTTCTTTTCTTTTCTTCTTGTTTTCTCCATAGCAATCCTCTATTTACAAGGACCCCTATGAAGGTTGTTCGCCGGTGTCGTTTCTTTGTGTATGATTGCAACAAAGGATAAGCGATTTGTGCGTCAATCCATGTTAGAATACGTGGCCACAAAAAAAAGTGTACAATCTTATCATTAACAGACAGTATATGTATAGCCAAGGTAGTTCGATGCCATCCAACTGCTGAATCCCACTAGAATCCCCAATTTCATGGACATGCTAGCATTACTAATTTCGGCGATACAATCCATATTTGAAAATGGAACGAAAAGAAAAACGTGACACGATACTCATCGTAAATCCATTGTTGGACTTTTGTTTCATATGCTCACTTCCCGATCGCGAGCAGCTGCCCGACAAAAAAAATGAGCTGGAACTGAAATGATGGTGACACATCAGGGGGGGCCGGTGGCCAAATGTGAATGATCTGGCGGCGCTTGGTTATGGCCGTGACCACCACAGACTGCAAAGTTGGCAAAGGTGAACCGGTGTGCAGAGAGTAAACAGCAGATAAAAACTCCCGGCTGACTTTGTGCATCCGCTTGGGGCGTAAATTCAAATGATTGAGCTGCTTCATCTTCTTCCTTGGCACTACAACCTCGAGGGGGTCTCGGCCTGCCATTTCTGGCTTTTCTGTGACTTGATTTTTACCCGTTGTAAAAGCATTCAGCTCAACGTACGGGGAGACGGGTCTGGATGGGACTTGAACCTCGCCCCGGTCCTACCGTGTTTTCATACCCACAGTAGCTATTTAATAAAATATTATAAATCCATCATCTTTTCGATATTCAAAAGGAACGGCTAGACCGTACTGCTGTTAATCTATCATCTACAGCAAATCAACTCATAAAATTATCTTTCCAGGTAGAATCCATGAAATGGAGCAGTCCTGATTGAATGAAACTATATTGAATTAGGCACACCACAACTTCCAAAGGACAGATGTTGAGATGGCACACTCGCTCTAACCGATTGACTATCATTAAAATGATCATTTACAATTCAAGATATTTTTACCTCCACGCTTTGATCAAGCGCCAGATAGATGCGATGTAAATGTGACATCGATGAAGTGTGTAGCATTCGTGCTGAAGCGGCCTCAAGGTAACGGGTTGTAAAGTGCACCTATTGAGACCGGCAAGCAAGCAGTACGCAACGGGAGCTGCCGCCTTAATGCATATTGCCGGTAGTAATTAGGAGTTGGGTATTTCCCGCGCTAGTCGCCCGTTGGGTGGCGTGTTAGTGATGAGGTTGTGCAACTGCATAAATATTTACGGCCCCCTTCAACGATTGTGTCCCGGAGGCCAATCGAGCTGGTAAAAGATTGTTCTAACAAAGGTTTTTTTTCCCAAAATTAAGCGATACGAGTTGATCTACTAATAAAACAGGATCATACGTGGAGAAAGAAAGGGCGAGAGAGAGAGAGAGAGAGAGAGAGAACAAATCCTGCGATAACTTTGGATGATGCTGGTTTTGGTGCTGTACATTAAGATGGGGCAATTTACGATAAACCAGAGACATGATTTATGTCTCTCTCTTGTGTTAAAAAAGGTTGAGTCATTTTTTTACGACTGTCACTTCTTATTCACAAAGCACGGCGCGTAAACAGCTACAATGAGATGCATTCTATTTTCATTCAAATGGAGACAGCATGACTAAAGATCCAACAATGATGCTGTGCATAGTGTAAATTCAAATAAACAATACCTATACCATCCCATGTCTATGAATGAATCTGTAAAACCATTTTTCGCCAACAGATGCGGAAACATGAGCTCGATTCTGGTTCTTCTGAACCGGAAACCTATCACCGCTGGTGGGGTTTTATGGTTTGCCGCCAGCTGTTTTCTGCTTCTGTTCCGTTCCCGAGGCTCCCAACCAGAGCATGGGCTCTGGAAAACCGACCCATTGATAGTTGGTGGAAAAAAGGCAGAGAATCGACCTTTTTCAAACTCAAACAATGCTCACTCTCATCTGACCAATTGATAGGCGGAAATGAATTATTGTGAGATGGTTCAAGGTATAATAACAACATGGTAATGAGCGCGATATGGGGGCAGTGCACAGCATTGGTGAAATGGTTGTAAACTACGATCGAGATCGATCTGCCACGGGTAGAGTAGTTTGCCAGCGCTAAACGAAGCGACCGTGCCTCTGTTTGTGATGCTTTTGAACTTGATACACGTGAAATTCACAAAATCCCACTAGTTAACAGTGATTTGAAAAAACGGCTTTGAATAATATTTATAACATAATAATTTTCAGGATTTACTGTCCCGCTGAACGGATTTGTCCTATAAATTACGAATTTATCGAAGGTATTAGAATTCATCAATTAAGTACTTTGTAAAAAGTGCATACCTATGTTGTATTGGCGAGATCCAAACAAACAAACTGGTGGAGATCAAATGGACGTGTTGAACTGGGGCATAGAACCAAAAAACACGAAACAGTTATTAGCACTACAGCTAGGCTGATTTGATCGAATTAAGACTGACAATAAAAACTTGTTTAAAATTACGATAATTCATAGAAAAGCAAATGTTTCCCAAACATGTGTGCTGCTGTGCACATCACTGTTCAAAATTCAAAATGAAGCTTCTCAACTAGACAATATAAACATCGGGCATCGATTGCCGTTGTTGTTGATAATCCGTTCTGTTCGACTATCCGGTAGCAGCGAGCACGAATAATCGGGATTGAAGCAAAAATTGAGTTTATCCAAGTGCTACAGGCCAAACTGCGTATGCTCTGTGCAAAGGGTGAAAATTATGTGAAAAGTGACACCAACAAGCACTGAAAACACTTCCAAATGGCTACACAGAAACCGGGTGAATGGGCCAACTCACTGTTGGCCCGTTTTGAGGAGCAGGTATGTTGCAAATTGCATCGCAATCGTGTCGGACTGTCGGCAGCAGCAGGATTTGGCAGGGCAGCGCCCCATTTGGGGCTACTGCTGGAGCTCACCGTTCTGTGGGTTGCGCAAATGGTGCGCGGGTGTGTTTAGCAGGGAAGCTGTCAGTGGCGGGAGGAGAATATGCAGAAAAATCGATAAAATCTGTTTCGTCATCTGGCATGCGCGTGTGCCCAACTTCGTGTGGGAAATGTTTTCGCGGCCCCGTGATGTTAGGGCAGGCGCGTTGCATAGTTTTTGTGAATGAATTTATCCGTGGCCGGATGCCAGCAGTGTTGTTGTGAGTTTGGGTATTGGTGTGCCGGTGTGCGAAAAGGGTGGAGTGGGCCGGCGGCGGTTTGTTATTGTTTTGAGACCGGTGTTTGATGGAACTGTTGTAGCGTTTCACGTGGTTTCTTGTGCTTCCCCTTCGATCAGCCGGCATGGGAGGGGAAATTACCGGTTGTAAAGAGGGGAAGGCTTTACCGTTTGTGGTAGGGTTTGTTTATGTTTACCTTTTTTTTCTTCTCGCGAATGAAAATGCCGTACCGCGCCGGTACGCGCTGAAGGACAAGCAACAGTTTCCAATAACACAAGAACGCTTCTTTCGTGGGAATTGTAAGTCCTTCGTGACATTGGCATGAATGGAACCGTGTGTTGGTTTTGGGAACGTGCGCACATGTGGTGCATGTGGACAGAATATGAGTTAAATGGTATGAATGAACGAAAACGTTCATGACTTGTTGCAATAGCTTTGAAGTATGTTGTTGTATTACTAACGTGATTTCTTTAAAAAAAAGGTATCATTTACAAAAACCAATTGACTTTCCTTTCCTTTACTACAGCTTCCGTATCGTACTGGTCCACACGGAACCCAAGCACGGCTCAGCATCGATGAAACTATGAACTGTTTGATACAGATCTCCCGTTACCGCTTTTCGCTGGTTATCTCCGGCCTGACGAAAATGTTGCAGCGCGTGAACGAAATTGTGAGTATCGGTCTCGGTCTGCTACTAAGGCCGTCCGGAGATGCTTGTTGGAACCTGAGCCTAGTTTATTATTTTACAGTTTCAACCGCCTGCCTGCCGCGGCCACGAACCGGAACGCTGTTGCTATGATTCGCTGATCATAATCTTAGAAACGCTGGAACGTTGTTTGTCTGGACAGTCGAAGGATACGGCGCGGTTTGAGGAAGCGATGAACGTGAAGCTACTTTTGCGAGAAATTTGTCAGTTTATCGGTAAGCATACGTCTCTCTGAACAGCTAGCAAGTTGTTTCCGCATTGCTAATGTGTGTGTGTGTGTTCCTTTCCCAAAGATATTCAAAATGAGAACAATCAAAATGCAACATCGCTGAAAGCTCTGGCATCCAAGGTGCTGTTCGCGCTGTCTCAAAATCATTTCGGCGCGGTATTTAATCGCATATCGGCCCGGCTACAAGAGCTCAGCACTTGCGCGGAGGAGAACCCCGACTACAGTGACATTGAGCTCATTCAGCACATCGATCTCGATGTGCACCGGTTGACGAAACTGCTCACGGAAACGATTCAGAAGTTTAAATCGTTGAAAAAGTCCGCGCACATGATACTGCTCAGTTCGCTCGAGAAAGCGCTCTGGAACTGGATCGAGTTTCATCCGAAGGAGTTCGAAGACCTGCAACGCAACCCGAACGACGAGCTGAGCAAGTGCTGTGAAACGTTTTTCGACATACTGGACTCGTATTCAGAGAACAAAAAGGCTCGAGCCGCCGTTTGGCCCCTCCAGATAATGCTGTTGATACTGAGCCCGAAGGTGCTGGAGGAGATTGTGAATGCCGATTCGGGTGCCCCGTGTTCACCGCGCCATCTCAAAAAGAAGCACTTCATGGAAGGCATCAAGAAGGGGCTGGGAGCCCACGCATCGTCTAAACAATCAACCGAATCGGCCGCTATCGCGTGTGTGAAATTGTGCAAAGCATCCACGTACATCAACATAAACGATTCGAACAACGTCACGTTTCAGCTCGTGCAGAGCGTCATTAACGATCTAAAGGCACTGCTGTTCAATCCAGCGAAACCGTTCTCGCGAGGACAAGGTTTCAACTTTCAGGACATCGATCTCATGATCGACTGCTGGGTATCGTGCTTTCGTATAAAGCCACACAACAACGAAGCACTGAAGGTGTGCCTCAGCCTCAACTCGCCTCCTGCCTATCACTTCGTCATCGTAAGCTCGCTGTTAAAAATTGTCACCCAGGCCCGGTTACCGTGGTGGCCCCAGATCGATCTTGTGTATGCGAGATCGGGCGAGCTGCGAGGTCTCTTTACCGATACGCTGAACAAAGCGACTCAGGGTTACATCGCACACACGCCGCTGCGCATGATCACCTCATTGACGCTTAAATCCAAAGATGCTCAGAGCCGACTGACGAGGCCCGACGAGGGACCGGCGCACAAAGCGTTGCTCCTGCTGATGGTGCGTCTCATCCATGCCGATCCGATGCTGCTGCTAAACAGCCTCGGAAAGGCAGGCCACGAGGTGCAAAGCTCTACGCTCGAGCTAATCAATGGGCTGGTATCGCTGGTCCACCAACCAACCATGCCCGACGTGGCACAGGAAGCGATGGAGGCACTGCTCGCGCTCCACTCGCCGGACAAGATTGAGGTGTGGAACCCGGAGGCCCCGATCAATACGTTCTGGGACGTTAGTTCGCAGGTGTTGTTTTCGATATCGCAAAAGCTTATCCAGCATCAGATTGCCAACTACACGGACGTGCTCAAGTGGCTACGCGAGATACTGATTTGCCGCAACACGTTCCTGCAGCGGCACAAGGATTACGCAAACGTCGGGAGCCAGATAGCGATCTGCCGCCAGGCACACATCAAGCTCGAAGTGGTGTTCTTCATGTATCTGTGGTCGGTCGATTTGGATGCGGTCATGGTGTCGCTGTCCTGCTTCGGATTGCTTTGCGAAGAGGCCGAAATACGGTCCGGTTCGGATGAGCTTACGGTTGGCTTTATACTGCCAAACTATCACCTCTACCAGGAGCTGTCTCATACCTCGGCCACGCTAACGTCGCCACAGAACGCCGAATCGCGGTACAGCTTTTTCGAGCATCTGCACGGACGCGTCACCTTGCAGCGCAACATAATGTCGCTCCTGCGCAAGATTGAACATTGCGTGAACGGTGTACAGCCCGCATGGGAGGAAACATTTCGCAACTGGGAGGTGACGAGCAAGCTGTTGCAGAACTATCCCAAGGGCAAACCGGAGGAGGGACAGGCGGAAGTTTTCCACCGTAGCATGGGCAAACGACGGGCGAGCCACCAGAGCTCGGAGCACGATCTCGAAGAGCAGATAACCGAATGGGCCAACATGACCTGGTTTCTGCTAGCGCTCGGTGGCGTCTGTCTGCAGAAACCGCGCAACCAGCGGCAGACGGCGCAAGGCTACAACCTGCCGCTGGGAACCGCTGGCCCTTCGCTGATGCAGTCGACCACCTCGCTGTCCAGCTCGAGCTCCGGCCGTGGCTCGATGCACCCGATCATGGGCTCGCTGGTATCGTCGATCGGGCCGGGTAGCAGCCAGGAGGTGCAGTACTGTCCCGTGACACAGTTTATCGGCCAGCTGCTGCGGTTGCTGGTGTGCAACAACGAAAAGTTCGGTCCGCAGATTCAGAAGCACGTGAAGGAACTGGTCGGTCAGGAGATGTCGTCCCAGCTGTACCCGATTCTGTTCGACCAGATCCGGTCGATCGTGGAAAAGTTTTTCGATCAGCAGGGCCAGGTGGTGGTGACGGATATTAACACGCAGTTTATCGAGCACACCATCTACATAATGAAGTCGGTGCTGGACGGCCGACAGAGCAAGGATCAGAATGATCAGCCCGCCAACTCGGAACATCTGGGCGTGACGAGCATCGAAAACTTGATGCTTGCGATCGTGCGCTACGTGCGCCATCTGGACATGACCGTGCATGCAATCCACATCAAGACCAAGCTCTGCCAGCTGGTGGAAGTGATGATGAAGCGGCGAGATGATCTTGCCTTCCGGCAGGAGATGAAGTTCCGCAACAAGCTGGTAGAATATCTGACCGATTGGGTGATGGGCACGTCGCACCAGATAGCTCCACCCGGCTCGGGCGACGTGACCGTCATAACGCGCGACCTGGATCAGGCGTGCATGGAGGCGGTGGCGGCACTGTTGCGCGGATTGCCCCTGCAGCCGGAAGAGTCCGATCGGGGCGATCTGATGGATGCGAAGAGTGCGTTGTTTTTGAAGTATTTCACCCTGTTTATGAACCTGCTGAACGACTGTGTGGACGGGTCGGAGGCGGACAAGGATACGAACAATCCGCCACTGTTGCCTCCCCGGCCGCGGGTTGCCGCCGGGAAGCTTACCGCGCTGCGAAACGCAACCATTCAGGCGATGTCCAATCTGCTTAGCGCGAACATCGATTCCGGTCTGATGCATTCGATCGATCTTGGCTACAATCCCGATCTGCAGACGCGCGCCGCGTTTATGGAGGTGCTGACCCAGATTCTGCAGCAGGGAACCGAGTTCGATACGCTCGCGGAATCGGTGATGGCCGATCGGTTCGAGCAGCTGGTACAGCTGGTGACAATGATAAGCGACAAGGGCGAACTGCCGATCGCAATGGCGCTCGCGTCCGTCGTCACTACCTCCCAGATGGACGAGCTGGCGCGCGTGCTCGTCACGCTGTTCGATGCGAAGCACCTGCTGTCACCGCTGCTGTGGAATATGTTCTACCGGGAGGTGGAGGTGTCGGACTGCATGCAGACACTGTTCCGCGGCAACTCGCTCGGCAGCAAAATAATGGCGTTCTGCTTCAAGATTTACGGTGCGAGCTACTTGCAGGGGCTTTTGGAACCCCTGATTCGGCCATTGCTGGAGGAACCGACCAGCAGCTTCGAGGTGGATCCGGCCCGCATCGAGTCGAGCGAGGACATCGAGAACAATCGTAAAAATCTGATAGCTCTCACGCAGAAGGTGTTTGACGCGATCGTCAATTCGGCTGACCGGTTCCCGCCGCAGCTGCGCTCGATGTGCCACTGTTTGTATCAGGTGCTGAGCAAGCGATTCCCGAACCTGCTGCAAAATAATATCGGTGCCGTCGGGACGGTCATTTTCCTGCGCTTCATCAACCCAGCGATAGTGTCGCCGCAGGAGCTGGGCATCGTCGGCAAGCAGGTACCGACGCAGATCAAGCGAGGCCTGATGCTGATGTCGAAAATTCTGCAAAACATTGCGAACCACGTGGAATTTTCTAAGGAGCAGCATATGCTGTGCTTCAACGATTTTCTGCGCGCGCACTTTGAAGCGGGCAGGCGCTTCTTCATTCAGATAGCATCCGACTGCGAAACGGTCGATCAAACGTCGCACAGCATGAGCTTCATATCGGACGCCAATGTGCTGGCGCTGCATCGTCTACTGTGGTCGCACCAGGAGCGCATCGGAGACTATCTGTCGAGCAGTCGCGATCACAAGGCGGTTGGAAGGCGGCCGTTCGATAAGATGGCCACACTGCTCGCATACCTGGGCCCCCCGGAACACAAACCGGTCGATTCGCATCTGCTCTTCTCGTCGTACGCTCGCTGGAGCTCGATAGACATGTCGTCGACCAATTTCGAGGAGATAATGGTGAAGCACCAGATGCACGAGAAGGAAGAGTTTAAAACTCTAAAGTCGATGAACATCTTCTACCAGGCCGGCACGAGCAAGGCGGGTAATCCCGTGTTCTACTACATTGCCCGTCGTTACAAGATTGGCGAAACGAATGGCGATCTGCTGATCTACCACGTGATACTGACGCTGAAACCGTTCTGCCACTCGCCGTTCGAGGTGGTGATAGACTTCACGCACACCTGCTCGGACAACCGCTTCCGCACCGAGTTCCTGCAGAAATGGTTCTACGTGCTGCCGGAGGTGGCGTACGAGAATCTGTACGCGGCTTACATCTACAACTGCAACTCTTGGGTACGGGAATACACCAAGTTTCATGATCGTATCCTCGCCCCGCTGAAGGGCTGTCGGAAGCTGATTTTTCTTGACTCACCGGCGAAGCTGAACGATGTGATTGATCCGGAGCAGCAGAAGCTACCCGGGGCCACGCTGTCGCTCGACGAAGATTTGAAGGTGTTTAACAATGCGCTCAAGCTGAGCCACAAGGATACGAAGGTAGCGATAAAGGTGGGCCCGACGGCGCTACAGATTACATCGGCCGAAAAGACAAAGGTGCTGGCACATTCGGTGCTGCTGAACGACGTGTATTACGCGTCGGAGATTGAGGAAGTGTGCCTGGTGGACGACAACCAGTTTACGCTGTCGATCGCCAATGAAAGCTCGCAGCTCAGCTTCATCCACAACGATTGCGATAACATCGTGCAGGCGATCATCCACATACGGAACCGGTGGGAGCTGAGCCAGCCCGACTCGGTTACGGTGCATCAGAAGATCCGCCCAAAGGATGTGCCTGGAACGCTGCTGAATATGGCACTGCTGAACCTGGGCTCGTCGGATCCAAACCTTCGTACCGCTGCGTACAACCAGCTGTGCGCCCTAACCGCTACCTTCGATCTCAAGATCGAGGGACAGCTGCTGGAAACGCAGGGACTGTGCATACCGTCGAACAATACGATCTTTATTAAATCGGTCAGCGAAACGCTGGCTACCAACGAGCCGCACCTGACGCTGGAATTCCTCGAAGAGTGCATCCAAGGCTTTCAGCGCAGCACGATCGAGTTGAAGCACTTGTGTCTCGAGTACATGACGCCCTGGCTGGCTAATCTCGTGCGTTTCTGTAAACCGTCGGACGAAGGCAAACGCCAAAAGCAGGTGGCACTGATACTGGAAAAGCTGATCAATCTCACGATCGAGCAGAAGGAGATGTACCCATCGATACAGGCCAAAATCTGGGGCTCGATCGGACAGATACCCGAGCTGATCGATATGGTGCTGGACAACTTTATTCACAAATCCGTAAGCTCCGGTCTCGGATCGCCACAGGTGGAAATAATGGCCGACACCGCTGTTGCGCTTGCCTCCGCCAACGTGCAGCTGGTGGCGAAAAAGGTGATTGGGCGGCTGTGTCGCGTGATGGACAAAACGTGCCATTCGCCGACCCAGTACCTCGAGCAGCACATGATGTGGGACGACATTGCTATACTCGCCCGCTACCTGCTGATGCTCTCGTTCAACAACTGTCTCGATGTGGCCCGACATCTGCCGTACCTATTTCACACGGTAACGTTTCTCGTGTGCACCGGTTCGCTGTCGATGCGTGCCTCGACGCACGGGCTCGTCATCAACATCATCCACTCGCTCTGTACCTGCACGAAGCCGTCCTTCTCGGAGGAAACGCAGCGAGTGCTGCGCTTGTCGCTGGACGAGTTCTCCCTGCCGAAGTTCTATCTGCTGTTCGGCATCAGCAAAGTAAAGTCGGCCGCCGTGACCGCGTTCCGCTCGTCCTGCCGCCATCCCAACGATCGGTGGCTGGGCAACGAGCGCGTATCACAGGCGCCGCCCGCCGATCGCGAGCGGCTTGCGCTCCCGTCGCTGGAAGTCATTACCGAGGCGTTGCTAGAAATCATGGAGGCCTGCATGCGCGACATTCCCGACTGCGAGTGGCTGCACACGTGGATATCGCTGGCGAAAAGCTTCGCCTTCTGCTACAATCCAGCGCTGCAGCCCCGGGCACTGATCGTGTTTGGATGCATCTCAAAGAGTGTCACGGATCAGGACGTGAAACAGCTGCTCCGCATTCTGGTGAAAGCGCTCGAATCGTTCAACGACATCATTCTGCTGGAGGCGCTCGTGATGTGCCTGACGCGGCTTCAGCCACTGCTCCGTCCCGAGTCGCCCATTCATCAGGCACTGTTCTGGGTGGCGGTCAGCGTGTTGCAGCTGGACGAATCTACACTGTACGCGGCCGGGCTGGCACTGCTCGAGCAAAATCTGCACACGCTCAACTCGCAGCAGCTGTTCGACAACCAGAACATTGCCGACGTGATGATGGCCACGCGCGAACCGCTCGAATGGCATTTCAAGCAGCTGGACCATGCCGTCGGTTTGTCGTTCAAGTCCAACTTTCACTTTGCGCTCGTTGGCCATCTGCTGAAAGGGTTCCGCCATCCGACGCCCACCACCGTCTCGCGGACGTCCCGCGTGCTGACGATGCTGCTCGGGATCGTTGCCAAACCGCACCGACGCGATAAGTTTGAGGTAACACCGGACAGTGTGGCCTATCTAACCGGTAAGCATTTGCTGGTGAATCTCACTCTCTTATCCTGCTTCGATGTACAATCGCTTGTTTCTCACTGCTCGATAGCGCTCGTTTGCTTCTCCGAGGAGGTACGCTCACGGTGCCACGTCAAACACACCGTACCCCGGTGGCCGGTGGAGTCGGGTGGGTCTGGTGATTCGGGCAGTGCCAGTAGCAGCGATCCTTCGGCACCAAACTCCGCCGGCGGTGGACCACTAACCGGTGGCTCGGGTACGATCACTTCTAGCTCGTCCGGGGGCAACAGTGTGCGACGCCAAAAGTCGTGGGATATGTTGGATCAGTCCGCGATTCAGTACGCACGCCAGTCGCACAAAGTACAGCAGCACCAGGTAAGTTGTGATTTTAAATTGATGAGTGGCAATGTCCTGACGGCTAGCTATAAGTAATGCTGATTTCCAAAGAACGTGTTAACTAAACGAGCCTCGTCCTGGTTGATAGTTTATGCAGTACGTGGCTTTGACTGCTAACGCTCAATTGTTGGTTTATCGTGCCCTTCCTTTCTTCGCGCAAATGTTGATACTTCAATTTACAACCGTTGTCGGGTTTAGCTGGCATTTTTACCGTTTCAATCAAGAGCCTACTCTCGTAAGTTCTACACGACGTTAGGACCAGCTTCCTTCCACCAAGGCCCTAGAAACAAACCTTTATGTCCCCTTTTTGCCAGTGCCAACTACTCTGTTTAATATTTCGTAAAGACATTATCCAGCATTCTAATACTAAGTAGAAAAACCCGGATTTGATCAATATTTCTGTTTACTTTCCCATTATATCACTATCCAAAACTATCTCTTTGCATCAGTTGTCTTTTATCAGAAACAAAAAAATCTAATCTTATCCCTTTGGAAAATAATGTTCTTTGCTGTACCTTTGTTTGCTCTCGATTGGTTTTCACTGGGCTCATATAATCCAATTGCAACATAGCTCAGTTACCTCCCCCCCCCTCCCACCCCTCCCGCCCACTTCTGCAGAAATCTGAGTGTAAGGTAGATTTAATGGTTTCAATCCTACTTGCCCGCTGGTTGTTAGAGTTCGCGATTGCTAACGGTCGTTTGGATGGTATTTGGATGGTTAAAAGTTTCCTCATCGAATCATTTTTGTTTTGTTTCACAAATTAGATATTGCTAACATATCCTGTATTGATTTGAAAAAGTATTAGACTAACCGTTACAACTCTGTTTGTTTTCCTTGTGCAAATAATTGATCGGTGTATACTACGGTAGCTAATGTACATACGATGCATTGTACCATACATTAGAATCATATGTGCCATCTGTCTTTATCAGCCAATCATTCACCTTCATCCTGCACCTCAACATATTGTTTCTGTGTGTATGTGTTACAATCTTGTACATAACTGATTTGTGGGTGGAGTAGTTAACGTTTTCCAATTACGGGTATCACGGGCTCGCATAAAAAATGACGTATTTGAGGGTGTTATTCTCAATGCTGAATCTTCCTTGAAAGTAGAAGTCCTGATACTTTAAGCGTATGTTCTTTGTAAGATGTACTAAACCGAGGCACACTGCCCACAACACGCGCCAATTTTTGGGGGGATGGGGAGAGATATTGAATTTGTTCCTCTATATATTGTAGTGATGGGAATAACCACTCAGTAGCGTGAATTAAATCAGAGTGAATGAGTTATAATAGTGAGTTACATCTTACACTCACTCTTTGGGAGTTTATTCTTGAATAATGATTTAACTCTCCATGCCGACTAGCCACTCACTCACTGCGCTTTAACTCACTCATGATTTAAATCTCCGTGCTGACTAACCACTCTCTCACCTCGTTTGAACTAACTCACCTTGTTTTAACTCACTCACCTCGTTTGAACTCACTCACCTCGTTTTTACTCACTAGAGTGTTAAATATCGTATTAGCATATCGTATTGGTCACGATCACACGATTATTTAAGAAAATACAATACGGTAACGTGCCGTAAGGATAGATTGTTCATAAAAAAAATTAAAAGGGAATGTGTAGATCTTTCCCTTGTGAGTACGGCCCCACTAAAATTTTCAACTATACTGTTCGTCAATTGTTATATGATATCGAAGCGATCTATGGGCAAAACTTTGTTAATGCATCACAAAATATTAATGAAGCAAAAAAAAAAATTTAATGAGCATCGGAATGAACTCGCGATATGCCAATACGATATTTAACTCTCTAGTGAGTAAAAACGAGGTGAGTGAGTTAAAACGAGGTGAGTGAGTAAAAACGAGGTGAGTGAGTGGTTAGTCGGCACGGAGAGTTAAATCAAAGGTGACTTGAAATAACTCTTCGTGATGATTTAAATCATCTGATTCATTGCTAAGATTTAAGTCATTCATTCATTCTGATTCAGTTTTGCACATCACTAATATATTGCCCAGAAAAAAACCCGCAACAAACACGTGGATACGCTACACTTTACAACACAAGTAACATTATGCAGTTTTTGCCGTACGCTCACATGATACATCGATGAAGATCGCTAACGCGCCCCTTGATATAGCACACCCTGCCGTATGTCAGCAATTTTGTCCCGGAACGTTTAAGAAACAATGTGCCACAGCAAACCATATGCCTTCCTCCCTTTTTCGCCTTTTGCCCAATCTTATAGGAACCGGTGGTTATCCGAGGGAAATCGTGGAGAAGTCTCGATTCAGCGCACAATCCGCATCTGGGAATGATCAGTCATTCCTCTTTCGTTACTCACGGCAACACAACCACCACCACCACCACCAACAACAACATGATCAACATGAACAGCAACACTCCAAATGCCATCACCACAGGCATGCCTAACTCGAACACCAGCTCCATCATTACTAACAGCAGCAGCAACACTAACAATTCTTCCACGGCTAGCAGTGCCTACGCAGCTGCTAGTGCCGCAGCCGCGTCCATTGGCGTCGGTGCGTACCAAAGCCAGCGGAACGATTTTCGGAACCGCCGCTCCTCGTCCGAACCGGCCAATCAGATGGTGCTGATGAACCCGAACATTGCCAAACTGATTGCGCTCAATCAGGGCCACACGCCCACGTACGGCTACGGTGCTGGTGGCGGTAGTGGTGTACCGGGGGCAACCGTCGCCCACGCGGTTGCCTCCGGACTGCCGCCAGTCGCCGGTACTGGGCCGCCCATGCCGACGGCGGACGAAGAGCCTTCCGAGCAGACGCACAGGGACGCGCCCAAGCAAGGGACAAAGGACGAAAGCGAGAACTTTATCGTCGACTGCTTGCAAGACATATCATCGATCAAAGTAAGAACGCCCCGAACCGTTTGTTTCGCATCCATCTTCCATCCGTCTCTGTCTTATTTCGGATACTTTTGCCACTCTACTACTTACTCTCTTCAAACCAAAACAAAATACAATCCACCACCACCACCACCACCATCAAACACCCGAATTCGAGCTATGTAAAATTTAAAGCCGCGTTCCATTCATCGTTAAATGTAAAAATCCCCCCATCGGTTATCCTTTCGATAATGTAATCAATGTTACTTTACACTTTACATGTCTCCCTCTCTCTCTCTCTGTCTGTGTTCTTCTCTGTTCAAAATGTGATCATCTTGTGCGTATGTGAGCGAATGCAAAAAGATATGTGTCGTTGTTTCTATGTCTATGCCTCAATGTACAAGTACTAGCCATACCATTTTATCTTGAATGTGGTCGTGTGATCGTTTTCTTGCGTTTCGTGTGTTCATTGTGTCTATATTACAGGAGCTTTTTTTCCAGCAAACAAAACCAAAAATGCACCACCTTATCAAAATTGCATTACAAGAAAGGCAGTTGATAACAACAACAACAACAAAAGCCCCCTCCAATCAATTGTATTGTTTCGATCGACCATGCATTGGCTATCGTGATTGTGTGAAGATGGGAATGGAAACAGAATTGATGTTCGAACAAAAAAAAATCTACTTAACAAATTATTACAATTCGGCTTCTTTACTCTATATCACGTTGGTATTTTTTTCTTCTCTTCTCTTTTCTCCTTTCATTCTTTGCTCCTCCGTCGTAAATGTACTGTTCTTCCACCCCGCTCATCGGAACTCGACGATGAGACTGTTGCACTTATTCAACATACCGGAACACTGTTTTCTTGCTGCATTAAAAAACACACACACACACACGATTACACTTTTTTCTTATGTACTTTTGTTGGTTGTATTAACGGCTGCAAACGCCATTTGCCATCGTTTCGATTTTCACTTTGATCGTTGTTTTATTTTCTCTATTGGGGTTGATTTGTCTTTACTTGTCTTTTGGAACTATACAATAAATCGATCAAATGCTCGAAATGTTTGTACTCTGTTCGTCTGTTTTTTTTGCTCTAAAAATTCTTGTCACAAATCTTACCATCCTTACTTAACTACATACCTTTTGCCTATCGTTCATCTCTTCATCTCTCCCTTTCTCTATTTCTCTTTTCATATGATTCTTCCCTGCTCGTTGCATGGCGATGTGTGTGTGTGGCAATTGGTGTTTCAATGGGGTGGGTGGGTGGGGGCAACATGTTTAAATGGGCACCGTAACATTTATGCGCAAAAAAAAATTGGCATTCATGTCCTCTCATGTGAATGTGCATTTTATGACTAATCATCCTTCATCAAAATACCTATGAGTTGTACCATGATTGTTTTATGCTTTTGTTCCACAAATACCAAAAACCCTCCAACTCCACAAAGATTGCACGAATGCTGTTCAAAACCCACCGCTCCTTCTCCGTTCCAACGACCAAAGAACGTCTGGGTAAATCGCCGCGGATTGACAATCGTCAGAAGGTACTGGACATTGGGAAAACAAAACCCCTCGCAGTCAAATGCTAATGCGTAATGTAGCGTGTCTCACCTAAACTTCCACACCTTTCTCACCTTAGACTGTGTGCAGCCTTCAGTTTAATTGGTTTGCTGTTTGTGATTCGTTACACTTTCCTCTCTGATGTGCACCCTCACCCCTATTTTGAGTTTTTTTTCCTGAACTTTCTGTAGGTTTATATAAAGTAAAGAGGCACATGCGACTGATTCTGAGTTCTTTAACGCTTATTTCACTGTACGTTTGTTCTTTTCCTTCCCCCCGTTCTATTTGTCCACCTCAACCTTGAAATGATGTGGTGTATTGTTCGTTTCAATGTTTGGTTTGATTGTACAAATATTAGCACTGTGTGTAATTTGCATTCTAGGTGTACAGTTTTTTCTTAAATTAATTTCATATTCTTCACCTGAGTTCTCGGAGCCTATCGCTCTCCTTCTCTCTGTCTGTCGCTCTCTCCTCTGTCGCTCTCTCTCTCTCTCTCTCTTTCTCTGTACGCCTATAGAGAGTATTCTAATGCCGTTTAGGGTATCGATTGATAATGTCAATCACAGCAGGTAGCCAACTAGCAACTACAGGTAGTATTTTCGACCCCACCCTGTCACCCCTTTACGCGTGCTTAATACAAAAAATATTAGTAATAAACAAAACAAAACCGGCCCCACTACTCGGGGGTTCGTAAACGTGCACATCACGCATATCTCTCTCTCTCTCTCACACACACCGATAGTATTCGCTTGACTCCTGGTTTTGCCACCCCGTTTGCCGATGCCCAGTCTGACCATCTGTTTCCCCATCTTACTACCCAAAACCCACAGGAAAGAGGTTCCCGGTCGTCGGTGTCGAACGAATCGAACGTACTGCTCGATCCGGAAGTGCTGCCCGATTCCTCCACCCAAGCGCTGGTGCTGACGGTGCTGGCGACGTTGGTGAAGTACACCACGGACGAGGCCGAAACGCGTGTCCTGTACCAGTACCTAGCCGAAGGTTCCATTGTGTTTCCCAAAGTTTTCCCAGTCATGTGAGTGATCGATGGTGGACGAAACGGTGTATGCGCGTTTGTACCGAGCACCGGCTCACTGTTGCCACCCCGCTTTCTTTCCATTCCACAGCCACTCACTGCTGGATCAGAAGGTGAACAATGTGCTGTCGGTGTCGAACGATCAGATCGTGCTGGCGTCGGTGCAGAGCATCATCCAAAACATGCTGGCAAGCGAGGACGCCAGCCAGCAACCGTTGCACTTTCTGCAGAGCTGCGGTTTCGGGGGACTGTGGCGGTTTGCCGGACCCTTCACCAAGGTAAGTGCCGGCAACGGTCAGCGTATTCGTTTACGACGCGTAACTAAAACCCCAAATAATCATCTGTTTTTTCCACGCCAACAGTACAACATGATGGTCGAATCGTCCGAGCTGTTCGTCAACTTTCTGGAAGCGATGGTGGAAACGTGCCTGCCGATGGAGGAAAGCAGCCCGATCCCGCCGTCCCCGCGCCCGTACAATCTCAGCTCGAGCCTGAGCAGCCTCACGCTCGGTTCGCCGACGGATAAAGGTTCCTCCTCTAATTAATGCTAGCCCGAGCTGTTCCTCTGTTTTGGTTCCGTTTCGCTGTTTGCTCGGTGTGCTGCCGTCCGCCGCGGTAGCAACGGAAACAACCGTCCCCTGCCCTGGTCGGACAGTTTCTACCGCCGGCTGCGGTCCCTCTTTACTCGCTGTATCGATCATCTACTGTAGACTGTGTGCGCTCGTTGTGGCATTTTTTGTTTCGTTGTTGGTTTTTACCCACTGTTGGACGATTAGTTTGTTCGATCGATGTTGAGCTTTTGAGCGCGTGGGCAAAAAACCCTGCGCGATACATGTCACACACACAGACACACACCCCAATCATGCCATCATTTGTTTCTGCATCCATCCATCACCGCCTTTCATCGTAGTAGTGTTCGACCGCTCAATGTATGTCTGTAAATGTTTGTATATTCTAAGCCCGCGAGCTGTGTGTGTGTGTTTGTTTTTTCTTTTCGATCTACTTTTCGAACTACAGAGGAATAGGATCTCTTGACCGATACAAGCATAACATGCTAACGAAACCCTGTCCCCCCTCATGTACCTGTGCGTCGACATGCGCGACGCGTGTCCATGTGTCTTATGTTGTTTTCAAACTTCCGTTCCAAAGTGTGGTACCAAGGTACGGGAAAGCTAAGGCAGCTACTAATAATCGTTTTAGTGCGTGTGGCAATTACGTTTGCCAAAAGGGAGTAGGGCAAAGCCAAAAAAAGGGATACCACGTGGGCCCACAACCGTTCAAACTCTTTCAACTAGCACGTGCAAATCGTGCTTTCAAACATTCTAGTCCTTCAGCGTGAGTAGTGTAGCTCATTTACCGGCATCTCCGAATGATGAGGGCAGAGGATGGTGTAGTAAGCAGAGCAGTCTTTCGATTTGCTGCCCGCGGTTGCTTAAGATATTAAGACACCAACGCATATAGACTTGCAGGCGCTTAAGGCAGCCTCCAGGATTAAACGAACCTTGTTAGGCGAATAAGCGATTGGTTTTAGTTTAAAATACTTCCTCAAAAGGAGCAATCAGCTAGTGCAAGGTAGAAAGGTAGTAAAAACAACATAAATGCCTTGATGCCATATTTTTTAACTTAAACGTTTAGCCTCCAATACATTATTTATTGTTACTGTTTAATGTTATCCTTTTTTTTGTATCACAGCGCGTCATCCTACCCGTACAAAACTTCGTTCTTAAAATACAAGTTTTGATACTGTTATTGTATCGAATCTCGTAAGTGATTATCGTTTTCCCAAGCCGAATTTTCCTTCCCAAGCATGTGTCGCAATCCTGTGCGCGAATTTTTGTGTTCCGAAATCTGTTCTATTGGCTGTTGAATATTGTGATTCTCTTGTATTTGAACAACAAAAAGAAGAACATAATTACTACCTTCTCTTCTCTACTTTCCAATTCTCTTTCTCTCTCTCTCTCTCTGTCTCTCTCTCTCTATCTCTCTCTCTTATCTTCTTTCTATTCCAATTTCTAATGTTTTTTTCCCATATTACTCTTGCGGACCGTGTAATGTCGTTGCTCGATGTGACTTTCACATTTTTCTTATTTAAACGTTCTGATCATTTGCGCTGTTTGTTCTACATTATGATTGTGACACTTTCGGTTCCCTTGTCCCAACCGACACAACTGTCCACCCGACCATGGACCCCGTTTTGCTTTCCCCGTTTTTTTGGTGGGGAAAATCGCCCCGGACGCATCATCGCCTGTCGCACCGGTTTTAATGCGTAGCATTCTCATCAGAATCTCTAGATCACGATGGCTTTAGCGGAAGCGTCAGTTCGCTGCGCCGGGCATCCTGCAGCAAGGCCCGGACCGGAAAGCACCGGTTCATCGACAGCCCCACGCACAACATCTAGTCGGAAATCTGGTGGAGCGCCGGCCGGATACTTCCATCGATTGTTGCCGCTGCGAGCCGCGCTGGAGCTTCCACCAACGACACGCACAACCGAACGCGACGACGCACAGCCGAGCGGTCGAAGGCGACCCACCGCTCGATCGACAGTACGTACTACGATTAACTCCTCCAATTCGTTCCATGGGCAAACGAATGCATATTTGTATATCGCTGTAACAGTATCGGTATGATTACAATCCTACTACCAACTAGCTGGAAGTTCGCGCTCAGGACCACATTTGGCAAAACCCGGGACCTCGAAGGAAGGGTTGACCGGAGCGCACCATTTAGGTGGAGGAGGGTACATGTTTGCTGAGACGGGGAAAGACGATCTTGAGATGGTCTGTTTATGCATCAATTCTAGCGAAAATCCTCTCCCTCTCTCCTTCCTTGCTGCTGATACTTCGTTTGCTGATAAGCGCGACAAGTTCGATCCTGTTTGGTCCAAGGCTAGTTAAGTTTAACGCATTAATTGAATGCATAATTTATAGAAACCCCTCGTAAAACGACCACAGAGGAATTCTGGTTGCCATCCACACCTAAACCCCCCTCCCCCTCCCCCTCCAGTTTTGTTTGAAGGAAGCAAGGATAAAGAGGATTGAGGTTGTTGTAGTGCCAGCAAAGGAGAAGAAGAAGGATAAAGAAAGCTCGCCCAGAGTTTAGGGGAAAGAATAATGGATGAAATTTACAACAAAAAAAAACTCACAAATTACTATTTTAATAAAAACTATTAACATAATATGCATGATTATCACTCAAAAGAATCGAATCAATGGAAACGAAATATTTTCATTAGGAAGCTGTAAGATTTTGTATTACAATGCATTTAGAACTGCAAGATGATTCAATTGAATCATGCGCATTAAATGTATATTTTATACATAAAGTCTATAAATAAATGTTTGATCATCCTATAGAACATTTCAGCCCATTGTCGGGGAGTTTTTTTTTTTATTTCTCAGCTAGCTAGTCCGAACGGTGGTCCGGTGGCCGAGGCGATAACGGGAGCCGGTCTTCACACGGTGGCAGGGCCGGGGTTCAAATCCCATCCAGAGCTGACTACTTTACTTAAGGGGTAGAATCAAGTCACAGAGAGCCAGAAATGGCAGAGGCCGCGAGACCTTTCTCGAGGTTGTAGTGCCAGGGAAGAAGAAGAAGAAGTCCGAACGAAATGCCGTAGCTGGTTGGTGGAGTGCCGACCATTAGCCGGACGAAGGCATCATGTGACGGAAGCGCACAAGCGAAACACATCTCCACAGTTCGGCCGATGTCCAGCATAAATTCCGCACCAAGTCCGCCAAGCCAACGGACTAGGATAAAACGCCCTTTCAATTGCCGGGTTGCTACAAATTAAATTGCAACGATCACTAAATTAATATAACAACCGCTTTGCGGTCTTGGCCTGCTGCGCCAATCCTCAAAACCACGCACGGTTTAGCGTCGTCGTCTGCCAATCCGTTATCCCGGCCGTTCTGGGGGTCTACCACGCCTTCTCTGTCCGTGTGGACGGCCTAAAAGGACTTTACGGGCTGGGTCGTCCGGTGTCATTCTCATGACGTAACCAGCCCACCGGAGCCTGGCAAGTCTAATTCGCTGCACGATGGTGGGATCATCGTACAAGCTCGTACAGCTCGTCATTCTAGCGGCTCCTCCGTTGTCCGCTTAGTAGAATAGTAAATTAGTATAATACACACCTGTTACTTTATGGTAACGACGCGATCGCTGGAGGACGGCACGCGCGCCTATTGTCAGCTTGTGCTACTGGCCGCGAGGGGGCGCGTTGCTTCGGACGACATCGGCGGACGGACCCGAAGCGAAGGATGCCATGGTCTGGCGTGACGATCGATAGAACGAGCAAAGGATCCTTCTTTTTAATCCTGACCAGCGGGCCAAACGGACGAATTTTACGTTCCGCAGAGTAAAGTATACTAAAGAATTCACTCGCCTCATCTATTGCTGGTCAGGCGTTTTCGCAATTCGCAACAACACCAATAAAACATCACATTTAGTCTTGCATTTTCTTTTATTTTCAATGAAACATTTTATTGATCCATCCACATGTTCCTTGGCGGGAACTGTGTGCGCTGTGCGGTTCTTTAGCAGCCGTAGCCAGAGGGTGGCCGCAGTGAACCGCGCCAAACATCGTCTAGCTCTTACGCTTGGTGGCCTAGCCCTAGTGTAGTAGTGCCTGGCAAAATCTGGCCACATCATGGCCAGCGCTCGTGCACTACGATGGTACAACAAGACACGACACGACGACGAAGCTATATGTACATGGTTGCAGGGTGGTGTGGTCGCATCCTGCCTTCACCTAAATGCTCCGAAATGATCCGCGCGGCCACGGCCGTCGCGCATCAAATGGGTTAAAGGGTTATATGTTACGCATCTCACCAGGCGCACTATTTGTGTGTGTGTGTTTTCTATCTCCACTAAATATATTATAGAGAGCAGCGAAGCATTCATTTTGTTTGTTGTTGCCTGCACACGTGCACATACTTGGCGTACATCGCAAAACTTCTCTCATTTACATCGAATAGGAGACATATAGTAAAAATAAATTAAAAAATAGTGAGCGCATTTCAATGCTAAACGACTCCACTCGAAAGGCTCTACGAGCCGTACTGCCGCGTGCGGTTAAGTTGGTTGTGCGCGTACGTGGTTACAGGTTGGAGTCTAACAGTGCAAAACTTTCAATAAGTTAAGTATATGGCATAAGTTGTTGCTTTTTTTTCTTAATCTGCTTGTTTTTGTGTGGTTGTTTTCTTCTTCGCTTCCGCCATTAACACCTCCATTTTCCTTAGCCTAGTTAGTAAGTTTCCATCCATTTTCCGGTGCATCAGTGGGGCGCGATTGTGGAAGATTCGGTCGGCCGCCGGCCGCCTAGCAGTGGCCGGTCCTAGCTTAGTTCGGTCGGATCGGGTAAACGAACGTTTCCGATTCGTCCTTCGACAGCACGTTCTTCGCGACGCACGTGTACGAACCCATGTCGGCCCACCGGAGCCCGGTGATGATCAGCTCACCGGTTGGCAGGGTGCGGAAACGGGGGTCCTGCAAGCTGCCCACCACGTTGCCCTCCTCGTTCAGCCAGGTAATCTCGGGCAGCGGGCGGCCGATGGCCTTGCACGGCAGCACCACGGTCGAGCCCATGTTCTCGAACAGCGTCTTGAAGTGTAGCGTGATGCGCGCACCCTTCAGGTTCTTGAACATCGAATCGACGGCCGCGGCCGGACGGAGCAGCGGCATGTCGGAGAAGTTACCCAGATGCGACACACCGTCCACATGGTACACGGTGGTCGACGAGCTCACCTCCTGGCCGGCGGAACGTCCGATGCAGGTGAACGTTGACTGGGACGCGCGGGATGCACGGTCGATCACCAACCGCGTCACGACGCGTGCCACAGACGTTGGCGTGTCCTCCGAGATAACGTTCACGCTGATGTCCTCCCACTGCGAGAGCGAGAGAGAGAGAGAGAGAGAGAGAGAGAAGGAAAGGGTTAGTTCACTGTGCCTGGGGGGAACGCGCGGTGCGATGAGTACTTACGTCCGCTGTCTGACCGCTTCCGTGCACCCACTGGACGGTGGGCGTCGGTGAGCCCATGATTTCGCACTCCAGCTCGACCGTTGTGCCGCGGATTTGTGCCACACGTGCCGGCGGTGCGGCCGTAATTTTGACGAACGTGGGCCGTATCGCCCGACCACCGTCTACCGCTCGCACACCCTCCGACGACGAAGCCGTATCCTGATCCAGCACAACAGCACGGCCACTGCCGGGGGCGACCAGCAGCGCCAGCAGGCACAGCGCCAGCATCAGCAAATGTTTGAAGTTCATCATGTCTGCAGAGTAAACGTACGGGAGAGAGCAAATCAGCTGATTAGTCATGCTGGTGGAGGACGAACGAAAGGGCTATAAAGGGGGTGGGGTGTTGGGTTTACAAAAAAAAGGGGGTCAGCTTTGTAGCATGGGTGTGAAATGCACCTGCGGTGTGTGTGCGTGTGTGCTAGCTAGCTCTTTCTTCTATCGCGCCGTCGTGCTCTATCGCTAATGAACACAGTCGACCGCGAGAGAAACATAGGACGCGTAGCGGCCGGCTAGAGAAGGCCTCGCTCACTCGCTCACGACGGTGTTCACCGGTATGAGAAATTCCGCTCGGAATTGCATCAGACACCTTTGCAACCGGCGTGCCTGTGCCCGCCCATGATCGACCATGACATGATGGACCGAAACGGGAGCGGTGAACCCTTTTTTTAGTGCTTGTTCCGCACGCTGCTGCACTGCTGACCCCCGGCATGCAGTTGGTCAAACCACTGCAGCAGCTTTGCCCGTTGTCACGTGGTCGGATCTGCAAAGCTGTTACCCCACAAGCACGGGTGGGTGCTTTGATGGTGGTTTAATTTGGTGGTATTTCCCAGTGATGAGGACAATTTTTCAAATTTTCCCTATTTGTTCACTCATCACCTACCCTGTCGTGTGCCGAACGGTCAAGATCGACCACGCTCAGACCATTCATGCTTTGCTCCGTTTTCTGCGTGTTCGGCCCAACGAATGAAAATACAAATGCGATAATTTTTATTTTTAGAGATCACCGATCGTACGCCTCGATGCGAAACGGCGGAAGCGTAACGAACGCCACCTAACGTCCGGTGCGCCTGTTTCCCGTACTATCTGCGTCGTGCGGGACACGTGCATTTTGGCTACGGCTCAAACAAACGAACCTGAGCATTAAGTTCGGCTTATCAATCGTGGCGCCAGAGAGCGTAGAGTGTGCGTACGCGATAGTCAATCAAGTGACAGTCATCGACCATTCAACGGCGACAGCACACACACGAACGCTGACTCGACCGATAACGCAGGAGGAAAATGGTCCCCCTGCGGTATGCGGCTTCCGCAATTTCCGCCACAGCGCGCTTGGGTGAAAGCCGTGAGTAACGTATCGGCGCGGGGACCCATTTGGAGTGGTCTAAATTTACCAAAAGCAACCGAATGCCACACACAACGGCATTCGTTGTCACAACCGTAAGGGCGATAGAGGTTCGGGCTGTACGCCGAAACGCCGTTGTAAAAGCCAAATTCCAAAGGTTAAATGGCAAACATTAATGGCCGGTCGATGGAAGCAGACGGGTGGCAGGGGGTGGGGGGGTCGAAATGAGCGTCGTCATAGCGTCGCGCGCGACCCAAATATTCTTACTTTGGCGTTTTTCCTTTCCGTTTGATTTTGGTGTTTGCCGTTAGCAATTGGCTCCCCGATCGCACCCCGGCTACTTTCGCGTTGTAATCTCACACGCCGCACCGAGTACTTACTTTCTGGGTAGTGTTTGGTCGTTTGGTTTTTTTGTCCCTTTTTGCTGACCCTTGCTTCTTGTGTCACGAAAGTTCCTCACGCTTCGGTAACGGTGGAGCAGTGATCTTTCGCCGACGGGAAGGAGGACTCGAGCGGCGGTCGATGATTTGGGTTGCTTCTTTGTTGCAACTGTTGTCGTGGCTCAGTCAGCTTGAATCAGCTTGAATGAGCCCGGGATGTGAAAACGGGTGGCTCCAATCTGTTCCAAAGTAGTGCTCCAATCAAATTTCCTCGTGGTGGTACTTTTGCTGCTGCCCGGTTCCGGGGCTCACTTTTTGCGATGGTAGTTTCCCTTTCGCCTTGCCTGGGTGGCCAGCCGATTGGTGGCCGCGCCCGGTAGAGGATGAAGCTACGGGAGCTGCCAGGAACGAAGAGATAATCGTAGATCGTACAGACCCACACCCCTGTCCGTCGTTGGGTTGCAAATGGATCTTGCTCTCAACAGTTGGGGTGGCTTTGGAGTGGCGCGTCGATGTCTTCCGCCTTTTTGGTTTTTGGTTTCTTCGCTCACCAACCTCGCCGTGGTTGGTTCCGTCCTTGCTGCCTGGACTCAAAAGATGCTATTCTGCACGTCACAAGCTCCGAAATGCCGTTTTACCGAGTTGGTACTTTCCGTTCTAACGTCCGTTTTTGAAAGCTTTTCCGCTCTATCTAGCCAGTAGGCCAGTTGCTCTCCACCGAAGATTATAGCGCACACGCACACGCATGCACTCACACGCACACACACACACGCTCACGATCGCACGCCGCGTGTTATGTAATGTTTGAGTTTATGAGATGTTTTATCAGCACATTTAGCAACATTAATTCGGAAAGGTTCACTTTTCCGCCGAAGCTCAACATAGGGACGAGCGGCGTAACTGGCAGCGTGGCCGTCGTGCTGACGACTGGCTTTAGCGTTGGCGAAGAATATTGCAGGCGTCGGGTTCGAGCACTCCAATCTGATGTCCGGCTGATTTCGATGCAATATAACCTTCTTTTTGTTTTCGCTGCTATGTACTGCACTGTACTGTGCCCACAATAGAGTCTCTCACAAGCGCGCGCCCTGTACACGTGGATCTTGGGAATGAAGCGAAGGTGTTTCTGCCGTTTTCCCGCAGCTCACACACCGATCACTGCTGATCGCGCTCTTCAAACCACACACACACACACACACACACGGATGATCGGATTGTTTCCGATTCTTCCTTGCCTTTCTAGCAGCAATGGCAGCTGCTACAGCACAATCGCTCCACAATCGTACCGTCGATGGCGCACGAGCTAATAATGCTAGCGGTAATGGCCGTAACGATGGTAGCCGTCGGCTTGTGGATGCTGCTGCTTTCTCGCTTCTGCTTTTGCGACGCTGATAAACGGCTTGCACCGAGGGCGGACATTAAACGGTTCGGGAGCTCGATTTCGGGGACACCGATCGGCGGGGCCAACCCCTTTCCGGTTCAATCAATCAAGTCGAATCTCCCGCACGCGTTCACACAATCAGCGACCTGCATGTATTGCCGCTGCTGACGTCAGACAACCTTTTGCCCGATAAAGGATGGCTGCTTCCACGCTTGCTGCACACGGCGATGATGGATGGGATGGACCGCTGTCTGTGTGTCAACTGGTCACACGATCGATTCTACCGGATGGATCGTTTTAGCAAAGTCACGCAAGTGCAGCACTCCCCTGTTTATTGTTTGGTCTAGTGCGCTTTCCCCTTTATTGGCCAACGTATCAGCCACACAATCCGTCAGGAAGATCACGATGCACAGTAAAAAGCCGTACTGATGCTGGTATATACTATACGAGGAGGCGGGCGACACGGTACGGTTAGATGCGAAGAACGCGACTCGACGTGCACACACTACTGAAAGACACTCGGGTTACGAATGAACGCCCGACGGGCCTGCGAACCGAATTTATAATCTCGTGCCGGGGGCACCCGGGTTCATCCGGTTCATTCTCTCCCGCAGTATGTATCGCGGCGCAGCGAGCCGGCCCCCATTTAGATGTTGGTGTGTGTGTGTGTGTGTGTGTGTGGTGCGTCGTGACCGGTTCGCACCGTCTCGCTCGCATCCTAGACCATATGCTTAGGTCCTACTACGGTCGGTCGATAGCTAGGTAAGGCAAGCGCATGTAGACTTACAAACGTTGTCGAAATGTGTCCATTGCGATTATCAATTTTTCGAATTCCAAAATTGCCAAAATTGATAAAACGATTCCAGAGGAACCACTGGCTGCATGCCTACCAGAAACTCCTAGTACACGGCAGCAACTTTCGATGGAAGACGATGTGTTACGGGTGCATACGTGTACACTGGTGAAGGATGACGGGGACATGGGGCGACCGAGCGGCGGGGGGGGGGGAGGGGTACGGTCAGTCATGATCAGAAGCCATTAGCACCGTTTCGTTTGCCTTCGTTACATAAAATTGCCCCAACCACATCCGATAGACGACGGCAGGGGTAGGTTCGCGTCCGATCCGACACGGTCCCACAACGAGCGCACACTGGGCTGGTGGTCTTAGCGGTTTTGAATTTGAATCAGATTTGAACCTTGCCTTCGTACCATTCTGTCTTCTGACCCCCTCCCACCCCAGCTCTGTGCTGTGCCCTTGTTTCCTACTGCTGACGATTGCGCCCTACTCTGTGCGGACTCCCTATACCCTCGCCATCGCCATCGTGCGCTGGAACCATTGGTCCGGCGATCGTACGATGTCGCTCGGGCCACCGCACTCTTGTACAGTGGCTCTTCCTCATCTCTTCGACCATTTCCCCCCCCCACAAACACTCGCATACAGCGTCGGCAGATCCAGCGTTTCATTTGGACCTTCGTTTTCTCAGTCCCCGTCTGTGTGTACTGCATGATGGTTCGGCAAACGTCCGATCGTGGGCATTATTTTTCCCTTTCTTTGATTTCTCCTGCAATTTACGTTTACAAAGAGTAAATACACACACACACACACAGATGTCGACGGACATGCACGCCTACACCGCTAAAGATCATCTACGATCACAGGCAAAAGGGAACATGTCGCCGTGGATGCATGCAGCATCCGTCCGAGCTACCGGCCCGGTTCGTGAGTAACGTGAGTGAAACGTGTTTCAACGCGGGTCAAGTATTCAGATAGAAGCGACAAACCGGTGACCATTAATTAAAATTAATCATCACAACTATCGGCAGCTATCGGCCATTCGGTGGCAGCACCTGTGCACATGCAGGAGGCGGGCGTGGAGGACAAATCTTTTCCACTGCGAAGATTAGCAATCATGGCACCGCGCACCGTCCATGTGTGTGACAGCCAGTTGCTGGGATAATAAACCGGCACCATAAAGTACTGACAACCGTTGGACGGGTCTACAGGGTGGCATGAGACAGGAGGACAGTAATATCGCACGGAAGCAAACCCGGCACCAGCAGCGCAGTCCGAGTTGTCACTAGAAGTGAATTGCATCACTTGCTTTCCACGCTGTAAGAACACTTCAGCGCATCTCGGTGGATGGCCGGCGTTTTGAGTAGAATGTGATTTTCACGTGATTGGCCCCCCCCTTCCTAATGGTCCGCTGCTGTTGCTACCGATAGAGCTCGAGGACACCACACTCACAGCATGGGCACTTCATTCGGAAGCTTCCGTCAGAGCGCTCCTTCACCGGCCCATCACTGTCAAGCTATTAATAAGCCCTTTTGGTGTTCTTTAAGCGAAACCGACCCTCCTCCTCTCTCCGACCCACCCTGCCTACCCATCCCAGCTCCCGTAGACCTTGAGCAAGAGTGTGCGGGCGAAACTGCCAAATATAAACAATTACCACCCCACGCTCCCGAAGGGCTCGGGGAGCTGTCCCGCTGTTATCTGCTCACCTGGTTCACCATTCCAAGGCCTTGCTATATCTCAAAACATCGCGGGCAAGGAAGCTGCGAATCAATAGCTCACGATATTTCAAACAGTTATCCGTAAAACTTTCCACGATTCCATGAAACAACAATGGCTGAGGGGGGGGGGGGGGGGGTGTAATTTTTCCTCCCCGTTCCGGTGATGGTCGCTCAAATCTATTACGCACCGTTTGGAGGCTTTGATACGGGCTGGCAATTAGCTAGAGTTACACCATTTCATCGAGCAACATCAACGTTGATATGGCTATTAGTTGTAGAATAATAATTGAGAGCTAAGAATTTTTCCAGTGTCAGGATTCTTATTTTAATAAGCGATTCTAAGGCCAGTTAAAGGCCATGCTTGCAATTTGAACCGATTGGGGCAGTTCCACTCTACCTGTCTGGCCAAATAGAATAGTCATGTAATTACAGGTTTCATCTGAATGTGCATAAAGCTTGTGTGGTCTATACACAGTCTAGAAAAAGGCGTGTGAGATAACAGATGTATCAACAGACCTCAATTTTCCCCCCCCATTTTACCATACAACCTCCCATTGATCGTCAAACGTAACGTACGATGCGTCAGAACCTCACTGGTCGATTGAAGACGCACGACCAGCTATGTGTCGTTTGGATATTTGGAAATGGCCTGAGACGACAGCAAGTTTTTCCCCGACCGAAAACGCAACTGGCAGCCATAATTACATCAGCCAAACGGGGAATACATCGGAAGTCCAATCCCGCAAGGCGTGGTAAATGTAGGGTGCGGGTTTGCATATCCACATACCAAGCGCATACACCACACGTACACACCACCACGTGTCGCCAGTAAGGCAAACATAAGCAGGGCAACAGAAAAAAAAGCGAATGTTTAAACATTCCTTCGGTGTCACCGGAGCCGCCGATACGAATGGTACGGTCGCGTCTGGGCGAGTTACTGACCGTTAACAGCCTGCAGCACGACCATACCTGTGCACTACATGCAGCAGAGCGTCGTCGCCCAACCAAGATATCGGGAGCAAATATAGCGGGTAGAATGAAAGGGAATAGTGGCATTAGTTAGGCCCGGTGCGGTACGTTTTCCCGGTAAGGTAGGGACAGTAATCTTAAAAGCCCGAAATTCAGTTGCTCCCAAGCCGTTGCCGACGGGCCAATATTCTGGAGTCATTCGCTTATCGACCACTTTCGAAATCAAATCACCGGCCACGCTGCAGGGCTGGTGCGCATGAATCCCTGAACCATGCGGTTCCTGCCCGCGGGGGTACAGTCTGTCAAACATCATGTATGAGATTCGTGAATTCGTTCGTACGTCGAACGATACTGTACACGGTATCGTGGAGCATGTGTACGACCTTCAGTCAAACTGCCTGGTGTTCCACTGTTCCGAGTGTCGATACAAATGATAAACTCAATCAATCACCATTAGCAGTTCGGCGGGCTTATCATTTGCAATGAAGTGATTCTAGTGCTCCAGTCATTGATTTGCAAAGCAAGCAAACGTTACGTACGTTCTCCGCTGATCTTATCTCTGCTGTACTACACGCATGGAGGGGCATATCACACACCCTCCCTTTGTTTAGAAACTTTCATCTTTGGAAACACCCCGCACAGCGTGCACGTGGTAGTTGAATTGCGCTGTACCTGTACTTTTGGAGTTTTACTTGCTGGCGCCAAACAACATTGGCTGATAGCGCTTTAAACGATCTCTAATTGCGACAAACGTCCCACCAACAATGGTTTCGGCAATGCTTCCGGTGAAAACTGAATGGCGAAATGGGCGGGGATCACATTTTTTCATAACTCGGCACAACCTCCATAATAACAAAGCCAATGAGCAATATTGCAGTAACGGGTTAACAACATAGGGGAAAATATCAAATCAACCATCAATCAACACCATTCCGTGGCTGTTCATTCAGTGGAAAATATTTTCAGCACCAGTAGGTACTTTGCATTCGCACGCTGTCCATTTACGCTGTCCCGGCGGCGAGCTTTCGCTTCATTGACCAGTGCGATAAGATAAGACAAAACGGATGACCATCACTATCTGCTGACAGGACGATTTAGCTATCTGATTCCGACCGTTCGTGCCGATCGATCGATTCGAGAAGGAAATGGTTGGGTTCTGCGAGAACAACCACTGATCAGACCTCCGGCAGACGATCCATCCACTCAATCGAGCATGAAACTAATCCGGACGTTTTTTTTGTTTTCTTTTTCAAACGGAAATAGCATGAACTTCTGGAGTAAAGTTTCAACACAAACGAAAAAAAAGAAAAGAAAATCCTCCAAACTGAGCTGAAGAATTCACTGGTGGAATAATAGTTGCTTAGCTTGCCAACCGAATCGGCTACAGACGGGCGAGTGGGGCAGGTAGCGTATATGATGTGAAGGAATCATTAATGACCCAGCAACAGTGCTCGATTGGCAACACGAAAGCCATTCGCCTCGACAACCTTCCCTCCCTGCGCCCGCTCACACACGCCGCCTGTCTAACGTCCCTTGGCTGCGCGCCTTCGAAAGGGCGATCATCCGAACGTCCGACCGTACCGCGCGCACCGGTTTTGATTCGATATCTGCCATGCTGTATTAATTTCGCACCGTTGCTCCCCCTCCCATCCCCCTTCCCCCCCCCCCCCCCCATTCGCACAACCACGTACGCGTGCGTGTTTGTGTGTGCGTCACTCGACCGCAAAACCGAAGTGTGTGTAGAGTGTGATCTCGCGTCCGCGAAAAACCGCGACTACGCTCAGCTGTCGCACGATCACTACTTTGCCTGCATTGCATGCCCGCAGCGCCTGCCATGCCTGGTTTTTGAGGTTTGCGGAACGGTGACTCGCCACAGCAGACACGGTGGAGCCGATCACGTTCGGCTATGGTCGGCGACCGGTCGGCAAATTCAAGCTGCCGCTGCAACGGAAGAGCGCGTGTGTTGCCACGGGTTGACCTGACGTTGACGCAACACAGCGGCCGGAGCGGGAGTCGCGCGAAAGAAAAGGCAGCAAACAACAACAAAAAAGACACACTGCTGTTCCACACTGGCCGCTGTGACAGTGGTCCGTTTAACAGTGGAACCCTTTCGAAGCGACCCGCACTGGAGGCTGCTAATGAAAGATCGTGCGGGCTATCGTGCGCACGGTCTCTGGACGGGATGTGAGCATGGGCTTCTTGTACCGGTGTCATTTCGCCGTGATTTGATTCGTCGCTTGGAAATTGGCAAACTGGCGCTGAAGGAGTGGCAGAGGGACCGTGCCAAGCGCGATCGGATTCAGCGAAGGAAAGCCATAGGCAATGTTCCACCACCGAACGATCGCGACTCTCCGATGGGGCTGACGTCAATTCGTCCCTAACACGAGCCTGCCGTTTACTGCTGACAAATTTATGATTCACGAACACCCATTAACGTACCCGGTGCCAATCAAGATTCCGAATCCGAAAGGACAGAGGGAAGAAATGTGTGTTTGTGTGTGTGTCGTGGGTTTTTTTTTCTCGGAAGTTGGGCAACGGCAATTAGGCAGCAGGTTTAGGAAAGTAAGCGTTATTAGGTGTATTTCGCTTCGTCACGATATCTGATCGCCGTAGCTGCTTGAGACGATGCTCCGGCTCGCTCATCTGTGTAGCGCCCGATCGGCAACGGCCTAGACCTCGTCCAACGTGCGATAGTTCACGTACGCTATCTAGATCGGTTCGGTTTCCTCAGAATGATGCATCTGGCACCGATCCGCAGCCGCATCTCCCCCCCAGCGGGTGCATCCCGTGAGGTGGGCCAACGTGCGGCCAACGAGCGAGACGGAAAAGACTAGTGCCCTTCCGCTTCTCACACCAGGCACCCGCTTCCAGCTTCTACCTCACGTGCACGGGAGTTCGCACATGTGTGCTACCGTGTGTGTGTGTGTGTGTCCTTCCGCAACCGCTGCAACCCCCCAAAAGGGAATGGCTATCAAGGTCAAAATAACTATAAAAATGACATATTACGCTCAGCTGTTCGGCATGCGCGCTTGCGCCCGTTATGACTTGGCGATGCATTTGATGCAACGCGAAACGGAAGGTGACGCGGGTAAATGGACAGGTTAAGTGAAGTCTCCGCTACCGGTTTGACCGCCCGGGCAAGGCTTCATCGCTGCTCCAGAGGGATAAAAGGATTTTTTTTGTGTCAATGTTTCGAACTTAGTTAATGCTATTCAATATTAGTCACACAAAAAAGTGCTTACTATCGTTGAGCTATCTTGCCGATCGATCCGCCCAGCGCCAATGCTGCAGGCAGGGAAAAAAAGGTTTATTGATCCTATAATTTTTTTTCCCAAACTAGTTTTTTTAATTTGGTGCTTCGAGAGGGACTGGGAATTTCCGTTCGACACTTATCTTGATGGTGGTAAAACGGAGCCCGGATTCGGACGAGTCTGGATGGACGGAGAAGGATTGGCTGCGCGATGAATAGCGATGACTCACAATCGTTAACGAGGTCTCCTTTGCTTCCACTAGCAATTTGACTGGACTTAATGTGATGAACAACAATCATTTTAAATGATGACATTTTTCCATTGGCCCCACAACGGGAGGTAAAGCTAATGCTAGACTACACACCGCCTTTAACAAACGTTACACTGCTCCTGGCTGTAGGCTGGCGGATCAATCATCGCACCTTCTCCCGTTCGGAACTGTGCTTGGGCTGGTATAGTGCGTTCTACATGATCACTGTCACGTAGGCATGTCAAAGGCCACAGAAAACGAAAGTAGTGTTCTACGTAGCGAAGAACGCATTAACGCTAGCTAGAATTTCCACCACTCGGGGTTTTTTTTTCTCCCCTCCCTTTGATCTGTCCCGCGAGACTTGTGGGCGACCCCTATCATGTAATAACCGCCGGTGATCGGTTTTCTCGTGCAATCACGAGCGACTGTTGCACTCTGACGCATCGGACGCGGTGATTACCGTTTGGAGCCGGTTAATTTGTTGAATCACTTAATTTGTGGGACAATGCATATGCTTAAAGGTAATTTCGTACGCGCCTCGATTACTTATGCTATTCAACTTCTGCTCTGAAACAAAAGGTAAGGAAAGTAACCTTTCAGCTAAAAAAGCGCAAATTTAACATTTGCCAAATAATTCAATTTTTTAGACGTGTGTCACTACTATCACTTCTAAGCATTAAAGATAATAGAGACGTCCACAAATTTTTTTTTCCAAAAATTATCAAAATTCTCAGAACTGCAAATCGCAAGAAATCTTCAAAGGATTAAGTTGATCCCGTATGCCAATCAACCTGGGAGAAACCGTTCGTAAGCCGTTCAAATGGTCAACATTGTAATGACTGTAATGGCGATTGATAAGCCACAAGCTTTCCGAAAATAACCGTCTCTAGCAAGCCTGACCCCCGTTTCGGTAATCGCAGGGCGCACAATCGTGTACACAAATCCAAAGTAAAGTTCGCGCGCATTACGACGGCACCGTGCGAGTGAACGAATGAATGACCCACGGACACGGACGGAAACCACTGCTGATAAGACCGCATCACCTACATCAACAGGTCTCGCTGTAGCTTCTCGGCTGCACTGCACCAGACTTCAAACGATCACGAGACTAGAAAATGGGCGTTGACATGGTAGATGATAGAAACTCACGTGAAATCTCAGTAACGCTGCTGACGGCGTGACGGCGCGAGTACCCATCAATCATGCAGCGCGACGTGCGAGGATCAGTGGTTAAGATGCATCGCTACTCCTCACCTAATCCCCGTCGCGAACACTACAAACTTGCTTTCTCCAGAACCATTGCACTGACTGCTGGCAGCACTGGCACAGGGGCCTTGCTTTATAGGAGCGACCCACCTTATCACAGCTCGGTTTAACATGGTTTACGTGAGCAGTTGGCAACACTGCTGGCTGCACTGCGTCTTGTTCTGGTAACGATTGTACGAAGCTTGAGGTGAAACATATGTAGTTCAGGCCTTATGCTCAACAACATTGTTCATCAGCAGCTCGTCCTCTTATCGAATCCACTTGAAAGGGTGATTAGCGAGCAAAAAGACCCCCCACTAAACCCCCCTCATATGCATTGTGCCGCGAATTGACTTTACGGAAGATAGTAATGTGATGGAGGTGTGTCACAACGGACATAAAACCAAAAAACCCCTTTGGGCATCCCAGGAGCCCGAATAAAATCCGAACCCTATTTCGACACAAAAAAAAAACACAACCCAAAAACGTTTATAGCAAAGCTCTTTTCAAAGTCCTGACATCCCAAATCCATCATTCTATTTTCGCCATCATAAACAGCTTTTGTAACATATGGCGAACGGCGAACCAAGCCAAGTATTTGATTGTTCCACATCATTGGGCGACGAACGATTTATCATGATGTTAGGACGCATCTAATTATACATCTAGACTTAGTAGCCATGTTTTTTGTTCTTCTTTCCTTACCTGTGTGACTTGTGTGTGTATATTTTCACGAACGACGCAAATGATTTCACAGAAGCTGCGGAGCACTGGAGCACTACTGCACACCAGGGCACGTGTTACTGACACGAGCTACCACCACCCGAAAACTGTTTTAATGCCGCCTAATTAACGCACACTTTAGCCGGCACAAGCTATTAGGTCACTCAGTCACCGGAACCCGGACGGGAGGCAGAACGAATGATACTTTCCCGGAAAACTAACAACTTGCCCCCGTTTTGGCTGGCTTGCTTGGGCGAACTTTCTACCACCACTACCTTTGCTGCTTCCCTGCGCGGTACCAGCACTAGTCCTTAGAGGGGGGGATGGGGCGATTAGGCGGTGCCGCTGTCCCTTTTTTGGTTTATCCACAAAATCCCGGGAACACAAGCTCTGCGAAGGAAGTTCGCTCGCTAGGGAACGATCAGATCGTTGCGGCTATCAACACACGATTAAACATCTGCCGGCACTGTAACTTCCTTTTATAATCCTTGATGGAAATTTATACACTATTCGCCGCCGTCAGCTCTCGCCGGGCACCGGGGCGGCTGCCGGTCATTCCCGGCGACCGGGGCGAAAAAGAGAAACACGGCTAAGATGCTGCGCGCCCGAGCAACGGAAAGTAGTCGAAATGGACCGACCGATCTAAAGGGGGGAGTCGCTAGAGCAGGAACGATAAATACTGTGAGAGAATAGATAGCACGCAGCTTCACTCGCTCGAGTACGTGCAACATGTGCATGGAGAGTGTAAGATAGAGCGAGAGAGAGAGAGAGAGCGTGAGCGAGCGAACGAAAGAATTTGTGAGTGTGAAGGTAACAAACGATGCAAAAGAAAGATTGAGAAGGATGCTGTAAGCGCAATGGTAGTGGAGCAGAACTTCTTGAGCTTGATTCTTAGCAGAGAAATTAAACAGCTTTTGACTGACTGCTAGAATCCTTTATAGCTTTTAATGTATTCTTACTTTTTTTTGTTGTTAAATAATGTAAGGTCAAAAATTGTGTAAGAAATTCACAGCCTTTTTTAATTCTGCGAAGTTTGTTAGACGAATTCAAATTCCAGCACTCGAGGGCTGTTTTGTGTAAGTCCTGCAACAAGCAGATGTTATTACTAACTAAGCCGCCAAAAATCGATCGCAACAGTTTTCTCTGCGGTGGCCATTTAAAAACCGTAATCTAACATCCATTTATTCGATGACGCATCACGGCCCGGGGGCTGTGCGAACTTGCCGGTGCGTTTCCACTACCGTACCGGGCGGAGTGAGACATCCAGCGTATCCTTTTTGCTGGGCGGAGAATATATATATATGTGAGCAATTGACTTATACATCGAAATGCAACACACGCTGACTAGGAGACCCACCGTGGAGCTGAAGGATGATGGAGCTCGGATGCCGACTGCACGGTGCCCCAATCATGTGTTGTGGTTGGGGAGCGTGAGGTGAGGATGCTGGATGCTTCCCGTTTGGTGGTTCGGTTCAATTGATGACTTAATTCTTGACAGCCGCAAGCATATCGATCATTTCAATTGGCGATGATTTCTTTCTCCACCGCCTAGTTATTTAATTCAATTCCGACCCAATCCTACGGCACCCGGGTGTCCATTTTGTTTGATGCGCACTGGGGCGATGTCTTTCGGCGCGTCATCGGCTGCAGTGTGGCATTACTTCAAGGTGTTTGCTATTACCATTCGCCAGCCGGCTGGACAATTTATTCCGCTAATCGAGGTTAGCGGTTGAAAACTAGCCCGCCCCGTGCGGTGAAAATGAAACGTCTGGCGTTTTGATCCCTTTTGCTGTTCGTTGCCGCCGTCCCGCTGTTGACTGCAACGCTCCGACAAGCTACACCCCTGTGAAATTCGTTATTAATCCATTACAATTCGGTTAATAGATTTCGTTGGCGCTTCTCATCAGGAGTCCTGCTGTTTTTCAATTGATTGAAATGAGTCGAATGTAATCGACGGAGGGAATTTGTGCGGATAAGTGACGCCTGTGGCGCGGACACTCGGCTATAGAAGACACGGTCTCCATTCCGCCCATCCTTGCGACGCCCTGCTCGAGCAGCCCAGAGCAGCCGAGGCGCAATTTGCCATTCAGATGTTCGGATGTCCTCTCCGCTACTGAATCATGCATGCATGCGCGATATTAGACGGGCGCTGCGTTCAGGTGTGTGTAACCTGCGGCAGGCTAGCAGTACACGGCTTGCCCTTTTGGCTACATTCCGCGCCTTCTGCCCGCGCATTAGAATATCAGACAAGACAAGTGAGGTTACGATGTGCATGCTATTAGTGCACTATCACACCCGAACCGAACCCCCTAAACGCCGTGCGTCTCGGTCGGCCAGTGCTACAGAAAAGACGAAGGCTACCCATTTCGTTGTCCGACGTTTCGGTGGACCGGCAACTGGAGCGGCTTGGAGCATAAGAATGTCCTTTGCCTGTGACATTTCCCCCGTAGCCGGCCCGGCGGGATGGAAATGGGCATTCAATCGAATTAAAAGAAACCCCACAAACATTAATGGTAATTAACCACTGTTGTAAACAGAGCCATTGCATGTAACGACGGTTGGAATTGTGTGTGTTTAAGCACGTTCGAGAAGTTCGAGGAAATTTGCGATAGTATAGACATTTTTGGAGCAACACATCTCACTAGTATCCACATGCTATTTTGAGAGCGAATCAAGCTTGCTTTTCCGCACTGTATTGCTATATTGTTAAATTTGTATATTTCTATTGTTATCAGTTAAATGAATGAATCTTTGTTGCAATAGCTGGTTTAAAGATGTCTGTGCAACTGTTGCCAATGGTAGGAACGTCTATAGAATCCCACAATCTTATCCTCCTACGGGGGGCAATCATGTCAAGGAAGCCATATACTGCAGGCCAAGGCCTTTGAAGGTTGTGGTGCAAAAGAAGAATACATTTTATTGTAATGTTTAGAAATATTTATTTTTTTCACCGCCAAACTTCCATACACTCGTACACAGTTTCCTGTGTCACTTTAGTAACCAGCAATTCCTCTAATACACGAACGTCCTTATACCGTCCCTCTTCAAAGATGTATTATCGAAATTTGAAAAAAAGCTGTTTTAAATCTATGAAATGTTTTCCTTACTCTTGAGTGCCTCGATACCGGTTAAAGTACGTTGTAAGTATCGTACTGATACCTTATCACACAGATTAAGATCCAAAACATATGCTCAATTTTCAAACTGCTCAATTCAATTCAATTCAATTCATCCAGTATCGAGTTATCAAGAATACCGTTCAAACTGTCTCGTTTGAAGGATATCTTAGGTAAGGAGCAAAATTTAAAACAATTAGTTCAAAATCGTCAAGCCGTGGAAATAAAAGAAACACTTAGTTCATTTTACTCCTTATACTTGCAAGTTTAAATTGTATTTTTCTTTGTCAGTAATCAGCCACAGATTTTAGACCACTAAACTGGATTTTCTACCGTCTCACTATAGTATTAGATCGGAATAGGTAAATTAGATCATATTCGAAAGTGAGTGAGTGAGTGAGCGCGCGTGCTGTTGAGTAACGGTCAAATTGAATAGTTGCTTATCGAACAGTGGATGATAGACTCTTGAAGCATACATTATAAACATAGCTCCCAAATGCCAAACTGTTGTTTACGTCGATGCGGCAAAAATATAAAAAAAAGAACAGTTTTAATTATCGCGGCGAATGGGGTGATCATCATCAAACGCAGAACTTCCCTTCACTTTTCGGCTTGTTGTGTTCGAAGGCAGATAGTGGACGTTGGCCATTAACGCCCAAATTTTATTGCTACACACAAAAAAAATCGTCTGACACTCTTTTTATTACGTTGAAGCGGATTGTGAGTTCAACCATTCCATCGGTAGAGCGAATCATTTGTCGATACGAGATGATGAATGTGTTGTGTTATTCTGTTAAAACAAAACCATATCTCGCTGGCACCATCGTAAGAGGAATCTCTACCAGCAGTATTTTAAACGAAAATCACAAGTAAGTTAGCTGTAACAGTAACATCCAGCAATGCAACAGGTTGCATGCAGATCGTGTGTACGTTGCCATACGTTCTAATGGGACGACTATCATTGCGTGAAAAAGAATAAGTTTTGTGCATTCTTCTCAATTGATCTGAAGTAGTTTATTGCTTGGGGCGGTCCGGTGGCCGAGGCGACAGCGGCGCCGGTCTTCACACAGCAGGGCCGGGGTTCTAATCCCATCCAGACCGCCTCCCCGTACGAAAGGCTGACTACTTTTCTACGGGTAAAACTAAGTCACAGAAAGCCAGAAATGGCAGGCCGAGACCTCTCGAGGTGGTTGTAGTGCCAAAGAAGAAGAAGAAGAGTTTATTGCTTCTGCGGTTTGTAGGAGAGTTAATATTCCTTTTCTCTATAACTTGCAGATGCAAATTGTTAGTGGTTGGTGGTGGAGCGGGAGGATGCTCTGTTGCGGCTAAAGCATCTAACAAATTGGGCAAAGGAAAAGTAATCGTACTGGAGCCGGCTGATGTAAGTAACAACGAGTCCAAACATACAATTTTACGTTATCTTTAAAATTGTTAATGCGATATAGAGTAGGAAAAGAGGCGAGCTGTATCTCATATCAAATGAAAGCTAAAATGGTTAATTCAATGCCAACGATGGGCTTTATCGACATCCGGCTTTTTGCGTGTGGTGCATTCTCTACCACTTATCGCACCAATGCACTGCCGTTTAACTTAGCAACAGAGCAAACAGATTTATGACATTCAGCACTTGACCTTAGCATAGAATCAATGGTGTGGCTTTTGGGATACTGACATACACCTGTTTTGGGATGAACGCATCAAACCGGTTAGCAAATTCGGACAGTCATCGTTGTTGTGTAACTTATGCTAATTAATGTCCCAGACCATAGCGACTAGGTACGTTCAGAAAGCGATAGACATTATCGTGAGTTTATTATTAGTGGTTGTGTGGAGTTTCGTTTTATTGCTTTTTTTTATTCACGAAGAACGGCCTGACCGTATTGCTAACCAGCTTTATTGCTTTTATGGTTTGTGAATTTATTTCCGTACGGCATTTTTGGGTTCGGCACGAAAACGGTCGAAAACATGATACCGCTAAGAGTCGTTTTCTTTCGCCTATTTGTTGGTTAGTCTGAATGACATGCAAGAAAATGGGGACATTTTTCTTGTTTGTGTATTGAATTAAACTATTTTTAGCTATCATCTTTTACTCCATCTCCATATGTTGTTGTTCAACTTTCCAGAATCATTATTATCAACCGATGTTTACCCTGATCGGAGGAGGAATAAAAAAGCTGGAGGATAGTTTTCGGCCCATGAAAAGTGTTTTACCCGCACTAGCCACCTGGATCAAGGATTCGGCCGCAAAATTCGAACCCGAAAGCAACACCGTCCACACCAGCAGTGGGGACAAGATCGAGTACGAATATCTGCTCGTTGCCGTCGGGTTGCAGCTCAACTATGGCCAAATTCCTGGACTGCAGGAAGCACTTTCGATCCCGAATGGGAAAGTATGTTCAAACTATTCTCCAAAATACGTCGACCGCACCTACCAAGCGTTGCGCAACTTCACCAGTGGCAATGCGGTTTTCACCTTCCCGAACAGCCCCGTCAAGTGTCCCGGAGCTCCGCAGAAAATACTCTACATTGCTGAGCACTTTTTCCGCAAGGTAACGAAATTCCATTCACTGAGCCCAACGGTAAAACAACGGTTAAAAATTTGCATCTTTCCCGTTTCGTGTAGTCCAACAAGCGCAAAAACGCCCAGTTGCATTACAACACCGCCCTGCCGGTGCTGTTCGGCGTGAAGCATTACGCCGATGCGCTATGGCAAATAGTGAAGAAGCGGGACATTAATGTGAATCTGCGCACGAATTTAGTCGAAGTAAGGCCGGCCACCGATGAGGCTGTGTTCGAAAACCTAGACAAGCCTGGAGAAAAATTTACCGTTAAGGTAAGTAGGTCAGGTGGCCGCTGTTAGCAGTGGACTCTGGTAGGACGAAGCCCACATGACACCGATTGAGTGTACCTTCTTCGCTTGCGCATATTTGCAGTACGAGCTCCTGCACGTCACACCGCCTATGGGTGCGCCAGACGTACTGAAAGCTTGCAAAAGCCTCGTTAATGAAGTGGGCTTTGTGGACGTAAGCAAGGATACGCTTCAGCATCAGAAATTCAGCAACGTCTTTGCCATAGGCGACTGTTCATCCTCACCGAATTCTAAAACAGCCGCCTCCGTGGGTAAGAAAGAAAACGGGAGCTATTTGTAAATGCTAATGGCATCTCGCATTCGCCCATTTGGATTGCATATTGATCAATTGGCTACCTTTGTATTTCGCCTCACTTCGCAGCTGCCCAGTCACAAGTGGTGTACAAAAATTTGATGGCAGCGATGGAAGGTAAAACGCCTAACAGGGTTTTCGATGGATACGCGTCCTGCCCCTTGGTCACGGGATACAACACGTGCGTGCTAGCCGAGTTTGACTATTCCTTGACGCCCTTGGAAACGTTCCCACTGGATCAGCGCAAGGAGCGTTGGTCGATGTACCTCATGAAGAAGGACATTATGCCACCGCTTTACTGGCATTTGCTGCTGAACGGTCTGTGGAATGGGCCAGGTTTGATGCGCAAATTAATGCACTTCCGTCTGTGAAAGCAAACGTGTCAGTGACTGTTGAATGTAGGATTCTTTCAGTTTTATATCTGGCTTTCTATACTCAATATGTTTATTGATGAAATGTGCAATACGCAATACGAACCCAACTGATTCAAATTCAAATGTTTCTTTTGCAACTTGTTCTAATCCGGTCCGTAAATTCAATTGATGTGAACGTTAACTATGGTTTTCGTTATACGGTCGCACTAAATAAATAATGGTTTTTATTGTGTATGATACAGGAAGTATCACAACCTCAAAATATGAATGGTTTTGATTTTATTTCGAATAATACCGGATCGTTCCCGTATGTAATTCTGAATAATTAGCTTACTTCCTTGGTAATTCATCCGAAAACGGAGGCTAAAGTCTGAATTGATTCCCCCCCTCAGGGGCACTGATTTTTACAAGTGAGTTTCGCAAAAGTGTATCTTTTTCAGACTTTTTAGTATAATTATTTATTTATTTATTCTTTACAATTATTATAAATTATTATTACAACAATTTTTCACACTTTTGCTTAACTTTTACGTAAATTTAAGGTAACTCAGTAGCGAAAAGTGAGTGCCGTGAATGGGGGGGGGGGCATCTATTCAGACTTTAACCCAAAAATGAGTGTCCGTGAGTGGGACATCTATTCAGACTTTAGCCCTTATTTAAAAAAAATAAACTGGAATTATCAAGATTTGACTGAAGAACCCTGCAATCCAATTGGTATTACGCATTACGTATCACCTTCAATTTTACGGGTTTGTTATTGTACAGAAAATTTCAATTAAAAATTGATAATGAGTCGGAAATGACTTATTATTCTTAAATAAACTTCTGTAAACAAAATATCTTTAAAAATTGTTATTAAATGTCATTTTCACTCTCCAGGAAATAATCAGCTTCCCAGTGTGCAAGCCGATCAAAACAAACAAACGTCAAGCGCAATTCCGATATACCCGCTGAACTTTGTTCCATCGTGTGATAGTGAACTTTTCCTCTAAATTTACCTAAATCTGTACAGTGAAATATGTGAAACAACCGTACAATTTGTTGTATTAAGAAGCTTACACATGCTCTTTGATTTCCATTCCACTATAAAAACGCAAATTCCAGTAGTAATGAAGTGAATCGGACAACAAACACTATACACATCGGCTCAGAAGTTCGTTAACGCCTTAGAGATTTGATTATCACACAGGGCAAGATTTCTTATCTGCTTCCTTCCATACCGTCGCTGTTTCCTGGCACACTGTACTGTACTCACACACGTAACATGGGTCTCGTTGGGCTGGTCTTGATGATATTGGACCCATTTAAGATTGTAAGAAACTATATTTTCAAACCAATCGCGGTGTTTGGTTTGGCTGCCGCCGAAGAGTACAAGGCGCGCAAGGAAAAGAGCGTAAACACTACGAAAAATGTGTTCCTCAAGTTGTTCATCGTTGTGTTGGTTGGATTTTCGGTAGTGTGGGCATCGATATTTCTGTACCTGTACTTCTACTACTCGTACATGCCTTCCGTGTTACACCTGAAGGATGTACATCTCAACATACGGTAAGACGCATGATTATCCTTACAGAATAAACATTTGGCCCTTTACTGACCGATCGCATGCTGCCTCTTTTCACAGAGACTGCCACGATAGCGCCATCGACTGCAAACCATACCCTTTTGCGAACGTGGCCCTGACAAATCATCACAGGTTTCTAATGGTTGGACAGCCGTACAAGATTATCCTGAACCTGGAAATGCCAGAATCTGAACACAATGGTAAAATAGGTAATCGGTTGTAGCGAGTGTTTGTCCCGTACTGTTATAGATGGGTGTAGCGGTTTAGTTTATGTTTTGGTCTTTGCAGCGATGCGACGCTTAATATGCTAATATGGTATTTTATTCGACCATTTTCCTATGCAGGAATGTTCACCGTGTGTGGCACGGTAAGGGATTACGGAAACATGGAAGTGGCGAGATCATGCCGAATGTCAATGCTACACTACAAATCAGACCTGCTGAAGACGATTCTCACCTTCGTGTTTGCACCGCTGTTGATATTCGGATATCGGGAGGAGAAACAGTTGGTTACGGTTGAATTATTTTCAAACTTTCTCGACGATTCGAACCATCCGGCTACCAACATTGATATTATGATACAGTGCCGGGACATTCAGCTGTACTCAGCACAGCTGCAGGTAGTAGCTAACTTTACCGGGTTACGCTACTTAATGTTTAACTGGCCCGTCCTGTCGGCGGTCATCGGTAAGCACGCGACGATCACAACAAAATCTGCTTCCTCCCGCGGAGCCGAAGCTGCTGGTAACAAGATATTAATTTTACGCTTTCCCTATTCGTGCATTTGCAGGCATAACTACCAATCTGTTTTTCATTCTAATTGTTTGCGTACTGAGCTGGTACCATTGGGACGATACGGAATGGATATCGGATATTCGGGACAGGTATCAGCAAATTGTGCAAGGTGTATCGAAAGTGGCTACAAGCGAGCCATCGAAAGCACTTAAAGCGTCAAAGGAAACGGAACCATCCGCAAAAGATTGGCTAATAGACGAGGAATAGTGGCGGAGAGCGTACCGAGTTTTGTAATAAATTGTTGCATTTTTACATACATTTTTGAGTCCGGTTTACTTTTAACATTACAGCCCTAGCGGATCGCTTTCAATGCCTCCAACAGGCAATATATAGCGGTAATAGCAAAAACAAATCTAAAATGCACTTTAATTAATTAGTAGGACCAAAGTTAAACAGCAATTAACTTTTTTTAAATAATTTAAATGCATTATTTTGAAAAGCAAAATGTTAAACAACCCGTCGATCGCAGTTAGTCTTGTACGCCAGGCGTGTCAAACTCGGTTCAAGTAACGGAGCCTTACAACGGTCGCATTCAGTCGCAACTGGAGACAAAATAGCGTGGAACGGTTTACAACAAAAAATAATTTTATTTTCCCTAAAATAATAGCAAAAGCGCTATTTCAATGTGTAAAAGATTAAAGATCACATTTAAACTGAGGAGCAATACAATACAATATGCATATCGCTAGGATCAATTAGGAACTAGTTGAACAGACATTTCAATGACTGTGTGCCAAAGGGGAGACTAATTGGACTCGATCGACCAATCGTACCTAAGCGGCGTGCAATATTTGTTTAAAAATCAAGATGAGTCACACACTTCCTTGATGGCGCACTCATCACAATCCACCAACGCGAACTGTCGCTTTTCGTTACTTCACCTGCTATGCCCCCCCCCCCCCCCCCTCTGGTGTCTCGGCAGCATCATAATAACCAGATTTTGTTTGCAAAACCTTCCCGACTGGCCTTGGTGGAAAACGAAACTTGGTGTATCTTGCGGTCACGGCGAGAATTGGTGGTAACGCTGTGGCCAAAATAATAGGGAAATTGAAAATGTTTAAAAATAGCACAATCGACTTTTTGAGGAGTGAGCGCGTTCGGTCGCTTCCGACCACCAGCCCGCTTATCTCGGATCGCCTCGGACGGATTCTGTTCGGATTCGATGTTTTCTGAACCATTTTGAAATCGGTCGGGTGTGTGATATTATGCAAGATTCGAGTGCATTATCATGCGCAAATTTGGCAATCCTTTCTTTCGGCTGAGACGTTTTCCATGCTGAAGGTGTGAAACGCAAAATACGATCAACCATTCGAACGCACACATCAACACACGAGTTCAGAGGAACATGGCAGACTGGAATGACATCATTCGGTAATCGACGATTGTTGAGCACAGCAGCAAAAAAAAACAGAATTGTCATACTCAAGAACCTAGCGAACTCACGTTTTCTGACGCACGCAAGACAAAAACGATAGAAAGTTGTCATCGCGCTACACTCACGCTTTTGGAGAGAAAGTTGGACAAACATGAGATTAAACCATACTCAAAAATACGAAGTACACTTTCAAATCGTCGTCTAAGCTGGTAAAGATCAGCTTCCAAACAGAGATCACTGCTGTTTTTTTTTTCTTTTAAGATCGGATCATTACTAGCCTGCTCTAGAATTGAAGAGTCTGACCAACGATCAAAATTTGTCCGCAAAGGGCACAACGTTTTAACAGATTAACCGAAACCAGGATGCCTCAGAAATAGCCGTTTTTTCGGCGAGACATCTTTGCGAGACTATAGCAATCTGATCGCGATCGGTTGATGGTGTTTAGGTTCCAGGTCCGGTTCCCACCATGCCAAATGGTTGCGATTTTTTGCTTGCTACTCTCCAGAAATCGGCCAACTCGGTACCATGTCCACTTGGGCTGGAGAAACTTGCGATCGTTGAGCAACGATCAGTTCAATGAGCAAACAGTTGACACCGTTAGAGATCCGGGACGTGTATGTCATTAGGTACGCACCGATCGACCACTATCGTGGTTGACCGTGTGCGTTCTTCATTCGGGCCTGGACCGTGCTATTACAACCAACCGCTCAGCCGCTCATTGCTGTGGTGCGTAATTAAAATTATCATTCCACTCACGCTCCCGGCGGACGTTAAATTAGAATCGGAACTGTCACCAGACAGGAAGCGTCACAGCCCGGAAGAACACAGCGGTACAGTACCCACCATCAAGTGCTGATACCAATCGCAATTGTCCACCACGTCGATGTGTGTGTCGTCCGTCCGTACGGGGCCCACTAATTAGAACCTAGATTTTTCCCACTTGGCTCGGAACTGGTTAGGCTAGGCAACGGGAGTTTTTGCGCGCTGGCCTATCGTTCCGGAAGTTGTTACACGACCGCTTCCGTTACTAACGCTCCGGGCGGGCAATGCAAAAGGGAACCAAGGAAATGGGCGACACAAAGAGAAAAAAAACACACCACACACGGGAATGTGTACTACCGCCGTGCGATCCATGTCAGCTTACGGCACTTGCGGCGATGACCAACGGGTAGCGATCGGAAGTGCATACGATCGTTCTGCCTTCCGCCGAGTGCATTGCAGCAAACGATAATGAAGGGAAAAAGGTAATTCTAGTATCCTATCACAGAAGATAAAAGCTGATTAGACGCCTAACCAGGAGTCCTCACTGGTAAGATCTACACATCGCGTTAAGAGCGAAGACTCCTGCGTTTCAGCAGACTGGGCGGAGGTCTACTTGCCAACATCCGGCTGATTACTTCATCGGATACGCTTGCTCTGTTCCCCGCACCGAGTTTATTGCTCCCGCATGAGTCTCTAAAATAAACATGTGCAACCGAAGTCAACTCTCGGCGGTGAGGCAAGAAATTCGGCAACTCGGTTTCGACCGAGACGCTGGTCTAATGTTAACATGTGTCAGCCGCCCCGTTTGGTTGGCTCGGGAGGTGACAAGTTTCGTTCGATTCTGGTCGGATGGTTGCCACTTGTCGCCGGCGTACGGATGGCGTGCCGTTTGTTGCTGGTAACGTGCACGAGCTCCCTAGTGAGTGATTAGATGTTGCATAGACGATAGAAGATCGAACAGTGGCTGCCAGCCAAGCGGCTCTAATCTGTACAGCTGTAGTATTCGCTCATCATTCATAGCCCTAAAGGTACGTACAGTGTAACCTTGATTCGCTTACAGAGTTCAGAATTATGTCGAGCCATCCACAAAGCACTACTATGCTAAAGAACCGAACTCGATCGAGCATTGCTTCTCATTGGTGCGAATTGAACTTTTATTAAATCGGCTTTAACCTTGACTTGAATTTTCCATCCCGTGCATCTGGTTCACACATTGTGGCACCCTCTAACCCCCCCCCTGAAATTCCGCACACAGCGGAACCATCTCGCGCACGTGTGCGTGTGCGAACACGTTGATATCATAGCAGCGCGAATGTTCACAATCACAGCGATAACGGTAAACCTTTCGCCTGATGGTCGCGCAATGAAAATTGGTTGCCTCTACTCTACATGATCCCAACTACGGCCCGGCAGCAGCAGCAGCTGATAGGGATGATGGTAGAAACGGCTGCGAACGTGTGAGTGTTATTCCATCTTACCCCATCGCCGACAGCGCCAATGACGTCAGCGCCACCCCGATGGCGGGTAGCGGGATCTCGATCGTTAATTTACGGCGCCAGCGCAAAGTGTGTTCGATTGTGTCCAATTGTCCGCAGCATATTATCGGTTGCGATACAAACCCGCCCCCCGGTCCCCCCCATACCCGTTCCACGGCGTTTCGAGCCGTTCCGAATTTTGACGCCGTCAGCGAACGATGGATGCGTGCAGCTCGTAGTGTGAGTACATTTAAATTTTAAATGCCCTGCGCCGCGAATGATAAATCTCCGGAAGAGGGTCTGCAAAGGCGTGGCAGGATAGGCAGCCGCACACGCACACAGGCAAACCTGCTTCCGTTGCGTGATAGAACGGTGCTTGGTCAGGGAGGCCCATCAAACCCCCCCCCCATTGCTGGCGAAAGGCCGCTATGGACGGTTTTATAGGTCGGTGGGGGGGGGGGTGTTTTTTTGGGGGGAATCGCAAGATGCCAAGAGGGCGCAAAATTGCGTGGCATTGGCGAAACGCCGCTCTAATCGACAAAAATGGTCTAAAAATGCGTGGAGCATCACCGAAGCTACTTTACATCCTCTACTGCCGAGTGGTGTAGTGTGATCTCGTGATCTTGTGCTGTGTACGGGAACGCGGAAAGCTGACGACTTTGGCACCGACGTCTGGGAGAGGTTGGATGGTGGTGGTAGCCTGAGGTGAGGTCGTTTTTTGACGGTGATACCATCTTGGTAGGTCGACATGTGGACCGATCTTTATGTGTGCTGTTGCCTGCTACGTATGTGCGCGGTGTATGCGCATGTGAGAGTTTTCACGGTGGATCAGACTGTAACATCTCGTAAAAGAGTTGGTGGAAGTTTCGATCGCACGAGAGGACTAAACGAGTTGTTCCGGAGAAATAGTGTTCATTAGGTTCACACCATTTTGGCCTATTATTTCCTTTTTTGGGTTTGAGACAATAGTAGCTTTCCATGATCTTTCTAATCTAGTTTCGACAAGTAGATATGTTTCTTTCACCAAATTGTGCAGATAAATGCAAATAAATCAAATTGTGTGTATAGATTTTTATTGATTTATTTCTACCGAGCACACAGCGCAGAGGCAATAGCTACGGTTGCTTCACTTGGTAGACCAGATGGACGTGTCTTAATCCACTTGAAATTCTTTGCCCTTTAGATCAATTATAATGAAGGCGAATGATTCCAGATGCATAACGGCGTACTCACTAGAAATAGCAGTACTTACCTAGAGATTCGATTCTTCTTTAACCTATAAACCTTCCCCTGGAGACTGTTGAGGCATCGGCCCTTCACACGGCACGCACTGGGTATCGAATCCCACCCGGAAGCGTCCTCCCGTATTTCGGGGTACTCCCAAACATTATTTGGGTACAAATACGTTAGGGAATCCAGGATTTGATAGCCAGGAAATATTAAAAAATCATACAAAGCCACGTTTTCCATTGCTTTCTTTCATGACTCTTATCAAGGAATATATACATGGACAGATGAAAGCAGCAAGCAGCAATTATGATGGTCATTTCAAACCCACCAAAAAGTGGTAAACCATTTGTATTGGATCCCACAGAAGTTGGATATCGAAACATGAAATTAACTTGTTGTAACTAATTATGGAAAGCAATACTGTCTGATGTTCCTGATGAGTTAAAAAAATATACTAATCGTGGAAAACTTCTCCCCCCCCCCCCCCCCCTCTGCTTTCCCACTCGTTCAGCGTAAAACTGCACCGGCTAAACCGTTTCAAAAGCCAAAATTAATCGCCATCTATTATCGACGCACACTGCATCAACCGGTCCATTTTTATCCCCTTTGCCGAACACACGATCCTCGCGAGATCCAATCAGTGGTTGCGATTGATGTGATTAAAAAAAAAATCAACATTGGCGCTGGAACGATTGTTGATCGGCCGTCCCGCGGCCCGTTCTCAGCAGTGTGCCCCAAAACGGGCAAGTTCAAGCGCTTTGCGAAACGAGCATAGCAAAAAAAAACGGGGAACAAATCCCCGATCAGTATACAAAGAAGCAGTTCGCGGTGCGACAAAATAAAAAGAGTAAAGCAAACGCACATAAAGAATTCCACTCCACCAAAAGTCCAGCGGTTCTGCAGCAAGATCTGGTGCTGGTGGAAAGTGCGCTTGATTTATGGACCGGCGTTTTGTGCCTGGTCGTCGTGTTTTCGCTGGCCGTACGTACGGTACGGCAAGTTTCGGTAAATTTATTCAAATTTCAAGTTCAATACACAAAATACCGCAGGCCATTGGATTCCGCGTGCGTGGCCAAACCGCGGCGACCAAAAAGGTGATCAAGGTGCAGAAAGGGTGGCAGGGCGGGTAACATTGGCCCACAGAGGAGGAAACACTACAAGTAAGCATAAACCATTCCGGGCTAAAAACCGTTTCGCACGATGACGCTGTTTCACTTCGCACACATGCGCAGGAGCTCGCGCGCACACACAGGCGCACACACCACCCGCCTAAATGTGCGCGCGATATACACACGGCAAGCATGTTGGCGAATGTGCAAACGCTAGCAAATGTGGCATTAAATCGCGTCCATGTCGAAGGTACCGCATGAAGAATGCGTGTTCCACTGGGTGGGAGACGCGAACATGGTTGAGGGGGGGTTGCGCGGGGAAGCATAGAACCGGAATGGCGGGTGAATGGCCACCTTCGGATCGACCTACCCGAACGCTACATTCTGGAAGGAGACCAACACACACACACACACGCACATAAACACGATCGACCGCCCAGAACGCGATCGTTCATTCCCCATTGCATCCCACGAAGCAGACCACCAACATTGGGAGCCGGGGTGTGTGGCGGGGTGGCCAAAATTCAGGCCACCCGAGCCGAAAGTGCAAAAATGAACTAAAACCTAACTCTTCCGACCCAGGCCAGACCAGTCAGGCAGGCACTAAACCGAACGATCAACAGCTCACGTCACGAGTGGTGTTGCGAAACGGTGGGTGAAAATGGCAACGATCGGTGGGAAGTGGGAAGTGGGGAAGGGGGAATGGGGGGTTCGGTTGGAAGGTGAAAAAAGAGAAAAGTCCGCAACGCAAAACTTTCAACATTCGGGCGGGAGCGAAGAAAATCACACAATTTCTCGAGGCGGGAGAACGCAAGGAGGTTCCGAAAGGTTCCGAAAAATCTGCTTAAAACTGTGTAGCGATACAGCATTTACACAAAAATGCAAACAAACTCACAGCAACACACGGGCGCACACTCATCTTAGGAAGGCTGGCAGTCGATCGTCGCGATCGCACGGGAAGGTACGGAATCAGATGTTGTATGTTGCCCGATCCTGCCTTCAAACCATCTCTGCAAGCAATGTTGATTGCTACGCAAACTTACCAATCCCAGCGTCTGTGTGTGTGTGTTTGTGAGGTGAGGGAGCGAGAGAGCGACAGAAAAGTCGGCCCCGATTGGAGTCGGGTCGGGAAGGGTTGAGAGAAATTCGCGGTAGAGAAAGGGGGTGGGGGGGGGAAGGAACGGATGTTGGGAGGCGAAAGCAGCGAGTAGATGAGCGGGGGGGGGCAGGCGGCCGAGGCTGGAACCCCCAAAACTGAAAGGAGTGAAAAGCGCTGGCTGGTCTCTTCTGGGCAGAAACCACATTCCTTCGATCAAATTCCCACGCATTCCGCTGACATAGTCTTTTTCGGTGAGTCCCCGGACAACCCGGATCGGTGATCCTCCCCATGTAAACCCCCCCCCCCCCTCCCACCGTGCTTTCCGCGGCTTAACGCAAACTTTTTCATTGTTCCCTTTTGATCCTGGTTTCGCTGCGCCTCGGTCTCGCTCGCACTTGCCGCGGCCCTCGATCGTGGGTTTCGCAGCATCCGCAAGGCTAAAGTAAAGCGGGCCTGGCAATTGCGGAGATCGGTCGGTGGAGTCGGTGGAATTGATGAAGATAAGATGAGAGAGAGAGAGGCCGTGGCACGGTTGGACGCCGCACGCAGACCGACACCGAACACTGGAGCGCCGATCGTTTTCGGAAGGGCTCTCAGATTCCACGGCGGATCGGCAATCATGCAGCGGGCAGGTATGCATGCATGCAGACGATGAAAGGAAGCTGGGAAGAGAGAGCCGGCCGGCCGGCCATTGGAGGGATCGTGGAATGGGTAAAGGTGTACCACCAAAAGATCGCGTGAGTGAGCGATCTTATTCCCCATGGAGGAACACCAAAAGTATGCAAGTGGAGTACTATACAACAAAAGCAACAGCTTAACAGGGCTGATATGTGACGAAGGAAAAATTGCTTGCGATACACTTTACACTTTCCTTGGACAAATGCAAAGTATCGGAAAGGCTGCAAGCTTCATGACAGTTAAATTTTTGTATTAATTCGTTTTGAAAGTGAAGTCTTTTTTTGAAATTAAAAGATAATCCATTTTATCTTTTACAACAACTATTATCCATCTGATGTTGAAGTCGAAAAGTTGAAGTAGGGCGGTCCGGTGGCCGAGGCGATAACGGGCCCGGTCTTCACACGGCAGGACCGAGGTTCAAGTCCCATCCAGAGCTGACTACTTTGCTACGGGTTGAATCAAGTCACAGTGAGCCAGAAATGGCAGGTCGAGAACTCTCGAGGTTGTAGTGCCAAGAAAGAAAGAGAAGAGAAGTTGAAGTCGAAATGGTAACAGAATTAAACATGGCTATGATTGTTGAGAACTCCAGCTAGAGGGATCTTTGAGTCTACTTAACTTATCAGTGATCCTCTTTTCTTAAGATTATTTAGTCTTACATGCACAAGAACTGATATCTTAAGATACCATTTTTTTTACAGGTTAGTTTCATAAGTTTTATTGCCCAGTCCAGGAATCTTCGAGTCCCATTAGTTGCTCCAAGGGGGCGGTCCGGTGGCAGAGGCGAAACGCGTGCCGATCTTCAAACGGCAGGGCCGGGGTTCAAATCCCATAAAGATCGCCTTCCCGGACGTAAGGCTGTCTACTGTAATACGGGTAAAATTAAGTCACAGAAAGTCAGAAATGGCAGGTCGAGACCTCTCGAGGATGTAGTGCCAAGGAAGAAGAAGAAGAGATTAGTTGCTCTTTTAAAATGGTACGAATTCGTTAAACTAACCAGATTCGGAGAATTCTGAGATTCTAAGCCACTCCGATCAAGAAGGTGCGAGTGGACCTATACCTCTGATCATCGGCTCTGCTCCTTGATCATTGCGACAAACTGGGGGCTTTCTTAACGTCACCAAATCACCCCAAAGTCGGTGCAGACAAACCTTGGGGCTAGCGCTGCATAGATTAGGATCCCACCCCCCCGTGTACATGGGTTTGTTTTTGTTACATTCTTTCGTTGTCTAAGGTTTGTTTATTTTCTCTGGAGCTTTTTCGTCATTCGAAAGCCAACGAACTGACTAAAGGTGTGTAGATCGTGTTTCGAATCATATCTGACGATGTTGAACAACATGGATCGATATTTCAAGCTGAATCTACGGGGGGACGGTTGTGAATGATTATTTAAATCGTGGCTCATTTCGGAATCTTCCGTTTTGCTTCTTTCTCATGGACCACCTTACTTCTACATCTCTCTTTTTTTATCTCCTGCTCTCTCTCTCTCTATCTCTGTCTTACTCGGTTTTTTCTTCTATTTCTTGTTCAATTTTTTTTTTTGGTGTTTGTTATTTGTCACTAACGGTTTGGGAGCCGCGGAGTTCGACCGCATTCCAGCAGTGCCGCCGCTGGATCGTGCCGACACGTCGTGGCATACGAATAGGGGAAAACGTTGCCTAGCTGGGCACTTTCATTCAACAAAACGCCCGGTGTGGCCTTGCCTAGTTCGCGGCGAAAGAATGCCAAGTCCCGTTAGAAAGTCTTTCGAGGCCCGCACGGCCACGGTCATCGTGCTAGGGGATACCACCACTTTAAACCGCCTCGGTTTCAAGCCGTCGCTGTAGGGTAGTGGATGGCAAAGCAGGAAAGCTCGCCCCATTTTACCAGCTGGAAGTCTGGCCGGCTTTTGTTCTTTGGGTAAATTAATAAATTGCTAAAGCTTGCTAATGTTTATGAATTATTGAACATCATACAAATATGAAGTATTGCATTGCTACAGCAAATACTAATCGCTGCGGGGACCAGGTTTATCGAAAAACCCCGAACTATGTTCGTAGTAAATTTACATAATAAGCAACAGAGCATGTTACACGCTTGCAATATTCCATTATCCATTTGTAACATTCTCCTAAGAAATCCAAACATTCCATCGACTCCTTGTAACATCACAAGCGATATTCAGCAGCAGTTGGAATAGCAATATTGCAATTTATCAGTACCCATACAACAACCAAAAAACTGGATGACTGTTTGGATGACCCTACGGTGCATCACAGGTAATACGAACTACAGGCCGTGCATCGAGACGCGACGCTGAAAAATGCACCGTCTAACGATTTGAGGCGCGTCCCGGATCGAGATTCTGCTGGCAGAGAGCGCCAAAGCAGAAAGATACAAAGCAATGTCCGCGACTGTGCGACGCGCAAACGAACAGCACAGCTACAATGTTGGGTAATGGGGTACGGCAGACACACGGGTAAAAATAATAATAATGAAAATCCGCCGCGCTGGCAAGTTTACCACCCGAAAGCGTCCGAAAAACCCGTCCGCCAAGCCGGCGGCCGTGGTGCGGCTTGGAATGTTGGGATGTGCTGCTGCATACAAATGCGAATCGATGCGCCGCCGGTTCCTGTGTGACCCCACCTAAGCCTCCCTTAGCCCTTGCATAAGCAGCCCCCAAAAAGCCCACCCTTCTGTACTGTGTGCGTAAGACAAGCTTCTCCGGTTTCAGCAAACGGCTGCAACATTCCAGCGCGCGGGAGATCCTACTAGAAAGCCTCGGTACTGCTGTCCAGTTACCGAACCGCAAAATTCAGCTCCTTTGCCTTGCTTAGAGTTTGCTCGCTCCAACCGACTGCAGTTTGGTCGAATGGAACGACGAACAATTGTCGCATCCCAGGTCGCCGTTCCATTTCCCGGAATGGACACACTTCTCGAGGGGGCTCCCGGAGCATCCCGGAAACCGGTGGCCATGGAATGCGGGGATCGCTTGTGCCTGAAGCTACCTTCCCAACAGGAGCGCTTTGCTGAAGCTTTCTAAGCCTCTGATCAAATAGCACTCGAGCCAGCCAGCGAGTGCGCGCGCGCCATGCATGGAATGTGCGCAAAGCAGATGCCATCAACTTGAGGAGCGCTCGCGGCCGAGCGGCCGAGAGGAACAGCCGAACAGCGAGCTGATACATGCAGTCGTCTTGGCAAAGGTTTTTGACCTTGAAAGCATTCCGCTCGGTTGATCGGACACAGAGGGCAGCGGCGAAAGAAGCACCCTTTTCCCATGGTGTGCAGCTGCCCCTGCTTTTGACGATGCGTAATCCGGCAGTTCCGGCAGGTCCGACCGTTCGCGACAATCTTCCCGTATTTTTGGCGAACGGGAACAAACGATTGACTATTTAAATCACGCAACCGACCGCACCTCGACCGATTCGAAATGCCTAATTTGGCGCAACAGGCAAGGCTGGGGAAAACACCAAGGCAGGCACTCGCTGGCCGCGCCATGTTTCCCATTAAAAAGTGATTGAGGATGGGTTGGATTCGAGCAGCCGAGGGAAGGGCACCTTCTGGTTCTTTTGTGTGTGTGTGTGTGTGTCTTCTGTCTGCACCAGATTTCGAGGCCGAAAGTGCGTCCCTAGTTTTCGGGTGCAAAAGAATGCCTGCTAATTAGGCGATGGAAACGAGAATCGCCAATGTCCGCGCGATTCCGCAAAGGAAGGAAAAAAAAACCGACACACAGCACCTCAACCGTGCAAAGCCTGTTTGCCCGAAGAGTTATGGGAAATCTTTCCGCTTGCTTCTTTTTTAAGCGTCCAAGGATCGCTCATCCTGCTGGGAAATGTCTGGAAGGGGAAAAGGCAACAGCGGCAAGAGCGGAGTGCCCACGACGAACCATGGCCTTTTTGTGCCCACCCAAAGTGGTTGGGTTTTGATTGCAGCGGCCCCTTTCTAACGGCTTTTTTTTGTTGGGTGTTTGGTACCAACCATCCTTTCTATGCACCGTTCCCCCAAGGCGCGCGATTAAACTGCGCAGGCAATCCGGCGTATCTTAGTATTCGGTCCATTCATGGGCCTTGTTTTCGAGGATATTGTTTCTTTTTGTTTGTTGTTTTGCTCACACCCGAAACTCGAGGCTCGAAGAGGTGCCTTGCTCCTACGGGCCGCGATCGCGCACACCTACCGCGAAGAGTAACACTAAACCCAGCGGAGTCTCGCGGGCTGGCCGGTTCGCCGAGTTCGGACCGGCCTAAAATACGCCAGGAAACCTTACACCTCACCTCAATCGGTAATTAATTAGGCAGAAAATTGCCTCCCGCAGTGCAGATAATCGGCCCGATCGGCACTGCGCCGCGCAAGGGGCAATCTGCGCCGATCGGCAGCAACGGTCAGGTTGGCAGGAGTCGGCGTTTGTCGGAATCGGCCCGATCGTGTTACGCTGTGTATGCTACGGCACACCGTCAGCCATCTTCAAAGGTCCGGTGCTTTCATTCGGAAAACGGTTCTATAAAAATTTATGACCCCCCCTCCCAGATTGTTTTTGTCTTTGTCCCGGTATAGGTCGAACTGGTGGGAAAATATGCCGGTGAGGCCATCCTGTGTCTCTGCAAGACTGTGTACACCATCGGTCATAGAAACGGATTTGCGGGGACAGACCAGGGTTGCACCGGGGTGATCTACATTTGCTCTCGTGCATAACGACCAAAAATGGGGAACAGGATGTGGCAAGAGAAAGTTGACCCGCCGGCGTCCATCCACGAAGGTGGACATTTTCCACGTGGAGCTGGGCGGTGGAAAATTATCATAGGTATGCTAATACCTTCACGCGCGCGCACCACTGCTGGGCGTTTTTCGTGACGACCTAGAAATGTCTTGTCCGGCGATGGTACACCACGCCGATGATAGGTGGCGGCTATCGCGCGTCACACGCATTCCAGTGTCTCAGGAATGGCGAGGTCTTCCGCCCTAGCACGAGGACACTTGATGCAAGGGAAGCTATACTGTGCGGGTGACATGCGTTACGTAACAAGGCGGCCGATAAGATAACACATTCCGCTAGGTGGGTTGATGCGGCCGCTCGCTGCTGGAATGTGTGCGCCGAGCCGTGTTGTTTGAGTAGCGCGCGTTCACATGACTCGGCGGTGCTGGAATGCTTGGTCATTGCGTATTGGATCGCTGGTAATGATGAGCCTGGTTTATGCCACTTAAAGACAAACGTTGTGCGACGCGTTTTTCTTTTTACGGTGCGTTTGTTCCTGAGCACCTCACAATGGTCGGACGAACTAGCTGCCAAAGCTGACTTTGGGGAAACGGTGAAAGAAAATATCACACCATCTCACGCGATGTGGTGAAAGGGGTTTTCGCGACCGTTTCTCCAAACAGGACAGCTGATCGAGCAGATCGAGCAGGCCACATCCGTGAACATTTCTCGGCCGCACAACTCATTCATGGGTTCACGGCTGCTGCCCCTAGCGTCAATGGGTGGTGGGGTAGATTCCACTGCGCACCAACACCAGCACAGTGTCTGTTTGTATGTTGACCTCAAATGCGAGCTGGAAACGACATTCCTTTGAACGGCGATCAAGACCGCCCCGGAATGCCTTCACCCATCAGTATCATCAGTGGTACTACTTCCAGCGCCTTGGCGAATAGCTTTTCAGAGCAAGAGGCAAGATCGAGGATCTTGAACAGGGTTGGGAATTTGGATGCAAAAAAAAAAATGAAAAGAACTAAAATGACCTCAATGCAAGATCACAGTAATGAGCCTTCGGCTGATAACCCGAACGGTCTCGTTAAGCCGTTTCCATACGCTCGTACGAGCATTTCGAAGTTGAATGATCGTCATAAACGATTCGTGTACGACTTTTAGTAACAGCAAAAATGATCTTTTAGGCATCAAATATCCTACAAACAGTTTTACACACACTCATTGCCGAAACTTTAGCATCGCCACCAGAGCTTATTGAACGGGGTTTGTGCGTGAACGCTATTGAAGATCGCTGATAAACGTTCAAATGGCAACAAACTTCTATACATTCCATCCAGGTTCAGTTTGCTGTAAAGAAGGGTACTCTATCAAAACTTGTAGCAAATTGAAGAAACCCCTTTGCGCACAGGAAAAAGCATTGGCTATTGCATTTTTTTTCTTTCTAATACGACTGTGCGCTTCCGACGGAGAACGCTAAGCCGCACACACATTCACACACTCGGCGCTCTGAGCCGTTTGCGCTGTGTCGCGCGTGTGACACGGGAGAGCGAACTTCATCGCAGAGAGCCGGTGTACCGGCGGCTGCGAGAGCTGCTGAACAGCTGAACCAACACCAACGTAAGCGTAAGAGCGTACACACGGGGTGGGAGAAAAAACACGCGCGCGCTGCGTCGAGCTCGAGCGAGCACAGGCTCGAGCAGTTCCGAAGAAACGCCGAAGACACACAAAACATTCCCAGAAGGACAGGTATCGAGTACAGTCACGGTTCCGTGCAGCGCTCCTCGCTGTTCGGAAGGTTGCATTCCGATTCTTTCTGCAACGGCAGCAGCAGCAACTACCAGCCAAAATCTTCTCTTCAATGCACAATCGAGTGTGTATCCGCAAAATCCGCTGATTGAATTTGACGGTGTCCACGGCGGTACGCAACGGAATGCTGGGTGTGTGCTGCGCGCGCGTGTGTGTGAACGTGTTCCGCCGGAGTATGGTGCAAAGTGCGGGTAATTAGTTCCGTTACTAGTGCGTTTCCCTTTTTTTGTGGCGCCCGTAATTGTAATGCGAATGTGTGGCGGGGGGAATGAATTTGGTGGTGACGAATTTACCAAAATCAACCGACTCAACCTACCACCCGTGGGGATGGGAGGGGGAGGAGGAGGTTTGGGGAAGGTGAAGAATGTGCCATGTAACTGTATGATAAAGTTGGACTTTGGACTCCCATGAACTGGCCCCTGAGTGCGGCAAAGTATTAGTGTGTGGTTTGAGTTAAAAAGTGTCCCCGAAGTGCGTCGGAATGTCTCTGCAAATCTGTGCGAGCAGGTTCTTGTCGTTCCCGTCCGTCTTCAGGGCGGCGTAGTTGTGGGTCTAGAAATTTCGGTGAGCGTACGCACACGCACACACGCACAGAGCCATGCACAATAGGTTGTGAATTTTTCGGAGCTACAAACAGGGGAAACATCTATTCCCTCACATTCCCACCTAAGCCCTCCCCCGCCCAAATCGTGTCCATCACCTGCCCCCGGTCCTCAGCGATCCTACCCTGTTTCACCTGCAGCAGGGTAAAATGGTGGTTGCGTGAAGTGCATAGACACATCCATTTACAAAAAAAAAAATGGAGAAATCTGTTGAGAAAAATTCGGCACCCGCGAGATTCGATGACTGACGCACGCGGTTCGAGTTAGTTTGTGAAGCGACTTGGGAAGATGATATTCGTTCGATTTTCCTCTAGCGCGACGACGCCGCACACTTTTCGAGCGAACCGCCCGAATCTAATTGAAGTTAATTGAAAGCTTGACTCTTGGATTGAACGCGGGTCGGTGGTCCCGCTTCATCCCGTCGCACGGCGCACCATTGGAACAAAATGGTAGTAGCAAAAAGAGGTGGTGGTGGTGGTGGTACACGCGCTCGCGTCACCAGCATTGTTTGTCGTGTGCTTGCTGCATACCACAAAACGACAGCATTTTTTCGGCAGAGAGAGAGAGCGAAAGAGACATGTGTGCGGTTTCTGCTTACGCACCACTACCAAACGCGGCTCCATATACATGGGACCCGTGCGTACGGACGGCCACTTCCTCCTAGAGGAGCCGACTCCCCAACTGGGAGTTCTCTAACCTAACTCGTTGGTTAGCGTCCATCTCCTTGTGCCCGTATCTATTCGACACGAGGTTCGAAGGGGTTCTGTTCTTGTTGTACGGACGGCTGCTCTTCCGGGGCTGTCGAGCGCGGTATAAAAATGTGTGCCCCGGATGCGAAAAGACGGCGACGACGCGTTTGACACAGTCTCCATGTCTCCGACCTACATGATACGCTGTGAGCACTGCGCAGTGTTTGCCCTAGCGTAATAAAGTAGCTGCGCAGAACGCGTACGAAAACGGCGCTGTGATCTAGAGAATTTGTGTGCTGTGTGAGAATGTGTCGCTTGGGGGAAATTTTTTTTTTTTGGATGCGCATCATCCATCGTGCTAACGCAGGGTGCTAATATGGTGTGCGAGAAGCATAAGGCCACTTCCGGCCGGGGAATGGAAATCGTTCACTCATACGAGAGTTTTTGGTGCACACATCGATCAAAATTTCCATGTATCGTAGCAAGCAGTGAGAAAGGTCCCACGTTTTAAGCCAGGCATTTGGTAGAGTAGTTAGATATTCATCATACCAGAAATATCAGCTATCAAATTCAAAAAACTTATCTTTACCGTTTTTCTTTTTCAGCTGCCCGAATCACACGTCTGGAAGCTGTGGATGGATGTCAACTGAAAAAATGGAAATGATACCCCAACGAGCAGCTAGCTAGCACAGCCCCACACGACTGACCGTACGTACGTGACAGACAACTGGCGCTAGGGGTGGTTAGATCGTCGTCCTGGTTTGCTGCAGCAGCGCACAATCGTGCTCGTTGTGAAACGGCAGCACCGCTATTATCAACACACACACACACACCCAGCATCCCCTATACGTGCCGTAATCCAGCGAGATGCCATCGGGATCATCAATTCTCTCGTTCGGGAGCAAGAAGAGCACACGGCCAGCATCGGCAGCAGTGAAAGAGAAGAGAACTTGTTGTGCTGCGCGCACAGTACAGTATCCGGTACGGTGGGGGCCGTTTTTCTGCCTGCAGGAACGCTCGAGGGATTTAAATGAATTCTCGTCCCACACTTCTGCTTGGAGCCGATGATGTAAGTATCGCACACACACACACGTACGTAGTAGCATAGCACAGAAAGATAATAAACTAGTTGTGGGGGTAGTTCTAAGATCACTTGAGGTGAGTTAAGCAAACTCTCCGCCCAACGCTGTCAAGGGTAGACGCGATTAGGTATGTGTTGAAATTTTCACGGTCCATCATTGAACTACCCGTTTACGTTGCTATGAAATGAATATAGTTAGTTGAAAAATGTCCACCCTTTGTACACCGCACATTCCATCGCGGATTCCTAATGTTTACCTAGGTGATATCTCCGCAGAGTTGGCACCATTATGAGCGTCTAGCCATACGATGCGATCCACCCCTTTTCTGCTTTTAGATGTTGGAGTGTGTCGTTGTCAAATTACTACCAATTCGAGCATACTCTGATAAGAAGGTGCATGTGAGCGCCTTGTTATTTTTAGATCTGGTTGTAGTTACGCTGCGGCTAGCAACAGGCAACCAGTCAGAGTCAGCCACACACACACACACATCATGTAAAATCATTAGATAAGCACTCGCAATGCTCCGAAGGAACTTAGTGCGGCGGGGCGTAGGCTGCTGCGATCGAGGAGAATGGTGGCGGCAGTGTTTCGTATGGGCCATCTCTTGCGCGCGCGAGTGTGTGTGTGCGAGCGCATATTTGTCTTGAGTGCGCGACACCCCCGTTAGATCGCCTCCTCCAAGGGTGTAACAGACAGCATAGTATAGTTGTGTCCGGTTGTCGATGAGATGGCTCGATCCATCGGTGTTTGATGATGATGATGATGAAGGCGAGGAGCGAGTTGGCCGGAAGATGTATGTGCAAATAACGTTAAGCTGTCTTGGGCATGGCGGATGGAGCAGATTTGATGGTGTGCACCAGTGTAGTGTAGCGTGCAGAGGAGCGTGAGCCAGCTATTTTCAAGTCTCCCAGTGTGTTTTTGAAGTATTTGCCATCGTGAAACAATGTTTGGAATGGTTGTGTGTGAGTAGGCAGCTGTGTTGCGAGAGAGCGAGTGGGAGAAGAGTGGGTTGAATACTATTGTGGTGCGATGATTTCACGGCACGTTCGCCCAAACAGTGTCAGAGGCCGTAACGCGACGTCGTGAGGCAATTGGCGCCAGACGCGTGAATCTCCCCGGGGGCGACTCTTCTAATCGAGGCCTGTCCATATCTCGCGATGACCTTCCCACTCTGTGCACCACGCTCCTTGTGTGCAGGTCACGCGGAAAAGGCCGTTTCGAGTAAGCAAATTATAACACGCTTACAGTCGATACCTGCCCAGCAGTTAAGACCAAGACCAGCAGCGGTAGTATTACGCGAATGCGCAATTTGTGGTGGGTGTATTATCTGTCGTAGGATGATTTTGGAACATACGATCGCCGTTGCTTAATTTCGATCAGAATAAATATCGAAGCGATATACATTTTTGCACCACATAAGTGTTCACAAGAAGAGAGGATTTTTACAATCTTCTGTGCTGTGTTGAATTTATTCAAGGTCTACACACAACACACAGAGAGTGTTAGTACGAGGAACAATTTTCTAAAGCGGTGAAAGATGAACAAAAACCCTGAGATACAACGATCTTCAGCGATCCCACCACAGGGCCCATCGGCGGGCCCCTATCGGTGTGTGAACCGCCGTGCATTGATGAAACCCAGTGCAGCGAGCAAGAACACAAGACGCGACGGGGGCTAGGGGACAGAGCAGCCAGACACAGCTAATGTTTCTGTGAGAAACGACACTTCAGGCAAAAACCGGAGGTCGGTTCCAGTCCCAGCACTGCCAAGCTCGCTCTGTTGCCGGTGTGTGAATCTTCTTTCCTCGCTCGCCTGGGATTATGGTGTCACGTCCGTCTGTGTGCTGCTGATCCGTCGTCCCATCCGTGTCCTACCGAGAAGGATGAAGGTGGTGGCTGGCGCACAACTCCGTAGGTATTGAAAAGACGGCGGCGTTGCACAAAAGATGCGATAGTAAATGAAAACGCGCAGGAGAGAAGAGCTGACCCGACGTGTGTGTGTGTGTGTGTGACTGTGTTGAACGGTCGAGTGCGGTTGGGTTTGGTCTCGGGTTTGGCAGCCCCTTTTAGCCCACCAGCAAAAACATTCACCACGCGATCTGCGGCGAGGGGGAGTTCTCACGAGAAAATGTACAATTTTCTGGGAACGAACCGATTTCGAAATGAAGCCGCTATCTCGTGCAGCCGAGTGTGGGGATCGACGCGTTTCACCCCTTTTCACCCTTTCTCCCTGAGTACAACTGTTTATGATCTCAGTTTTATACGTCTCAACGTAGCCAAAATTTTGGAGCAGATTACATGGAGACCGTTATAAAATGATCGCTTGGTACAGATCGCGCGAAACTGCAATTAAATATAAAGCCAGAATATACAATACGTAATCCGTTAGCTTAGGAAAGACATTTGGATTGCACAATTCGGCACATACTTCTATTTTCAAGCTTTTAGCTTCTGTTCTGAACGATCTTGGTAATATCAATCACGTTTCTCCTTTGCTGAGCTGAGCTTTTTGCATAAACTGAGTTGAGTTTCTTCCAATACCATCCATACGGTTGGTGGTACCTCACGAGTTTTGGGAATGCTGGTTAGCTGGAAATCTAAAACAAAAAAGCGGCATTGCTGTTGGTGGTGCTTTGCTACCCATGAGCCCCGGTCGCCTTGTGGGCTTATTTATCAGACGGAAAAGAAATTGCTGGTAGTAATTCCTTGCACTCATCGAAAGAAAATGGCAAAGGAGAAGGGCAATGAAACAGCATTCCTTGCGCCTGTCGGAGAATGTTGTTGTCGGGATAAAAAATTCTGGCCCAGGACGGACGCGCAGTCGAAGGCTAAAAAAACCCAGAAACCACAAAAGGCACGAGGACACACACAGAAGAAAGAAAAAAGAAAAACTCCAGATCCCACGGTTTGCTTTCGTATGTGGAATGATCACGAAGAGGAGATGTGATGGAGGGGGGAGGAATACATTGAATCGGTAGAATGCGCGTTTCAAAAAGGCGATATATGAACGGACAACTTAACGAGAATCACCGATTGCCCAAAAAGTCATATGCTAACATATTTGCTCTGTTGTCGTTTATGCTTTATACCGGCTCCTAACTCTGTGCGTTTCGCGATCTTCGCTTCTTGGAGATGTTTCTTTATCCTCCTGTTTTCGTTGCCGATTCGTTATAGCCAGCCGTGTACTCCCTGAGATACCACCATTAGAACGTGGTTTTCTTCGTCGCGTCCAGAATGCGCTATATTTCAGTTGATACCTACCACCGGTCCCGTTTTTTTGGTTTCCTTACTTCACACTCGTTCCATAGGACGTTGGTATGCTTCTTGCGGCATGATCGTTCGATCGTTCGATCGTTCTTATAGGTACACAGGCCACGGTGAACGTCTGGGTGTGTGTGTGTGTGTGACAGGAAAGACCAGTGTTTGGTGTTTAAAGAAAATTTATGAATGAACTCAATCCGGATCCAAGCCCGCCGTGGTTCAACGAACTCTTTGGCTAAGATCATTGGACCTGACCGGGGCTATTACGGTGGTGGTATTCGTCGCTCAGCGATGCAATGCTATTAGACGACGGGGCGGGGTGCTTCCATTGAGGACGAGCTTAGGGTTGGTTGATACGTGTGCTGTAAATGGCTGGTGGTTGAATTTAAAGGTTAAACTGTGCTGATGAAGTAGTATTACTATTGTCGCTACATGGAGTAAAACCGCTCGTGCATAGGTGACGAATTTCATGTACGAAGGGTGAAAAGGTGTTCAAAGCGCAGTAAATCATAATTGTATAATTACATACGATCTATTTTGCAATTTAAGCGTTCTCTTTCAGTTAATATCCTTTAAAAAAAATTACAAAAAATATGTGTTTATCAGTCATTTTTAAAATAGTTTTCAAGCGTTACCCCAAACGCTTGCGAACGCTTCAGCAATCGTTTCAAATTTGACATTTCAGTTGAACCTGGCCATCCTCCACTTCAACCTAGCCTGTGCCTAGCTCAACTTGGCCATAGTCGAGAAAGGATAACAGATTGCCAGTTCTACCTGCAATTGTTTGCTTCATCCTAACCATTGCCCAGGATTGGTTCGCACATCGTTAGTTCTTCTCGGAAACCCCGTAATGGCAAAAAAAGATTGGATATATATCCGTCTTTGCGTATGAAGCAGAGCAGTACAGTGGTGTTCGTACCGTGTGATACTGCTGTGTATGCACAGGTGTGTTTCCCGACCACTGCCGCCTTTCCTCTCTCGCAGTGGGTTGAGAAAGGGTGCGCTGCGCGTTGTGATAAAATCGGTTCGGTTGCGTCCAATTAGAAATGCAATTCCAATGCCGGCGCAGCACCCTCCTGCACGGCACTTTAACCGTTTCTGCTCTATGTAGCACGCAACACCGATCTGATGGAGTGCATGGAATGAATTCCGATTGTTTGCTGTTAATAAAGTTATTAATGGATTGCAGCACCACGATGCCCGCCGGTCGTTGTGTCGCATTCGAGCTTTGTTGGTTAGTTCGTCAGGGGTTTCCGATTCAAACGCACGGCGCTGAAGTTCTAACTCTATCTCGAATCATTTTGACCCAGTTTGAGAGATCGGTGATGCCCTCATGGTCAGCGGTGGCAGTAGCAGCACGTCATCGGATCGCAGTGTGGTAGTAAGACACACGCAGCTAGTGTTGTTGAGTTTTTCCCCATTTATTGACCACACCGCTGCCCTAGATGAGACACCAGTGCGCGTGGAACGGTTTGCGCAAGCCACCCATTTACGAGTTGGTAACGTTGTGTGTGGTGTGTTTGCTCACTTGACGCATGCGTTACGTGGAGCGCAATACTATGTATTCACGCATACTCAAAGGGCTTACGATCTGGGTTAGAATGCGTCAAGAGTGCAGAGTGGAGCTTACTTCCGGTAAATGGTGGCGGATGTGCGTTCGCTCTACTGCCGAAGAGCCTGCGCACCGAATCGGTTGGTGTCCCGGGAGATGTGCGCTTGAAGTTAATTTATTTTTGTGCCCTGTGCGGTCGTTCTTATGGAGTTTTCCATAGCGATGAAGGTAACAATGTGATATGGTGTGGAATGCGTTAGTTTTCCTCGTGCGAAGAAACTGAAAGAGGATATGTGCCTATGTGTAACTGAGTAAATCGAAACAATCTGGAGTTGTATCGAATATTGCGTTACAATTACGGGTATTATTATTAAATCGTGGCCTCTATATAAAGTTTGGTTAGTCGGAATGTTTAGCGGAATAGTAGCGCGCCTTTCATTACACACAAGCGCACACTGCTGAACGGTTAGCAAAATGTGTGAACGGTTTTTTGTTGTGTTTTCGGGGAAATTCATCATCATCGCAAATGTAAGAAAAGAAAATGTAGTTTTTTTTTTGCTTTAACCGTGATCGTTTTTCTTAAAGCGCGTTTTGTTTGTTTGCTGCAAAGGAGAGAAAGTAGCGAGTGGTGGAATTGGAAAAGTAACGAATTACCTCGAAGGAAAAGAGACCCGTCAAGCGGAAAGGAACTAGTTTGGCAAGTTACCGACCTACCTGGCTGTCTTATCCTTTTCAAATTCCAATTTGGCGCATTTTTTGTGTGTGCGCCAAGTCTGACCTTTAGCGAGCGCGCGAGCGTCTGTAACACCACGTTGGGTTTTTACACAATGCTCATTGGAGTACAAAAAACTACTTTGCCTCGACTAGCAAAAAAAAACTAGGGAACAGACAAAATAAATTAACGGGAAACCCGCGTTGCAAGATTAGATTCTCATGCAATTTTTCGTGCACGGCTTGGCGAAACATCACAGGCCCGACCGGAACGGAAGTGAACGTACCAGACACACACACATTCATGCAAAATTTTGTCAAATTTTCAATCCCCTCCATGGAGTGCTGTCTGACTGTCGAGGGGGATAAAAACATACCGAAGATGGAAAATCGCGACCAAACCGAAAGGGTGTCTTTAGTGGTGGTTCGTCGTCTTCTTTAAACTCAGTGACGACTGGAAAGCAAAAATTTGGGTCCATCCACAAAGAGAGCGAGAGACGAGATGGTCTGGAAAATGTAACTGTGACCCTCTCATATAATGGATAAAGAAAAGGGTTGATTCGTCGTGTTTGCTATTCAGGTTTTAAAATTTGTGAAAATTCACGACGCGCAAACACAGGCATTGCTGTGAGAGAAAGCTGGAAAGGAAGCAAGAGGTTAGTGAAACAAAAAGATACGAGCTTAAGGGGCCGTTTTACAAGAGCATTCCGTTCCTAATTGCATCATGAGCAATATCGAGCATATTTATTTGAAGTTTGGAGAGGAATCTTCTACTTCCGCATTTGACATAGATCGCTTATATATTCAGTACCGATCGCAGACCAATATTCAGAGATCGCTGGTGACTTGAGTAATGGGTGACTCAATGAGAAGTGAAAGCATGGAGATATTGATTTTTTTTGTGTTATACGATTTTATCACTATCATTACAGCGAAACAAATTAGACCATTAGCATATATGAATACTGATGCCGAAGGGTTGGTTGCTCTGCAAGCCAACATTTTTAGTAGTTGCAGTCACGATTGGTACCGTAAATGATGTACTGTGAGACGAAGGTAATTGCAAACTCACTCATTGTATTCGTAGGTGTTTGCAAACTAGTCACTCTTGTTGGTATCATTTCCCATTTGCATTGAATGGCTCATACTGCAGGTGAGATGCGGCTAGGTTTGTGTGTAAGCAAAACGGTTTACACGCACTTGGCATGGTCACAACGCAAAACACACATAAGAACAGTGGATCAACATACATCAATTAGCAAACATGAGAGTATCTGCGTTCGACATGGTTTTTAACTGAGGTCGAACTGGAACATTTCACAAGCACCGAAAGGGTTAGATGGTTTAACGGCAAGCGAAGATATTGTTCGTCTATTTTTTCCGCTGGAATTTAGTTATTACTATCGACCCCTTTTCTAGCGGGTGGCTAGGAGAAGATGCCGTATGAAAGGAATTAGTTTTTCAAAATTCCCATGGTACACGTTTTGCTCGTCCACTTCATTTCCTCATGATGTCCGATCATATCCGCTCTGATGGCAAACAGCATTTACAACACCTTACCATAAAAAATAGGGTTGTTAGTAGAAAACAACCCTGAGAAAAGGGGGGGGGGGGGGTGCGTTCACCATTACGGGGGGTGTGGGTTGCAGCAGTTTCATTTCGATGGGTATATTTAAAGCGGCGTTACTACTGATTGACAGACAGCGTAATTGCTGTCCGTACGCGAACGGCGTTAGCAACGAGTCGCTCCAGCATTATTGCGTGGAGGTTTCTCTCTCTCTCTCTCTCTCTGTCTTCGGTTTTCACATTTTTACGAATGTGCCATTTCCCAAGAAAAGCAAGCACCTAACCCCCCACGTTCGCCACGTTAGGATAAAGGATGAAGAATGTCGGCGCCACACACTGGTTGCTAGTCGTCCATCCACCCATCTTACCATACTTGATGCTGCCAACGCCTGCATGGGTCGAACGCTTGAAACCCATTTTTGCCCCCTCCAGTACAAGAAGGCGGCGGCTATGAGCGATTGGTCTGTTTCGTCCCGGTTTTGCTGCGACTTTCGTTACCTTTTTCGGATGCTTTGGGCAAGGGTAAAAATGGGAAGGTAAAATCGTGTGCTCGTGTGGCCAGAGTTAGTGCGTCGGTGGAAGGGAACCGGAACAGCGGCGCTATCTTATGCGTGAGATGGAGCAAACAAAAAAAAAGAAGACATGCAAAATCACCCCCGGTCAAATAAGGCTACGTTACGGGTAGACGAATGGCAACACTAGTTGGGATTTAATGGGGACAAACAAAGAGAAAAAAATATTTCAGTCTCACGGCAGAGCGTCGCTAGAGCCACGTAAATCATTTTGGGCAACTGACGGACTGTGTACCTTCCGACTAAAAATGGCCATTCTCATCATGGCATTATCAAAAAGACCCACGGAATGTTGTGTGATCTGGCCTAGCCGACATCAAACCGACACACAAAAAGTTTCTTTAAGTTTTTTTTTCTCGGTTTCGTGATTTATTTGATAGTTTAGACGACTTTTGCCTTCTTTTGCTCTCTCTTATTGGCCTAACGACCTCTTAGGTCATGTCTGCCAGAGGTTCTGGCTTACTAGACGTAGTTGGATAGTCAGTCCTCAACTACGGGGGAACGGTCCTCCGGATGCTAGATTTGAACCCCGGTCCTGCCGGTCCTGCCGTGTGAAGACCGGCGCCGTTGTCGCCTCTCCTACTAGACTACCGTCTTTTGCATCGTTAAAAGATCCTTATCAGTCTGTGCGCTAGAATGTGGTGAAGTATTATCATGCTAGGCTGTACTGTACGGGCATATGTTGTTACCGTTGTCTTTCTTTGGGTTAGGAAGTGAAGTTTTACCTTGGTCTGGCCGTGTAACTATGTAGCCACATTTTTTAAGGGCTGTTGATACGTGTTTTGTTGCTGCACCCCATTTTACGGTTGTTTTACGGTGATGCTTTGACCAGCAGCACCGCCAATTGGTGTCATTGACAGAATGAATAGTAGAATAGGGTCTCCACCGTGACGGCTGACAGGTCCGTGTAGTGTACTTCTGACAATGTCGCTTCTCGTCGCGATAAGCTATGGCATCATTTCTATTATCACGAACCACTGGCGCCTGTTCCTGCGCGCATCCATAGTGATGTCGAAGGGTTATGTCGCATCATACTCAGATTAGTTGTGCGTTTAAAAGTACCTACACTTTATATACTTTGGCTCGGTTGAAGAGTAGTATTGAAATAACGTCAAGAGTCCTGAAAAGGTGACCGTTAGATGTTAGTGCTTTGGGAAAGAACGCTTATCGCAAGACGTAACCTTACACCCAAGACTTGGCAGCCCCGCTTCGAATCTAAACGGGGTCAGACTACTCCAATTCAGTAAGGCTTAGCTTGTGATTATCAGAATCAGTTAATCAATCATGGCGCTTTAGCGCCTAGCTTACAAAGAATCGGTTTAAATCCGTCCCGAAAAGCATCCTCCTGCGAAGCAACTCGAAATAAAATTGTAACAAAACAATGTTGATAAGCACTAGATGTTGCTTTTTGCATGACTCGCCCTAATGGAGGACAGGATCCCACATTTAGTGGTAGCATGAGCAAAGTACAGCTGAGAAAGGGAATGATGTGTTATAGGCAACTGCTTTCCTTATCAAGCTTTCATGCCTTCCTTGCGCCATCATGCTTTGATCATTTCTGTTCAATCTTCAAGATGATTGATTTCATGAGATTGCCACGCAAGTGGAGAGGTGCATTGGAAGGAACAATAATCTGTACCACCGCGGTCGGGTATAAAATAACCTTTGGAACCGTTCCGAAGAGTGTGTTTGTGTTTTCGGGCTGCATTGGCTAGCGATGGAGAGAGCTGTTGAAAGCGGTCGAGCTTGCAATACTTGCATTATCGACAGTATAAATACAACCACAGTCAGTTATCGCGAGAAACAATTGCGTGGTGTTTGGGTAGGGGTGGGGTTGGCTACAGCTCAACAAATCTTGGGGGCAGAATAATTTCAAGTCTTTTTTTTTCTTGATTGAACCCGGGTAACATCACATCCCTGAACTGTGTCTGCGGTCTGGTTTGTGCAGCAGACGTGAACGACACGATGCACACGATGCGCACGATGATACGGTTGTGCATTTGATTGCAGGAAGCAGCAGGGTGGGCGATGCAACGCGGTCTCACGGGGGTGAATGCGCATCGAAACATTCTCTCTGGGGTTGAAGCATTCATACGAACTGCCAAAGAAAGGGAGGGACTGCGGCGCTCTATCTATTAACCAACACCAACCACCGCGATACGATGGACGTGTTGTGTCGATTAGAGCGAGACCGAGAATCGGAAAGAGAGATAGCGCGCGTGCGAGAAAGAGAAAGAAGGAGCAATAGAAAGGCAAAAAGGAAGGGTGTGAGAGTGAGAGATCGCAATCGTGGCGATGGTAGACACGAAGCGAGAGACAGAACGAGTGAGAGAAAGAGAGAGAGAGAGAGAGAGAGCGAATCAGGAATGCCGTGTATACACCCCGTGTGGCGTTGATTTCATTCAACTTTTTCAACCGTCATTCATACGTACTGTACTTTTGCTATGGCATCTCGCACACAGACCGGCCGCGCACACACAACCGTCCCATTCATAATTTGCTTCATTCATGTTTGAAAGTCGTGTGGAGCCGTTGATGGTGTTGGCGACTGCTGCCGCTAACACCGAACGTCCCGTTTCACTTCTTATGCTTGGGCAATATGCTTTTATGTACGGGAGTGCGCGTTAGGAGATTGTGCGCTGCTTAACCATGCCACTAGCCACATTTTTTCTTCCTGGCGTTGCCAGGGCATGGCCCTGAGGATGTAGCGCTCCCATCCCCCACAAAACCAAGGCTGGAGGTGTGTGAGGGTTGGGCGTCGCATCGCAAAGGCTTCTTTTAGGTCGTCCTGCAGCAGAACTAAAAAGTAAACGCTTTTTGAAGCTGTTGATCGCCATCCACCGAGCGAAAAATGCTGCAGAAAAAGGGGGTTTGCTCTCCTCGCTTGCAACATAAACATCGAACAGGGCTAATGAGCAATTATTCACTTTTCCACTCCACACCGAAAGATGTGGAGGCATGTGGCGCCCAAGCGTCGATCGCTAAAGCACCCGCGGTCTGAACGCCGGACGAGAACGGAACACAGTAATATGTGTTTTCAGTTCGATCACGTTTAACGTGCATCATAACCACCACACCATCCTAATAATGTCGACCGAGGCACATTCCAGCGGCGGATCGGATTTTGCTGCCGAAGAAGAATGGAGCGATTATGGAGTGCTAGAAGGGAAGGGCGAAAGCAATTTTCTCTTGCAGCAGCACATGATTCAAGATTAAATTTTCCAACAACCACAAGGAGACACTGCAACTGACTCAGAGCGCCCAGTTGGCGTAAGGCGGAAATTTCCGAAACAATGTATGATGAGTATGTTTTAAAGATGAAAATACGGATAGCTGTAGCTTACTTATTGCATCTCCATCGCTAACGTCAAGTTGAGTTGAAGCGAGGAGTGGGTGATGATTCAGTCACCATATCTTCCAAGAAGCAATTTGTTCTCCTCAGTTGTTGTCACTCTGTCAGTGCTTAGTTCCTACGATGCATAGTTAATCAATGGTGTGCTGTGCTGTAGTGTGTGCCGCCGCGTATGTCCTAGATGCTAGTAGTTGTAACAGTACCCGATTTAGGTTCGTAGCAGAGGTCGAACGACGGAGGAGGAGAAATGAAAACGCCAGGCTTGTTTCACGAGCAAACGGGTTTCAATTCATCGCTCCCCGTTCCAAGGTTTTAAAATATGCTAGGGCTGCAAAGAGGAGTATGCCGGCAGATCGGTGGAAGTGAAAACTACATTCCAACGCCCGTTATACCGGCGAAGCTTGGAAATCCAAAGGCCGACTTTTATTTACAGATATATCTCCGGTCCGGTGTCCAGTCACGTAGTTGATGGTCAGGTTTGGAATGGTTTTTTCCCCACATACACACACTCTCTCTCTCTCTCTCTGTCTTTCCATCATCATCGCGTGTATTAAGTGCTATGCAAATTTCAGCTCCATTCCGGTGAAACCTTCAAGAGTACTTTGTGGTGACTTATCTGACTTGCACGGTGCGCTGTGTTTTAAGGCCTTAATCTGGCAATGTTTGAAACCCATGTCTGAATTGCTTGTGTTAAGAAATATCACCGTGTAGTTATTGCTTGAAAATCTTTAATCTTGTGATCACTGCATGAGTAGTATAAGCGTTGACAGCACAGGTTTCGCCGATGATATATTTAATTTGTAATTTAAAAAAAACTTCACCTCATCAATCGACGGCTGTCAGCGATGACGCATTCCCTTAGCATCTGCGGAATACAAGCCATCGCAATTGGTGGGAGACCTCGCGGACGATGATTACTTGCAGGATTTGTTTGTTTGAACGGTCACAGAATGTCGATTAGTCATAGCGGTGCCCCATCTACGCTACTTCTCTTCCACCTTAGAGAAGCGTGGTTGGATTCCATCATTCGGGCCACCCGGGACAAGATACTTAGCTTCAGCAAAAAAATGCTACGACTGTTATGTAAGCAACCGGTTGGCATCAGTGTCGTGTTTTTGCTCTGGGCCTTGCGAGAGGTTGGCATGTGATTATTCCATGAATCGGGCATGTAAGCTTCTAGATCATCGCACAAATGCTAAAGTTCGTCGCAACAGGAACTCTTTACGGGATCTCTTTTTCGATGAGGAAACTATCAAATATCGTGGCGCCAAGAGAGGGATGTGTACACTCTTCTAGTTTATAGGTTGATTTAACTATTTTGGTGGTTGATCGCCCTCGTCCTAATAATGTTTAAGCGCAAGATTAGTGGAGTAGTTAGTAGAGGTGTTTGGCTAACCGATTTCCTTTTTCTTTGCTTTACAGGATCATCATGACCGCGACTGCAGAGCTTATCTAGCGTGCGTACATCACAAACCGCGCGGTACCAGCGTTCGCTGTATGGAGTATGGATTACGCAAACGTTCACAAGCATGCTTCCTGCTGGCACATTCAAACAGTCAGTACGCTGCTGTGGTGGATCTTTTCGAGTTTTGAGTGTCATATTTTTGTGTACGTGAGTTGCTTAGCCTTTTCGATAACCTTCAATGTGCGGCGGTGAATTCATTTTGGGGTTTTTTGGGTGGGTATGGCATGGTTTCCGGGCTGCTGCGGAATGGCCGTCTTTCCAAGGCGAATGACGGATTGGAGCATTATGATGTTCTACAGATGTGTGTTGTAATATGTTTCGCTGCGGGTATATTGGTGAACGTTTGAATACTGCGCGACCGTGTTTTACTATCAACAGTTTTGCTGTGTTCGATGTGTCCTGCCTGTTGCACGTTTCTTCTCTATCATTACAATTTTTTCTTCCTCCTCGACAAGTTCGTCGTGTCGGGCGGCTTCTCTTCTCTCACAAATACTATTTTGTCTAGTTTCCAGTCGCGCCACAGTGGAGCGGAAGCTTTTCTTCTGTGGGCTTTTTGTAACGAGCGCTAGCTGGTAGAGGCCGACGATTATTCGATCAAGCTTGTGATAGGACGGCCAAAGTCTGGTTTTATTAGTTCGTGAATGAACATTAGCCAGTCGACACAACGGTTGGCGGTCGCAGTGGAGAGAAGCGTTAGTTTCCCAGTCCGCTCCGTCAGGGGGACATGTGGGGAAGGACCATAAACGATTGATCTCTGTTGCAAGGCGATCGAGGCGATTGAGCAGTGTTGTTAGAATACAAAGTGCGAAGCAGAAAAACTATCCCGCTAGCTGGCAGGGCAAGAACAGAAGGTAAGGCCTAGATAAATGGAAGCGAGATTCGTCCATTTGCGATCGCGCATATCGAATGGGATGAAGAAGAGGTGGTGCAACATTCCAAAAACGTCCGTTGCTTGTGCACCGGCTGAATCAAACGAGTCACACCGGAGAGTAATCCAAACGGTGCAGGTCCGCTAACCCGAATGGGTGGCCGCTGGACGGCGACGGGGACCCCCTAGTGTTCAGCAGCCGTTCGTAGAACTCCGGTTTTCGGGTTCATCTACCGGGCTAGACAAACGGTGTGCTGAACGGGGGAAATGGGGAATTCTTGACGAAGTGGAATGAATGTTCGAGTGTCCAAAGAAAAAAAAAAAATGATCAACAGCTGCCACCCTAGCTGTGTTGTGAAGCAGGAAGCAACACATAGACAGCATACGATGAAAGAAACACACAGATAGAAGTCGTGAATGGGTGGTTATCACCACCGTTTTGGACAATCTTGAAGCGGATGAAAAAAAGGGGGCAAAAAACCGCCGTGTTCGTGTTTATTTCCCTCCGCGCCCATCGCTATCTGTGGCATCATTATCATCGTTATTATCAGATTTACGGTGGTCCGTTGTAGCGGCGCTGGCTGACAGCTCCTCGGGTGGACTCAATTTCGGGCACTAGGGAAAGATTAGCGAGCACAAGTCGCTCAAGTCGGCAGCAACTATCGCCAGCCCCCCCATAGTACCGGCGGTACATAACTGAAAGTCATTCATAAAAGTCATCGAGAGTCATCGGTGTACGCCGGGGAGTTGGGTTGGCTAGTTCAAGTTGATTACAGTCAAACAGGGAAGGATCGCTGGCATATGGGCAGAGAGACTGGAAAGCCGTGAGGAGGGGGGGTTCAAAGTGGGCGCCCCCGTTTTCGAGCGATATTGGAAAAGAAAGTTGCTACGGCGTTCGGTCTTACTCGGAGGCATGCGAAACAGACGGAACGAAAAAAGTGCTTCCCTTCTCCATTCTTTTCCCCCCTATCGCTCATCGAGGAATGCCAGAGTATGGTAGATGTTAGTGGTAGCGGTGGCAGTATTAGCTTATTTAGAGCGGGATATACCGTGTTCACGCTTGGAACGCCAATGCCGGATGTTTACTCTACGATGGTGGTGATCGATGCAATGAAGAGAGTAGTAAAGGGCAGCACCAAGGGAAAGTTGACGCAAACGATGGAAACAACATCTGTAAGTAAGTAGTGTCCAGAGTCCGGTTAAAGTCGGTGCCACTCGGCGAACGACGTGGTCTGAGCTGCTGAAACCAAGTAGAAATCGTCGGCAGAGTAGAAGAAGGGGTAACCCACACACACACACGCACATACAGGAGGGGACAGACGACAAACACGAACCACATCCCTTCCATCTCTTGTGGATGTGTTTTCATTCACAGATTTCTGTTCCAAATTGAAGAAAACGATCCGTACGTATGAAGTCGGGGAAAGAAGGTAGCTTGGTGGAGCTGAGGATCAGCCGATTATCGCTGGTATGCGAGGCACAGGGCCCCTATTGGGGAGGTCGAAATCCATTTGTACGTGTGTGTGCGTGCACGGACGGACGGACATAACCCCTTTTGCTTTCCGGAACACAGGACATCTGCACCCTTTTTCTGAGCGATCCAGGGCCACCAAGCGAATTGAGAGGCCCTTGGTGTCACATGCTCGCTCCACGTGTACAAGCATGGTCGACTTCCTATTTTAACGATTCGCGTGAAAGCGTGAAGTGGCTCCCATCGCTACAAATACGATTTTGTGTGAGAGGAATTTCCCAAAAGGTGCGTTTGCCAGAAAAAAAAAATCCTGCTTCACAGCTTATACCCGAAATCGTAATTTTGACACATTTTTAACGAGAAAATTTCCCCCACTTCACCCTTAGAGTGAGATAATCCAACCGCGGTTCCTAGCCACACAGAGTCGTCGGAAAAGATCATCCCGGTGGTGATATAAAAGCATAAATCGGACGATAATTGTCCGTCGATTACAATTTTAATTTACACATCATCATAGCTTGGAACGCGCGCTTAGCCTCCGACGCAGCTCGAATGGAACCGAATTGTTGTGCGTCCTTGCAAACGTTCCAAGAAGGAGAAGGGAAAAGCGTATAGATATCTGTTCCAGCGGTAAAACACCAGCTAAATATCATTCGCGTTCGGGGGATTGGGATTGGGTGTGTGTGCGGCTACACCTTTCGGGAGGGTGGCTCGTAAGCAAGGCGCGACCCTTCGACATCGGGCGCGCACTCATGCTTTCAATTTCTTTAACAGACGACGCGGTGGTGCGCGCTAATTAATGGTTCAATTTGTTGTAGCGCTCACTGCTGCTGTTGTGCGGTCAGTCACTGTGACTTGTGTTTTATAATATTGTATTTGCTTATTTATTTGTACACGGCTAATTTTTCTGCTCTGCTTTCAGCTGCTAACTCTAAGCAAGAAATTTCCAGCGCTGCGTTTGGACCAGCGCCGTACCAGCAGTGCGATCAGCAGCAGCAGCAGCAGCAGCTCCCCACACATCCGGATGCTTTTATGCTCAAACGTGCTGGGAAGCGAATTTCTTCATCAATTAGCCTGTCAGCTACGGCCATTGCTGGGGCGCGACGGGGTAGTTGTTGGGGGGGGGGGGGGCACATTCCATTCACGCGGCCACACAGGAGGGGAAGATGATCATAGCCGCGCGAATCCCCGCTGCTCCGCTTTGTACAATCCGTGTCTGCTCAAGCAAACCTTTTCTTCCCCCTACAGATATGCCTTCACCTATTAGCGGAGATGTGTGTGTGTGTGTGTGTTTTCGTGCAAAAAATGGAGGCCCTCCAAATCGATTCGGCAGTTCGTCGACCGCCGCATTGCGCATTCCATTGCCGGCCGTGGCATGGGGCCCCGCAAGGGCAATGCAATGCTGGGCGAGAGAGGGTGCTTGTGTGTGACGAGGCGCGAGAGATAAAACCAGTCGGTGTCCTGTTGTGTGTGTTCCATTCCATTCGTGGTCCAGACAGGTAGCTTTCTTTTGGAATCTCTTTCTTCTCGTCTTCAGCAGCAGTGGCAGAAGAAGCGCTTCCAATCGCTCACCCCGATCATCGGAAGGAGCATCAATTTCGGCGATTGCAGGCAGGCAGGCAGGCAGACTGGAGAATCCCGCGAGGATACCCCATAGCCGGGCGGTATCTGACGGATACCGCCGCCGTGATTGAAGTGATCATCTGAAAGTGAGGGACCAAGAGCAGCGCTTTCGTGTTGCGGTCTGTCGTGTGCTTTTCCGGGGCTAGGGTCGGTGGAATCGTCGTGCCGGAACGGGGTACCGAAATGTAATCACAGAACCGGTTTTCATTTTCGATCTGACTTATTTTTTTCTCAAACGAGTGAGATCACTTTGAAAGCTGATTTTGTACAACTAACTCAACGAGACACCCTGTACGAACCACCCACCCCGGCACACTGGCTGCGGCGACGGCGAAAATGTGTCAAATTTTTGTGTAGTGAAGTTTATTTTTATTTATTTATTTTAAGTGTGTAGTGAAATGTTGGTGGAAAATTATGAAGAGAATATATTTATGAAACATATGAAACATTGGTGGTTTGTGTAACATTATAAGTAATATTCTTAATTAAGGAATGTTTTGCTGACTGCTCCTTTTTACTTCTCTTGGTATATCATTTGGTTGTATTATTCTATTAAAATTCTTGTAAGCTGGTAGGTTCATTCTCGCAGGATAATGTAAGGCAATAGTACCTGTCTTCTTCTGCTTTTTTTAGTGGATCACGTCTAAAAGACATGGCTCCACCGCCAGTTGCATCCGATCTCCCTCAGGTCTGACTCCACTTGATCCAACCAATCGGCTTGCTATGTCCTCCTCTACGGCTCCTGCCGAACGGGTCGCTGCCGAGCACCTTCCTGGTAGGGCATGAGTCAGCGCATCCTCCTCGCGTGCCCTAACCAGTGAATCCTTCCGGCTTTGGCAACCGTCAGGATGTCTGCATCGCCAAACAGCCTAACTAGCTCGTTGTTCATCCTCCTTCGCCACACGCCCTGCTAGCACACACCGCCAGAGATGGTCCAGGATTCGTGCCCGTAGTGGATTACCGAATCAGTGTGGGTAGGCGCATTTCGTAGTAGTCTTCTAAATCTCAGGAGTCAGTAGAGCCCGTACCAGGCAAGATTACCCTGAACAATGTGGGAGGCATTCGGACTTCACTGCAAACGTTGTTGTCCAAAGTTACGATCATGCCAAGTTAGCAAAACCTTCTCTACCACCTCAAGAACGTCGCTATCGACCAATACTCTGCTTCCGAGTCGTACTCTATCACGATCAGAGCCTCCGGCAGGCAGGTACTTTTTCTTCGTCGCATCGATTCTCAATCCGATCCTATTGGCTTCGCGTTTTAGTCGGCCTATCACACCGCCGCAGATGCCATAGTAGCCCTCCACAGCCGTATCAGCTTCGGAGGTATCGTGCCTTGAAGTCGATTAACAGGTGGTGATGCGTGGGGATCTGGTGCTCCCGGTACTTCTGGAGGATCTACCGTAGAGTGCTTTTCGCTCCAACAATTCCAGCTTGGTAGCTTCCGGCGAAATCTGTGGCAAGGGGCGCAAGTCTGCAGAAGGGTATGCGGAACGGGATCTTGTAGGCAGCATTCAGGACTGTGATGACTCGGAAGTTTGCACAGTAATATATGGTTAAGATCTTGACATGCCAGAGTGGCGGATGACTCTATCTAGCGCGCTATGTCAAAGGAGATATTGGAGAATAAAATAAATCAATCAATAAACCAATTTCGAATTGCGACACGAAAATAAAACATCTGCAGATAACAAGCATATTAAACTAATGTTGGTTGGAATTGGATAATGGTTGTCGTACCTGGATCTTGTCGATCAGCTGCTACTCCGCCTTGTCTGCAGAAACATTTGACATGGTCCCTCGAGGCTTGATAAAAAATGTATTGGATGCTGTTGAGGTTAGTGTTGGAGGAAGTGTCTGCGATCGATCACCTGCTTGCACCGGCTTATTGTGACAAGGACCATTCCGTCTACTACTATTTGCAGGAATGCTTGACCTTCCTCATCAGTTTCTGCTGCCTTTTAACACACAAAAGTGCCTAGTGGCAGAACCTGTGCTGAGCCTGAAAAATGAGCTTAAGGCTCCTGATATCTTACCTTGCGTCCTATGTAGCGTTGCAGAGCTGCCAGCTTCTCTAAGTTATGTCTCTCTGTACAAGCTTTTGTCAAAGTTCACAGATGGAAGTCTCCCTATTTGAACAGCTCTTCGCTGATGACTTCGCTGATGGCGTATCTCAGCAAGCTGCGGGTGACACGTAATCACGGGTCACTTGGATGGAATGCATAATCGCTTGGTGCTAATCAATGGAATATTGCTATGACGACGATGATGATGCCATTGTTGGGACCAGTGACTAATTCTTCATCAAAACAAGCGCGAATAACTCTGTTTCATGACGCATTCTAATACGCGTTGCTCTGCGCAAACTCTTGCGTTGCACTGTATAGCCCTCCTGTTATTTCTTGCATCTAAAATGCTGTCAGCTTCCAGTAGTATAGGCTGTCAGTTAAAGTCTCGTCATTCTTCATCGAGTATAGCAAACATCATGTCCATTGCTGGCATTTTCCTGAGAAGCATATGGACACTTGTGCTATGACCTTAAAAACGTTACATTTGAATAAAAGAATGTTAATATTGTTGCCGGGAAAAGGGTCCTCCGCAAGGGATTTTTCGGGGTACAATGCCACCACTCCCAACGGACCAACGAAAGGGTGCAGCAGCATAAACCGGATGGCTAGTTTAGACAGGTCTTCAGCCCTGCAGGAAGGAGAGTCGCTGCCAATGTTCCGGCATTCCAACTGTTGTTTGACGGCCACTTTTCCCGTAGGTCAACCGTTATGTTCGGCGCGAGGCGAGGTTTAGGAATTCGAACTATGCGCCTAAACGGTTATATCACTGGTGAAGGCGGCTTTTAGGTAGACGAAAAAAGGCTTCGGAACTCCGAAGGGGCGCAGGGCCAGACGGGGAGAGGCAGCGAGACCAACCAACCAATAGAGCAATCTTTTCTGTTGCGGTTTTGTTGTTCAGTCGCCCCTTGTTGTTCGCTCAAATGCCGCGATGTTGTGTCCGCTGATGATGATGATGATGGTTCGGCGTGAAACGTGTGAAGCAAAACCGGTTCGATTTTATGGGCGCATTGATCATGGGCCACACGGATCATTGCTTAGACGGAACGGCCAGCGTTTTTTTTTTTGGGGCGGGATGAGCAGTGGGGTGGTGTGTGTGTCGGAAAATGAAATGCGTGCATGCGTTTTGGAAGTGCGAGCTTCTCTTGTAAGCAGTTAAACCCTTTCTGTGCGCAAAAGGTGAGACGGTACAGCTAAATAGTGATATTGTTAACGGCACACACAAGGTTTGCTTTCTAGCTTTTGATGGTTGGAGTTAAGGAAATGATGATAAAAAAAATTGTTTTACGAACGGTTGGTGTTATTAATATATTATTCTGTTGTGTTCTCGTGATGCTGGAAGATGGTTCTCATTGTACGATCGTGATGCAGCGATCCTAGTGCCATCTACATGTCAAAATTACAACCAAAAATTACCCCGACAGCGTTGTTATGCGCCACCACGAGAATAATGTGCCACATGTCAGCGCCATCTACATGTCATACACCAGAAACTATTTGCCATACACTAGCGCCATCTATTTGTCGTCCCTCAAACCAAAACCAATGATTGAAATATTATTTCAATCATCAATTTTCACCACATTTTTGAAATTTTCAATTTAAACTTTACCTGGCAAGTGTTAGTGACTTGGATCGATTAAAATTAGGAATGATAGAAAACCTTTTAGTGTGTTACGTTTTCATATTAAAATTTACCATACTTTACGAACAATCGAGTCCAGTCTTTATGACCAAATATACATATTTAACCATTCCTCTTCTTTGGATAAAAAAAACGACACGCAAACGCCATCAATTTGTTCCAAACATTTTGTAAGTATATTTTCTGCCTTTAGCCTTAGATACAAATTACATTACATACAGTTGTCATAGAATATTAAATATATTATTTGCCGGGTGTTGTTGTTGTTGTTGTTGCTGCTGCCGGAACCAGATTCTGTATGGCTATGGTTAACGAGAGAACGATGGTATAGCTGCGATACTCTTTCTGTGTTTTTTTTTTCTTCGCAGGAATGTTTCGAGTTTTACTTTCCTTTTCCTTATTTTTATATAGAATTAAAAATACATAAATAAAACTAATAGCTGCAGCTTTTGTAAGCACAACGTATTGCCCTTGCCAAACGAACTACGGAAAACGTGTCGCACAACGGCGAAACACTGGTCACAGTTGTGTAGTTTTAGCACCCTTCAATGGCCGTGACAGTGTTTTTCCGTCTGTTGTGACATTCAATGTAAAACTGTGGTGCAAATTTGATTTTGTTTTAATTAAAAAAAATGAGGTAGTTGTTTCGTTCCTTTCTCTCTGTTTATCTAGCTGCAGTTTCATCCGTCTTCGTTGGCCGCTTATTAGTGTGAACAAAATTCCCCTTTTTCGATAACATTCGATCACCCATTTCGCCCTCCCATTCCATCGTTTCGTTCTCTCGTTGAAGCTGTGTATTTTGTGAACGGTAAGGTTTTTCCTTGTCTGGTTTTCTTTGCGAGGTTTTCTTTTTTCTAGTTTTTGCTGTTGGAAAACATTCCATCAACCATGAGGTAGGTGGTTGTATTGTTGTTTTGTTTGTGTGTATGTGTATGTGTTTTTGTATGTGCACCAAAGCTGAAGCTATTCAACAACTATCGCTTTTCCTGAGGAATAGCGTTGCGGTTTTTGTTTTGTTATAAGATAGAGAGGAAAAAAAAAGAAATTAATTGTTTTTTTCTGTTAAAGGGGATTGATGATCGAGAATGCAAAAAATAAAAATTTAATTAAAATTCTAAATCGAAACACGAATCTAGTAGCATCCCTTAGAAGCTAGAGGCGAATGATGTCTCAAAGATCCAAAGCCACTATAAATAAACGAAAAAAAATCCCTTAGAAGCTAAAGATTAGCCATAAAACAGTGTTAAATCCTTCGCGCAACGTTGTAATCGGCCACGAAGGTTCTACTGTGTACTGTGCGTGTGTGGTGGGACTAGAAAGAAATTGTTTATTGTCAGCTGCTTACACAAAGGCCAAAGATCAAATTCTGATCTCTACTCAGCAGGCTGGACCGTTTGAAACCTTCTTCTTCTTCGCCCGTAGCACTACAACCACGAGAGGTCTCGGCCTGGCATTTTCTGGCTGTCCATGTCTTGATTTTACTCGTAGCAAAAATAGCCAAACCTTGTGTACGGCGAGGAAGCGGTTTGGATGTGAGTTGAACCTCGGTCCTGCCGTATGAATACCGGCACTACCACTGGACCGCCTCGCGTTTCCAACCAGAGTTGGCTAATAGAAAGGATGTTTTGTGTTCCTGTAGGGTATCGGCCCCTACTCCGGGACGCGTATTAATTGAAGGAGAAGGGAAGGGAAACCAAGAATATATATATAATATGGTATTCCACTTGAAACTACCAATGTTGGAGGAAAAGTGGGAAGGGAAGCCACAAACTCAGCGACAGTTATCAAAATATACCGGAAAACGCTGTAAGGTGTCCAAAAACCGCTACCCTTTAAAGACAGTTTATGGATCTAACACCTTGATAATTGTGGGATAGAACCACACGTCAGACTCCAAATATCCTTTGCTGTTTAACTCTCTTAAACGGTTAATTTCTTATGCAGCCTCATCTCAAAATGACATGTTGCGCTGTTGATGGAAAAAATATTGAAAGAAAGACCTAACAAGCACCCCATTTACTAGGGTTGGTTGGAACACGCTTTGACGACACAGGTATCAACACATAGTTCTTCTACTGGCTACTAGATGGCGTTTTGTACCGAGGATGGCTAGTGTTATGCGGATTGCCTACACCCTAGGCGCTTTAAATAATCCTTTCTCCACTGAACAGTTCCATTAGGAAAATGTCAGGACTCACACTTTTTGGTTGGAAAGTTTGAAAGCATCCAGTTTGTTTAGAAGTAATCGGGAATAAAAGAAGATTGCTTTAAAATCGATTGCTTGAGTTTTTTGCCAATAAGGGCCAAATCTGTAAGAATTCTGTAAGAGAGCCATCATTAAGCTTCCTTCCAAATCGTGCAAATTTCACCACAATCCCAAATCAATCCCAAATATATTGAATAAAAGTACGAAAATACACGCAAAAGTAATGGATAGTTTGGCAAGGATTCGAAAATACTTCCTTGCGTGTTCTTCCCGAACCACCCAGCACAGATGGAACGTTGGCTGTGCGTTGGCGAGTGCCACCAAGTTCTATTTTGAGGAATAAATTTTATATTTATTAATACCGATCCCGAACGAGGGCGCAATCCCCGTGGGTGGGTGCGATGGTGACGCGAAGATGGCCCACTGTAACGAGCACTTACAATCACTTACGCCACCCGAATCGGGTGCCGGGGGAAACGGTCGGGATACTTTATGAGAAAGCATCTTTTGCGCAAAGGAATTTAATAAATTTCCATCTCGCCGGTACACCGCCGGTGAAGGCTTGTCGGCAGCAGCAGCACAAGAGAAAGAAGCTGTCACCGTGTTGGCTGTTGCTTTCGACCAGGGCGTCTTTGCGGATCCAATAGCGAGCCCGTCCGTATCGCTTTCCCCCTTTCAACGGTGTCTGTAGACCCTTGGTCTGTAAAAATAGTGTGTGTGTGCTGTGTGTCGTTACCTGGTAGGCTTCGGCCAGCCCACCAAGCGCAAAGGGGGAAAAGAACAAACGCGAATCGGCTTGTAACTTGAAAGTGCGCCGAAAGGAGCAGCAACAACAACAACCCATTCGCCGAAACAACTTTACCAATCATATCCAGTGTGAGGGTTTGGGCGAGTTTTTGGAGTTTTTTCGAATTGGCCAGATTTGACGGTTTTCTCTGTTCCGTTCCGACAAAAAAAGGGGCCAACGCTTTATCTACAATGTTAAGCTTTTTTATTGGCATCCATTTTTATCTGCTTCTGACATTGCACATATTGCCATTACATGATCGGCCACATCGGTACCAATAAATGGGCCTGGGGGTTTGAAAAACAGAGGAAAACGCAACCAACGGGCTTTCCACCAGTTCAACCCTATGTAGTTTGTCTGGCTTTACTTTGATATCAGCGTGCTGCTCGTGTTTGTGGAAATTGCGGGAGGCTTCGATGGGCTCGAATGTTTTTCATTTGTCCTTCTGGTCTATTGGCCATACCGATTGGCGTGCGTTTTTCATTTTGCTGTCGAGTGAACCATTTTTGATTTCGTGTTTTTCTTTTCCCGCGGTACCTTATTTACGGGGCTCGGTGTTCCCAAGCCAAGAATATGTTGATGGTGGAGCAGCTAGCAACGCGAATCAAACCTTCGAAGGCCTCCGAGACGATGGTGACATTTGTATCTGCGTGTATTTTTGATAAATTTAGTTTCGCCGGTGGTTGTTGCCCCATCCCATCGTGCGCCGTGTGCACCAATAAGCATGAAATGTTATGCTCACGAAAGTCAAATGACAACAGTGGGAAGAGAGCCTGGGTGTAGGAGCAGTGTTATGTGAGACTTGTTTTGCTGGTGCTTGAACGACACACGCAAGGTGTTCTAGAGAGTGTAGTAATACGATTTTTCAATTTTAGGACAAGTTTTACGCAAAGCTGGAACGCAAAGTGGTCTCATGCGGGAAGGTTGGCTGTTTGAGGTTGAGTTGCTGAAGGTCTGATTTGGCCATAAGTCCACGATACGGTACAAGAATCCAGCTTCATGGGCTTTCCTCCAATACTTCATGGGTTTGTAATCACAAAAAAACCTCTAAGATTTGAGGACCGGTAACTTCGGCCATATGTCCCCTACTTACTTACTTACTTCTGGTGGACTCATTAACGCCATCACTCCATCCCAATTTGGGCCTCTGTCCGTGTGGACGGCCTAAAAGGACTTTACGGGCTGGGTCGTCCGGTGTCATTCTCTTGACGTGACCAGCCCACCGGAGCCTGGCAAGTCTAATTCGCTGCACGATGGTGAGATCATCGTACAGCTCGTAGAGCTCGTCATTGTATCGGCTTCTCCATTGTCCTTCCATACACATACGGGACCAAAAATCGTTCTGAGCATCTTCCTCTCGAACGCGGCTAAGAGGACTTCAGTCAGTTTAGGAGTCCACTCAGTCAGAGTGGAGAAGTTTCTTCAGGCTGTAGTATGACAGGTTGGCAGGCGGCACCCTTGCCCGTAACTCAACATCAATGCTGTTGTCGGTGCCGACTTTTGACCAGCCCAGATAGGTGAAGTTTTGGACGACTTTGAAGGTGCGGTGGACGTTTTCACCTCGTTAATCTCCAACCTTAGGTTCTGTGCCGTACGCTCGATCGTTTGATAAGCTTTCTGCTTCATAGGCGAGCCTCAAACCAATGATGTCTATGCCATCAGCGTATGCCAGGATCTGGATTGGCTTACAGAAGATGGTCCCCGAAGTTTCCACCTCCGAGTCGCGGATGGTCAATCTCTAGCGCCAGATTGAAAGGCCATACGTCTCCGGTAACTGATTGTTTTAGTCAAAATATTCTTCAAGCGTATGGATTAACATAAAATGTTTGGCTCAAGTTGAGTAACTATAATTGATGTTTCAATCCTGTTCAAAATTGTCGAAAATAGTGAAGCACTGGCCACTATGCGCAGAATCCTGTTATTCTGGCCCGAGAAGGAGTAACTAGTGATCGGTAAGACTCAGGTAGTCTCCAAAAAGCTAGGCCTAAGCTCCATCAAATTGTCTGTTGAAGCTTTATTTTCTTCAATGTCTTGGAAGCCGTTGTATCAGAAGGAAAGAACTTCAACCTCAAGGAAAGGTGCTACATCAAATTGGAAAAGTGTTCTTATCAAAGATAGCACTCATTACCGCCGAATGCTTCATAATTCAATCCAAAGACTATTTCGGGGTTTTTTTTTGCACCTTTCTCGTCCTATCATTTGTCACGCTATTGGTGGGCAAGTTTTGAAGCCATCTTATCGCAAAGCTAGTACAATCATTCCTCACCAGGACACCTGCTAGCTACACCCTGGGTGCTGTGCTGTGCCCTGATAGGCGCCCAATAATTCGACGCTTGCTCATATCGTCGACCATTTATCAAAGCTCGAGGACCATTTTGTGTGCAAATTGAATTGAACTGACTGACTGATCTGCCATTTCGCAACCGTCAGTCTATGCAAAGCAGTCGCGACATTCTATGACGGCATGAAGAATGAACGAGCCTACAATAAATAACGCACGGACGACGGCGAACTAGTAGCGAAAGAAAAAGACTAGCAGCCGAGCGCCAATCGACACCGGTCGTTGCGTTCTGCTAACAGCCTTCAGCAAGCAAAGTCTTCCATTTTTTTCCTTTAAGCGCCAAAAATCGTCAGAAAAATGACACTTCCTCGTTTGAAGCCCATTAGCTTTACCGAATTCCGTGTTTTTTTGTTGGGCTTCCACTACTACCAGTGTTCTAGGTACTGACACTACTACTACTATTGCTACGCCCAACATGTTCACCCGCAATGCTACGTTTAGGCGCGCTTTTTTCTTTTCGCTGATTCGGTATTTGAATAAATCGACGATTTACATAAGAGGAAGAAATGTTTTTCAGCACTACAAACAACCACCACAATGACAGTGGGTGTTTTTTGTTTGGTTTTTCCTTCTTCTGTGTGAAACGTAGGCCTATCGTCCACCGGAGAACCAAGAGCGCCGCACACACACACCGGCAGAATGGAAAAGCGCGCTGAAAAACGGCTGAAATTCGGCCTTCCGACGCCGACCGTGTTTTTGTGCTTCCCTAAATCATCAAATCTAGCGAAAGCATCTGAAAACACATCACCTCATGAATGCAAATAATTTAATAAATTAATAAAATTATGATGGAAAGCCTCGTTTTCATCCTGCTTTTGCCGTGCGCCGCACAGTGGGAAGGGTGCCGTGCGGAAGCAGGCGCTAGCGAGCAACTTGTGAATAAATTAAATTGTGTTAAACTTTTCATCTACACGGGGAAAAAAAACAGAAAAAACCACCCAGCCCAATCAGCCGTGGTCGGTGGGCGTTGCGATAATGAGGTGCGCGAATAAGATTAACGTAAACATTGGCTCAACTGCGTGCTGCGTTCGCATTCTCCGGTGCGGTTGGGGTACGCGCCTGCCGAGGAAAATAGTTGACACCGGCCCAGGGTTTTGTGGTATTTTCCAATTTCAGAAATTGGATTTGATTAATTTAATAAAGCCAGATTTTGATTTGTCGCAGATTAGTTTAATTTTTTTTGTTATAAAGACCTTTCGATTATTTTAACTACAATAAGAGAGGAAAGTGAGAATAGTTAATGGGGAAGATTGTTCGATAGTTTCAGCTTTGGTGCACATTGTTCACACTCAAAAACACGCATTGAACACGATGATTGGCCATAGTATCATGACCTTTAATACCCTGAGCTGTTTCGTTCCTTTCTGAAGCTGTTGCGTTGTTGGTTTGTTGGATCGTTTTCCCCTAACCGTTTCCTGTTTTGTTCGGTTTTCTTTTGCTGTTTTTTGGTTTGGTTCTCTTAATGGCTAAAGTTTTTTTTTGCTTTGTTTTACAGTTTATTTAAAATTCAGTACACCTAAAATATTTTATATTTCATCCACTAATGTCTAATTTTGATTTTGTGCCTCCGATATCTTTTCAACCTGTTCCTTCCTTCCGCTGCCGCTGTCGCTCGGTAGCAATAAACGGAACCGGGATAGGGGGGGGGGGGGGGGGGTTTGATAAAAATTAAACGCAAATATAGCCCAATAATCTAAACAACACAATCCTAAAATTCTAAAACCACTTTTTTGTTGTCAGTTTTTGGCTTCACGATAAGACTAAACGAACACAGCAGGGTGGGCAATGCATTCGGTCCGGGTTTCGTCGCTTCACGGACACCGAACAAATACGGTACAATGTAACACACGATCGATTTACTTTTCTTTCCTTCTTTTTGCTTTTGATTGTAGGCTCAAACTTACTTAGTATTACGCTGGTCAAATAAGTGAAGCAACAGAAATCACACAGAAAAAGTCACATCACTGGTTTGCTGATTACGCGACCCTCCCCCAATCTTGCCCATTTGCTCCAACAGTTTTGATTTTTTGCTCATCTTACATCTAAAATAGTTTTCCCTTATTAATATGGTTTTGTCTTTTTCCGTGTGTTCTTTTTTGTTTGTTTTGCATTAAGATTAGAGTTTCTCTCCGGTTTGATTGATGAATGAAAGCGAACCAACATTGGAGGGTTGGTGTGGTGTAACGTAACAATCAATGTAACTGTTTTTGGCTGGTTTTGTGATTGTAGAGTCTCAAATGGATTGCTTAACGATTGCGAGTACTTTTTTACGAGCTTAACTCTATATGAAGAATTTTTTTTTATATAAATCAAATCATATTGCATGAACTTCCTTTTATGTCTTTTATAACAAAAAACCATCTTTCCTAACTTCCCTTTGGGAAACCCTTTTTCCGATTTTAAATGAAAAAACACTGTAGCTTTAACTGCACGCTTTGATAAAATCCAAGCGAGAAAAAAATGAGGTAAAAAAAACATAAATTCAAACTTTGCAGCTGCTTCGAATCACGAGTTTTCCATGGGTTTTTTTTTCTTCTGCTCATTACGAAGAATTGTCGTCGTTTTATTACAGCATGGTTCTTTTTTTCTGTAATTTCAAAAAGGGTTGAAAATCCCCAAAAATTTTGCGCATGCTAGCTTACGCCGAACTGCCATCTGAAACTAGAAACTATAGCAAAAGGGTTCCAAAGTTCGTCCGACTGCTGCGAATCGCGCCCGGGACGGCACGGAACGGCAAGGGACCGGCAATGCAGCGGGGCAAAACGGCACACGCACATGGTGGTGGTGGTGCGTATCGTAAAATTAATATTTATCTTTCACGCCGTCGCTGCTCTCGGTGCACACCTTTGAAGGTTTTGAAGCGATCGGACTAGGGCTAGGGACATAGTTTTTGGGGGAAAAAATAGAGAATTTTGTAGAAAATTTTCCAAAAATCCGACCCTTTTGCTGGCTGTTTGATTAGCGTTGAAGGTGCAAGCGGATGAGGTAGGAAGGGTGGGCACGCTTCGACGCATTCGCGGTAACCCCTTTAGCCCAGCCCGATACGGTACAGGGCAGGGAGGAGGACCCAGAGCAACGAGCCCAAGCGTAACGTCGGTGACATATGCACCGAAAAGGTTTTCCCCCTACGGTGTGTGTACGAAGATGGAAATGTTTCGAAATGTAGAAAGATTTCCGTAATTTTTTTTCTCTCCATCCATCCATTCTACACCCTTTGCATCGAAGTTGTTGCTGGGTCCGGCAATGCCCATCAACAAGGTGACAGATAGTTTTTCCGAACTTTCGGTGCGTTTTAAAACTTATGCTGCTGTCCCTCTTTGGTGCCTTGCTTCATGGCTCGCTCTCTCTCTCTCTCACTGCTCTGCTCTGTAATGAGCTTTAAGACCTTGCGGGCAAAACGGGGATTCCGGTAGGGTCTTTTCGAAAAATTTTGGATTAATGTTTTCACCCTACAGTGTTGGCTTTTGTTCTTCTGTTTATCCACAACATTACCAGCAGCAGAGCATCGGGTACCGGTGTCCGATGGCGGCGATAATCCTTTTAATGCCGCACTAGTTATTTTCACTGATTGTGCGTTATGAGCTAAATGCTACGCTGCGCTACTGGTTAGGCAGAGAACGCATAGGTATGATGTGCCAGTCGAAAATTGTTACGAAAATAATAGTGTTTTGCTATACGCTGTCTGGTCGTAATTATGAGAGTAAAAATACACTTTTTTGAATTACTTTTTGCAAATAATTACGGCACTAAACATTACAGCCTTGTGAGCTGACGCATTTTATGATGCGTGAATGTCCATTAGAACTGTCACCTTAAGGTACTGTATCTGTTTCAAAATTGAGCTAACGAGAAGGAATGTATTTTCCAATGGCTTCGATGGCGAAACCTAGCTTAATAAGGGGTACTTGGTCAGCGGGATAGATCTTCAGGTAGGTCAAGGATTCAGGGGTTTCTCGAAACAACTCGTCAGAGTTTCTTCATCATCCTACTGGGAAGTGGAATAAAAAAACTTCTCTCCCTTGCATCGCTAGACCAATCCCACAGCGCAACCAGGACAGAAAAAAGTACAGAAAAAAGAGCCAATTAAAAAGCGCAACGATAGAACCGATTCCTAGCTTTACCCCCTAACTCACTTCACTTTTCCATGCCCGGTTCACCAGGATTCGTTTCGCGTGCCGGGCGCGTGTACGTTTGCGGAACCATTTGCACTCTGACCGACAACCCCAATTTCCACGGTTCGCGTAAAGTTTAGAAAACAACCAGGTAACCCCTTAACCGGGTCCGTACCCCGTGCCTGCTGCTCGTCGAACCGGGCATTGGACGATTTGAAAGAATCGTTTGGCAGAGCGGCGCTCGTAATTGAAACCTTTTAGAGGCTGCCGGGTGCTGACCGGAACCAGGTAGTGGCGTAAACTTTGTCGACCCTTTTCTGGTTCGATTGAACAGTTTCTGTTTTTTTTTCAAAGTTTTTCACAAAAAAAGTCAAGCTGATAAAAGTGAAACGCGAATAGCAACAGGCAGTGGCAGAATGTACAAGGCATGCTTTGTATGTCGTTTTCGTTCTATGCTTTAGGTGCAATAACATCGGGTGGAAAATGTTGCCAATTAATCATACGTGGCATTTATTACTTTGTTTCCATCCTGTGTTTGGAATTTGTTTTTGTATTATTTTTTTTTTGATACAATAATTTGCGCCTTTTTCCAACAGATAAAATAAATTCTTTCAGGAAGGACTTTAACAGAAACCTATAACATGTTGTGGTGTTTTCCTGAAACGTACATCAGCGAAAACAAAAATAAAAATCTTATAGCCCACTTACTGCCTTTTTTTACCGATTTATAATATATTTTTCAATTGGTGTAAGGCAAGGTGTAGGAGGAAAACATACACCAAATTTGCGCAACGATCGACAAACGACGGAAAACATTCGGAACGGTCGCCAACCGCGGCTAAGAACAAACTTCCCAGCGGACAGTGTTTTCCCGACAAATAGCCCACATTTCTTCGGTGGGTGCAAGAAAATGGGAGGACACAAAACATTTTCAAAAAAAATTTCAATTTATTACAAACGGGAGCAGTGTCTAGATGGGGCGAAGCAAATGGTTTTATTTTTACCCTTCCATGAAGAAAACTCCGCTGCTCGCTGTTTGGCGGATGGATCTTTAGCCAATTTGTTTGGCTCGGATCATAACCGCCAAGGAAAAGGACGAAATGGGGCTGCACAGGAAACGTAGTGAAAGCATAATCGGTGAAGTGAACTGAATTTGAAAGATGAGAAAATATTGCACGTGAGGGAAAATGCAGAGCGGATGTGTTCAAGCACGTTTCAGGTGAGAGTTCAAAAACTCTATAGCTTTGTATACTAAATTGAAAGCAAAAATTTGACAAAAATTCTCAAATAGAATAGAACATAGAATACAATAAAGTAACAAGAATTGAGGTGTTCTCACTATCCTTGCCAGAAGCTTCAGATCGCTTCCCGAGGAAGGTGTGTTCATCAAAATCACTAACAACGTAGAAAAAGAAAACTCCAGCTTATATACTTTCCATAGCAACCAAGAAACGCTGCCAGTACTCACCGGCAGAGAGCAACCAGTCGGTAGTGAGCGCTTTTTGAGTGATTTCCCCACCAAAAACAAGTAGTACTGAGAGCGAGAGAGAGAGAGAAAACAGCAATCGTTTTTCACGAGAGCGTCTACAAAAATCGGTTGATCGGTTTTTGCGTTTCGGTACCGGTTCTGGCTGCATGTTCGAACACTATTCAATTTCCTCCACTTTTGCCACCATCGCCCATTTCAACTTCCCCACCATGCCGACGTGTTTGTCCTTACTTGGTTTTTCTCTTCGATTTTCCACCAGATGTGTGTGTGCCAGAAGGTGTGTGTGTGTGTGTGTGTAAGGACGGTGCTGGGATGCACACAGGGCATGGGTGAATGGTTTTCCTCGAACGAAAAACCATAATCGAACACGGCTGATGGTGATGGGAAGCGTTCGGTTTTTCCTCTCACGCACGGATGATGAAAAATGTGTAAGAGTATGTATGCTCTGTATGCGTATGTATGCGTACGCGGGGTGGTGAATTTTTTCCTTTCATTTTCGGCTTTTCTTTGGCAACGTTTTTATTCCCCCTTCCCCTCCCCCATTTCCACTCGGGGGCATATTTCTTAAAGGTCCTTTTTGGTAGGTAAGGACGGCGGCCTCGGTCGGAAGGTGGGAAGGCGGTAACGTTTTTGTTTGTGGTATGTGGCAAGGCAGGACCAACCTCGAGAAGTGTTGGCGTTGTCGGGAGGGAAAGGGGGGAGACGACTAGTATGAAGTTCGTCTTCTGTGGGTTCCTTCTTGTTCGTTGGTGCGGTGGCGGTTCCTTGTGAACGTTACAATTTCATACGGCCCAGCAAGGGCAGGGATGGAATATTGATTTTCAATAACGTACAGCAGCACCGTAGCACTTTATATTTTCATTTTTATTTATATGTTCGAATTCGGCGTTTGTCTCCCCACTGGACTCGGGCCCATCCATTGGGGGTTTCATTGTGTAAAAAAAACGGTAACTAGAACACACACCCGTACGTGTGAGGCGCATACATTGTAAGCCTTCTACTTATTGGTTTTGTAATGATGGGAAGTATTAAAATATTGTTGAAGTTCTGAACACAAAATAGCTGTATCTTCCGAGTGCACTATTTTGAACGCTCTACTCAGGCTTTACTCAGCACTGCTACTCACACATGCCAGAATGTGCTTGTCATTTGCACAACACTCCCTGGGGCAATGTGAAAACATATCGTTTCCCCTTGATTCCGGAGAGCTATTTTTTCGCAAATTCGTTCGCCTTGCCGGACAGCGGCTAAAGTCGTCATCGACGCCTTGATTCACGTCATCCTCATCTCATTGTCGCCACGAGCAACGAGCGTGGGCGAGATAAGCCCAAGGTAGCAGCACTACATTGTCGATGTAGTTTTGCTCGCTGCCATCATTCCGTATCGTCTGTCTGCATATTCATGAATTTGGATATAAATTTAATAAACAAAACTCGGGACAGCAAAAAAAAAACAACTTTACAAAACATAAAACATTCAATTCTCACATGCGTGTGCGTTCAGTAGTAAGGAGAGAGAAATAATAAACACTGGATCTATCGTTATCCTTTCCTTAGTCCAAAGACAATTGCCGGAAGTGCGAACAGGAAGGGACGAGTGACCAGTGTTGCTATGGTCGAGAAAATCATCCTCCCACCCACGCCCATCAACTTTTATTTTTCACCCACAACACTTCCACGCATGGCTGTGTGAACCATTCGCAGGGACATCTGCCACGAACTTACTACACGCCACAAATACACACGCCGGCCACATTTCAAACTAGCGCGGCGAAGAAACCACAGTGATAACCTTGTTCAGCATTTTACACCAGCGTGTGATTAACCCTTGGATGCGCAGGCCTGAATTCTAGGTAAGTACTATGTAAGGCAAGCTATGTTCAGTACATGTCTTACTTGAAACGGATTTTTAAGTAGTACCTCAATGTATTAGTAACTCGAAAATATGTTAGAAAATATGCATAGCAAAACGTCAGAACAAGGGCCGCTTGAGGGTTTAACGCCAACACCAAAGCTCAAAAGCGAGACGTTCGTCGCCTACAGTCGCCCACAGCGGGCAAGTTGTCGTTAGCAGCATTCTTTATCATTATCACCACCGCGCCTGGCTCCCACCGAGCATTTCCACCGATTTTTCGCCATTGCGCACACACACATACGCACATTCGCATCCGATTCAATGTTTAGTTCCGATTGCTTCCCTCCTTCCAGGCAGGAACGACGCATCGTGGCTCTTTACACAATTCAACATTTTATGTCGCTCTTGGCCAGAATTTGCTAAGTTTCTTCCACTTTTTTGTTTTTTTGGCTTGCTGTTCCTTTGTGTGGTCACAGCCGGAGCCCAACACACACCAAGGAGCGCTAGCTTCCACCACCACCCAAAACAAATCCCCGCCACAGGTCCACGGCGGCTGTTGTGGCGCCTTTTGGTCAGTTTATTTCTTTTCATCTCTTAAATATTTTTATATGCCTTCATAAGCACCCTGGAGCCGTGACAACGCCCTGAAACGGACGCGGCTGGACGTAATGTCTTGGACGGCAGGGTGAGAAAACGGAGGCGGAGGAAGAAGACTGGAAAGGGAGACTCGCTATATTGCCCGTATCGTTTGTGTGCTCATGTGTGTACTAGTCGGTGGGTAACTATTTCACAGCGTGTGCTGAGGCCGTGTGTGAGGACGCCACCGATGGCAGTGGAGCCTTGCTTAATTAATTAAAAGACCGGGGACGGAGGCTGCGTCGGTGGATGGATCTGTGATTTTTGGAGGTTTTCCGATGAGTTTACTTCCACACTCACACAATACGCTGCCGCGTACGTAAAAGCATGCGAACATAGCGTTCCAATTCCGGTACCGACCGTTTGCAAAAAATAAATTGGAAATCATATCTCATACCATCACCCTGAAGCTGATCACACAATCGAACCGACTAAAACCAACCAGTAGACCGATTAAGGATCAATACGAGCGAGACGGCTGTCCATCCGGCACAATGTTTCTGCTGCTTAGGATGGTTTCGAAAACTATGGAAATTCACTGCTTGCTGACAAGCAATTAGAGCTACCCATAAACACATGTACCGAACGTCTCATGCCAGGACACTCGTCGAGTAGTACGCGTTTTGTGCTTCATAAGCAGATCCTAAAAAGTTTTTCTGAGAGTGCAATATGTTGGTAAATTATGTTCGAAGTGAGAGATGCTTTCTGCCCCGTGTCTTTAGGCGAAGCCGTTATCAAACTTTTTTTGATACTTTTGAGATTAATTTTAGGGAAATTTATAGTCGACCGGGGTTCAAATCCCATCAAGACCGCTTCCCCAGAGCGCCTGCGAGTAAAATTAAGTCACAGAAAAGCCAGAAATAACAGGCCGAGACCTCTCGAGGTTGTAGTGCCAAAGAAGAAGAAGATAGAATATTATGGCTCCAACCCTCAAACCCAGTAAACTGCTCGATCGTGATCCAACGGAAAAAAGTATGATAATTTCAACCTGTGAGAACCATACATTTGAAAAAATTCAATTTCATCAGCTTTTCGGCTGGTTTAATATTTTTAACCACGAACGACGAATATTGCAATCTAGCAAAAAGTGGACTGATCAGCGCTCGCATCGCAGTGATGGATTTTTCCCTTTTGCTGCCACTGCATCAGCACACGAAACCACATCCATCTTAGGGGCTCCCACTATTTGCTTTAGGCAGATGAAGTAGTTATGCATAATTTAGCCATCACTCAAAATTGGAATAAATTTTGCCGTGCTCACTGAAACGCTCAAGTCTACCGCCGTCTATCGGGCCCCAAAGGAGCTGCACAAGACGCTGCGTCCAGCAAAAAGCAAAAAAAAAAAATACGATACACAAGATTCGACCAGCACGATTGCAGCAGCGCAGTTCGGTGCCGGGCCAAGGCGCCCCGAATGCAGCAAAACTTTTATAAATTATTCATTTTCTCAATCTCATTTAAAATGGAAAATCTCCTTCCATTCGACGCAACTGTTCAATTTGTTCAAAACATCCTCGTACGTTACCCCACGCGCCTTCCTCTCCATGACCCGAACACCCCGCAACGTGCGATACAAGTCAAACTCTACTACTTCTGATAAGACACCCGAGGGTTGACGTTGGATGACATTTACCCAAGGAAGGCTCTAAACAGGAGCAAAAACGGAAAGAGCCACAGAAGCCAGTCTTCTGAATGATGGATTTTGTAAAGTTTAATTAAAATTTTTCACTTCGGTCCCTCGCTTTCCTCGCTTCGATGGCATATGAAATGGAAACAAAAAAACGGTAATCTCGCAGCGCTGGAAAAGTGAATTCCTCCGGTGACGAAAGGTGAGAAAACGCAATTTCTGCGTACCTTTCGCTTTTCCATAATTTAGGAATTTTTCCAACGATCGAGCGCTACACCACATCCCTAATTCATCATCAGCGAGGCAAAGTTTCGGTTGTTGCTGTTGCTGTGCTGTGTGTTGGTAATGCCATATCTTGCGTTTTCCATCAGTCAACGATTGCAATAGCGAAAAGTGAAACGATAAAGAAGCAACAACAACAACAAAAAGAAATATCGTAAGCGACCCCAACAGGCGTCAACTCAACAAATAAAACAAAATGTAACCAAAAAAACAGCAAACATTCTACAAAACCAACCCCCCCAACCATGGCTCTGTATGTCTTTCGTCTTTGCACCATAGCACAAACCACAGCATAAAAATTGAGATATATCAACCATGTTTGCCACCTAGCTGCCCCCCGCTCGTACGACGCAAGCATCCCCCTTTTTTTTGCCCTTAATTTTCCTCTTCTCCACCATTTGGGTAGCAAAACAACAGCAGCAGCAAAAAAATTGAGTGAAAGTTTCTAGAAGAAAAAACACACACACACACACGCAAAACAAAAACTAAACCATAGCGTCACCTGCTTCGCAAAGCAGTGTGGTCTCTCCTCCCCACTAGCACTATCTCTCACTGTTTCCTTCTCTTGACGGAGAACAGTTTTCCGGTTCTGCTTTGTACCGACTGCACAGAGGTAAGAAAATTTCCTAAATAGCCTTCGCAGCCTCCATCGCCACTGTACAGACGGAAAGACAAAACCCGCGCCAACCAACCCAGTGTCGGTGGAAAACGGTGGATGGTTTTTCTTCACCGGAATAGTAGTGTTTTTTTGCATTCTCTTTCTTTTTTTTGGCCCGGTTTCGTCACCGGCAAAGATGGCTTGGGGGCGGTATAAATCATCCTTCCATTTATCGCCGGTCTCGCTTGCACGTTCTAGCCATCAAATTCTTCATGCAATCGGGCGTCGCAACCGCAACGGCGGCGAACGAAGGGCGATAACCCAACCGGATGGCGATTGGTATGCTGCGAAAGCTCGGTAGTGAAAGTTGTGAAAAATAGGATATTCTACTGATGAAAAACGAAAAGGGAGAAAGTTATCGGGTGGGGTGGGGGGAAGAAATTTTTCTTCACTTTCATCATCATCACCAGCAGCAGCAGTAGCAGCATGAACGATGAGAATGGTTTTTTTTTCGTGCGCTTCTCTTGCCAACCTGTACACGATGTAAGTAGAATTCGGTACTTCGGTGCTCTGGCCGCTTTTACCAGACGCTAGCGGTAGCACACCAAAGGTTAGCATTGGGCGAACTTAGCCCACAAATTCTCCGTTCGACTCTTTTGTTGGCTCAGCACAAGGTAAAATTAGCTGAAGAAAGAAATTGAACGTGAAAAGTGTGTGTGTGTTGAGTTGTGGGTTAGCTACATGGCGGCCATGTCATGCTGAAAGGTTTTCATAGTACGCTGGTCGACCAGAGCGTTAATGGCAACGAAGGGAATAGAAAACGAAAATACTGGAGTATATGCAAAGGAAGATGTGTTTTGTGAAATTCCTGAATTTAAAAATTTTTCAGTGTCGTTCTGTTATCCCCCAGTGTTCAACTAACAAGTCTTATTTCTGCCTCAGTTCACCTTCACAGTTTACACAGTTACAAACGTAAAGAGGCAAAAAAAAAATATTAAAAAAATCCCATTAACTTCTGTGTTCTGTGTTTGGGGCGAGCATCGAACGGAAACATGAGGAAAAAAAGATTTATTGTAAAAATTTAACCTAAAGTAGAATCTAACAATATGCTGGTACGAACAAAGATTTTAGATTGCCCGCTCACCATTTCATGTAGCTTCGTCATAGTTGCTAGCGGACCGGGAGCAGCCGTTCAATGTTACACACTTGCCTGCATGTCGAAGAAAATTGAAGAAGCACGTCTGTGTAACTCACAAACAACTAGGAACAAAAAAATCCGACCGAGGGCAAACCGCATTTCTCACTGTGCAGCATACTGGTGTGGCCTAGTTTTTTGTTGTTGCTGTAATGGTGATGCCAGTAAATGGATGCAGCATCCACGCCACCAGTACCACCGAAACGCATCGGAAGCGAACGTTGGCGGGAAGGGCAAATGAAAACCATTTTCCTGCAAAGTGCCACCATTCGACGGGAAGTGCGTCAGCTCGATCGAAGCTACCACTACGCATTCGTTGGACCAATGTTTATGCAAGATGCTTAGATTCTCTATTCCTCTATCAACCGCAATATTGTGCGGCCGATGGTGTGAGTCGTGCCGCAGCACAGCAGCCAACCAAAGGCAAGCAACGACCGAACAATACACCGGGTTTTTCCTTTGGTTGATTGTGGGCAAGCCGTGCTACTAATAGAGCGGCCGCAGGGAGAGCAAGTGTTTTGATGTATATGTTTCGGTGTTTCACATTTTTACTTTACGCAAAGACCCAGGTTTCGTTGCATGTGGGGGTGACCTCAGCACTATCGGTACGACCAACTAACGTCAGGACGCTGGTGCATGGAAGCAGCCGCCAGAGAACCACCATTCTTGGCTGCATATCAGTAGCTCATGAAAAGAGGAGTAGGACAGAGGGAGAAGAAAGAAAACACCCAGATTCAATCCCAAATAAATGAACACAAAAAGTAAATCAAGCAGGACGCACATTTCTTCATCACTGCAGAAAAATCTCTCCGTCGGAAACGTTGATTGAAAGGTGGAGGGACCGAAGCCTAAATCAACGTTGGGTTTGTTAACACTACGAAATACCAACCGTTGTACCGTTTTCTTAGCTAATATGATTCTTTTTTTTCGCTAGCATGTATGCAACGTAGCCAGTTTTGAGCCTTCGTTTTTAATAAAACACAATAATTCCACAGAGCGGGAAAACTGCAGCGGCTAACATGGCAAGAGGTTTAAAGTAGCATTTAGGACCATTTAATTCCTCGTAAGGCAGCAGATAAACCCATACTCGCGAATAAATTTGTCAGGAGCTACAAACGAGGAGGCTTAAAATTTTCTGCCATAAAAACATCAAAAGTGTGCCATAATAGCATCAAAGAAACAGTGTTCCGAAACGTACCGCACGATAAACGACTGTTTTACTATCGCAGCGGTGAATAAAACATTTCATGTGCTGTAGGACGAAATGGGCGAGAAAGAGTGTGCAGTTTTATAGGTTATAAAACATAATCCAACCAACGAAAAGCGAGTGTGACGCGTTATCCGAGGCATGTGTCGGGATCTTAGCTGTCCAACCGACTGTCCCCAGCACTAGCTTTAGTTTAGGGAAAAGCAATGAAGAAACGTTAGGATCGATTGATGATTATTCGATGAAGCAATTTTGGAGGAAAGGGCGAAATTATTTTACAATTAGTGTTAAGCTCGTAAAGTGCAATCGTTCTTTTTTAATGTTAAGTTAACAAAAAGAGCGTGTCCCTGTTAGGCACTCATAACGGATCGTTCGAACAGGTTGATGGATGACTAAAAGGTAACGCAATGAATGGATGTTGGGTAATGATTTAACAATACTAACTCTCTTTTCTACAAAGAGAGGATTCTGCTGTTTGCAGCTTTCTGCTAATTTTTGTTTTTTTTTTTTTTTTTAGGGAAAGGGCTGTGAACCGGCCCGGCACCTAAAAGTGCGCGGCGCAAAGTTCTTTTGATTTTTCGCTCATTTGTGTTAGTTTAATAGTTCAGTTTTGTTTCGTTTGCTAGATGAATCAATCAAGGTCTTTTGCTTCAAAAGGTACATTTGTTGTTACTTGCTATTTTGTATCTTGCTCTGCCTAACACACACTCACACACTCAATATTTTTGTTTGATTTTTATTACCTTGCTCTGCCTGCATCCACGCACGCATTTCCATGACGCCGACGCGCTAAAAACGCAACCCCATTGCTGTATAGTTTTACTTATCTGTCGTTTATGCTTTTGTTGTGTTTTTTTTTTCCTTCTTGTTGTCTGTTTCTATCGCAATAAGTTTGTGTAAGAGAATCATTCACATACACACACGCACAAGTTTTTCCGTGTTTGATGATTACCTGAGATTATATTGAACATGCGTCTCTGTTTCGTTTTGGGTGTTGATTGTTACCTGGTATGTCTCTTGTTTTGCCATCTCCTTAGCAGTGTTGCTTTGTTGCATACCTTTCCTTTCCGTAACTCTGTAACTGTTGCGATACATATTTTGTGTTTGTTGCATGCATTTGTTTCAATGACCAACTCTGCGTGGAGTTTTTCAAGAAAATTTTCCACTACTACTTACTTCTACGCACCTTCCATATAGTGTCCTTTCTCGCTGGTGCAAACAATCCAACTAGGATTGATTCTTCTTTTTGTATAATATATAATGCTATTTGCAATAAACACGATGAAAACACAATGCTCCCCACTCTTTCCATAACCGTTAAAGAATTGTTGAAATATTGTTCCACGGAGTATGCTTCGGTTTGAACTGTTTGTGTTGTTGTGAGGTGTTTTTTGGATTTGTTTTTTGCTAGTACGAGTACATTGTAAAGTGTTACGAATATTCCTGCATTGTGTAAGTTTGTTTCCTTCAGCCCCAATACCAATATGCTCTTATACATTAATGTCTGTTGTAGTTCTGGACGCCTGAGAATTGGTTCTAAGATATTATGCGCAATTCATAAAATAGTACAAGTTATACCGAATAAACTCCAAATGTGGCTCACACGCACACAGCTGCTCTCTACATGCATTTAACTACACCTACACATCCCCTGTGCCACGGTCTGGCGTGTGACCGCTCTTTTGTTTTGTACAAAATAATCGACCATCCTCCGTTGATCAGTGTGTCATTCTGCCCTGTCTCATTTCGTGCTTTTGAGAAGTCATTTTGATTTATGTCGATGTTTGAAAATGTTGGTGTAATCATCGTTGGCTCGCCTAGCCGATCTTTAGTTGGTGATTTTGTTGGTTCACACTTTTACGATCGTTCTCGCTGCCGCTGCATATCGGTTGATGATCAGCGGCGATGCGTGACGTGTGACGATGCATGCGATGCTCTCCGGACAAATCGATTACAGTTTCAGTCATGCGGTTGCTATCGATGGTGCACAATTGTTGCATCAAAAAAAAAAAAAAAAGTATCGAATATCGTCCACTTTTAGACCACCAACCGTTTCATGACGTGTTTTCTCACCAGGCGCACTCGCGTGCGTACTTCGTTGCTATTGCTGGAAGCCTTGTACGCCCCTAGGCAAATGAAGCATTCTTGCGAGGAGATCGGGCTCGAACCCGCGGGTTTTGCATTTCACTCGTATGCAACAGAGCAAAACAAAACGAAGGAAGGAAGGGGGGAGGGGGGGAGAAAAAACTAGCCAAATTGTCACAAATCGAGCCAATTTTGTACTGTTTCGTTTTGTTTGTTTCACCCTCTTTGCTACTGTATCGATCGCTGACTCTGCATAAAGATTGTACCTTTTTCTAGTTATTTTGTCGTGCTGAACCTGCAGTTGTGTAAGGCGAAGAGACGGTTAAAATTAATTTCCCGATGACGCGGAAACTTTTGTCCGAGGGTCCATTTACCATCCATGCACCCAGTGCACGAGGGCTCAAGAGAGATGAATCCAAAAATCCATTCGTTTCACGAATTTGCACCACTTCAAGCGATGCACGGCGTGGAATTACTCATCTGCATTCCACCCCAACGCGTAGCTGACCTTCACACACCACGGTCCCCTCGTAAGATGATGCAAATTTTTATTCATCGTTGATAACTTCAGCGTTGAATCATCGATAAAATCCGCAATGCTGCTGCATGTGCCCGAGCGTAGAACAATTATAATTTATGGCTCTAAGTTGGCTACACAGGGGAAAACGAATAAATCCCTCCAAACATTGGAAGCCTGCAGCTAGTTCGTTACAACACAGAGTAGAGTAGCAGTTATGTAGGAAAAGTAAAATGGAAATTGAAACTGAAACAAACAAAAAAATCACGCATAATACATACAAGGATCTCAACGGAATAAGAGAGTAAAAGGAAATCCTCGACACCCGAACAGTTGCTGTGTTGTGTCCGGCCGGACATCGGAGGCTGCAATTGGTGCAACGGTTTTTCTGATAATGTTACCTCGATTTTAGGACCACAAAAGTAGCGTACCCCCGGTTGAGCAGTGTGATTCAGAGGGGGAATAAGTTAAAAATGGACCAACGGCAAATGAAAGGGACATGGTGCGTTCTTTCGAATGCAAAGCAGGGGTCCAATGCTTTACCATTATTATTTTCAATAGTTCAATAGCACCATACTGATCTGCAGGAGAAAAAAAAAGAAATTCAATGCATTTTCATGTACCGCCATTAATCGTGACAGATTTTGAATATTTTCCGTAAAATGTTGGGTATTTTGGCCGTGCTCAGCACTACCCGGAAGAGTCATAGTTTTATGCGATGCATCAGGGCAATGCACACATACACATACAGCAATCGCCTTTTCGACCCAATACTAGGGGATTTACAGAAAAAATATTGATTTCGTTTTTAAGCCCTCATTTCCATCAAGTATAAAATTTGACCATCAAATGTTTGGTCCATCTTGAAACAAGAAGGATCTATTTTTCTTGCAATAATTATATAAAACTTCTCATATTACAAACGTTTTTGTTTTGTAATCCCCATCCTTTATGCCAGATACCGACGGAAGAATTCAAACGTGATGGCATCAAAAAATATCTTCCGTTCCGTCAATAAAAATTGAAGTGGATACATCAAACGATAAGACAACCGAACGCACACACACACACATTCAAGAAACCATATGCTGCCCAAACAATACACTTCCGAGAGGCGTAAAATAATACATAACCTTCCAATCCCGGACGAATGGTTTCGCTGTATGGTTCGTCTGTGCGTCCGAAAGCAGCGGTCATTAACTGCACATACATAAATTTAATCAAATTTATATGATCCCTTTCCACCGCACCGCGGTAAATGGATTGGCCAGTTTACAGAACCGTCCGCAGAAGTCCGGGATCGGGTACTAATCCTGCCTTAGACTGTCCGGCCTGCTGAACCCCGGGCTGCTAGTGTGGGCAGCAGCAGCTTTATGAGTTCCGGCAAGTTCCGCTACCAAACCCAAAACCCGCCACAAACAATGATAATGGTGATGTTGACGATGGCTGGAATGGTATCAGTCGTGACTTCGACAGATATTGGATAGGTTTTTGGGGCTTTTTACTCGCTGCTTCTATCATTCTTCCTCCCCCCCCCCTCCGCTCGGCGTCACTGCTCCTGGGTAGATATTATAGGCGAAAAAAAAAATCGAAATAAAAAGTTCAGCTTCGATAATGACTTCGAGATAGCATAATGAACGCTTGAGGCCGTTTGGCCCAACAGCAGGACAGCGCGTGAAACAAAAAATAAAATCGATAAATAATTTATTTTCCCTCCCCTCGGTACGACACCTACACCGATGTCCACTGGCCATGGGCGTCCTCCCGGCATGCGTTTGCCTCTGTCGAGCTGTGGCGCAGCGAGCAAAAGTTGGCCATCAAGGCTTATCACAGTGAAGCGAGGGTTTTATATTTTGATAAGAATTGTTTGTTTACGTGGCCGCTTGGTTCTACACGAAAGGGTACTCCTTTTGCTAGCCATAGAAAAGGGGCATTAGTTGGTTTGATAAAATCATGCGAGTAAGAAAACTAGTTAACATCGAGTTTTTTTACCAAACTAAAAAAAAGATGTTCAAACTTTATAGTCGAACCCTCCAGGCGTCGTAGCATCCTTGTAACAAAAATACTGCAAGATCGGCACCGTTGAGCACCTTCAACAGAGCTGCCATGCCAATTCATAAACCAGTGCATTACAATCGGATAAGCTATCGGAGCACTAGGTTGTGATTTTCCACATTTTCCACTGATGAAACTTGGTGGATAAAAGGTCGCTGGCGAGTGGAACAACCTTCCTTCACACGTTCAAACCTAGCAATGCTTTCCAACCGACGAGTGGAAAAGACGGCTAGAAGTTCTCCTCATAATCACTTCATTTCCATGCAAAATACAGACATCATAACGAATTTGGCCGCTACAGTAGAGCATAACAAGCGGAAAAAACCTCCGCCCGACGATATTTGCTGTTAACATGGTTACTGTCTCCACTGCTTCGGGCTGTGGAACGTGTGGTTCGGCGGTCTGTTGCCCAGTAAAAGAGCCATAGTATAACCATGCCAACCTTCACCATACCTAACGAGTCGGAAGACTCTTCTCTGTCGAAACAGCCAACCTACCAACGGTGTTGTTTTAGAACACCTTATACACCGCCAACTTAGGCTCCTCGTGTTTGAGCTCTCAACGAACACAGTTTAAGGTTAATCATGAAGTGAATGATTGTAAACCGGTTGCAAATGAGTGCATTAAAACAGATTCGTTCTGGCGTGGGGTCGTATGCCACGGTTTAGTCATGTTAAGAAGATAGCAGGAATAGGGTGCGAACGCTCCCAAGCAAAGGTTCAGCACGATCTGTCAACACAACCTAAAATGTACAACATTCTATACGGAAATCAGAAATGTTCACAAGTAGCTTGTAGAGGAGGGACATAGATGGGTTCCTTTCGCATTGCCGGGTTTGTTTCGGCTTGTCATCCACTGTCGACGGTGCGCGATTATTAGCTATTATTCGATCAGGCGCCAGATGTGATCCTACAGCGAAGTTTTCTTTGTCATGTCTACCGTTGTCTTTTCTTGCGTTGTCTATTTGAAGTTTTGTAAGGAAAACTGTTTCAATATGACCGTTGGTTTGCTTCTGTGTAGTTCTCTCCTATGAAACAAATGTTCCTTCATATCGTTTTTTTACCAGATTACGGTAGGATTGGATCAGAGTTGGTTGATCGTTCTTACACTGCAGCAGTTCGTTAACGTTGGTTTATTATCCTTATTGTTTGCACTCGCTTATTACGACGTTCCGTGTTGTTGCGTTCGCGCGTTGAACCGTAACTTCCGTCCACCGTTAATTACAACACTTCATATATCACCCGAAATTATATATTACAAATATATGAAATATTAATAATTAATCCTAACAATCGAACAACGCTTTGAACATCCTACTTAAGGTTCGGGGGGGTTTTTTCCCCCGGCAATTACGTCATTTGATGTCAGATTTTCCATCTTCACTCACTTCCTTTGGTTTTCGCACGCTCCTGATCCTTGCCCCGTCAAGAATGTACACGTTTATTGATCGTTATCTGCAATTGCTAAAAAAAAGGCACACAGCATTGTACAGTTCCATTTGTTGTTTTAGTTTTGTTTTATAGCAATTGCCGAAAACGTGGTATTATCATCATGTTACGCATTCAAAGCCCATTATCCTTCGCTCTTGTTTTCTCTCTCTCTCTCGGTCTGTCCCTCTCTCTTTCTTCCTTTGTTTGTTTCTCTTACTTGATGCAACGAAAGTTTTTTATAAGAAAATCATGTCAATCTTGTTTGCTGGCTTCATCGCGGCTGCTGTTTAGCTGTTGTCAACCCATCTTCTAGTTCAATCCGGTTCTAGTTTCATTACAACACTCAGTGCCGATACTCCATTGCCAGCAGGTGGTCATCCAGCGTTCGGAATCGCTTGGCGAAATTCCGCACTCGGTAGGGTTGAGAAAGGTAAGTTTAGATGATCGCCGATTTTGAAGTGTGTTTGGTGCGCCGTATTTCTTGCGCTTCACACCCGCAGTGTGAAGTTGCACCTGGTGTCTCCTTCACAAGTGTTTATGTGTTTTCACCTTCCCTCTGCATTCTACCATATTTGAGGGTGGTTTTTGGATTAGCTTCTCCTCATTAGGATTTACTTCATTACTCGCGGTGAAGCATTCTACTGGCTTCTACTACACAGGTTTCACTGACAGCAACAGCAATTACTCCTACCGAACGGGACACTAAAACAGAGAGGCTCGGAAACCAACTAATGGGGCGCATACTATCGGAGCGGATACTGAACATCGAACGGAACCACGTTTTGAAAAAGTAAGCGTTTCTATTATGTACAACGAGTTGTTATCCTAGGGATCGTACCTATGTCCATCTGTACTGTACGGTTCGCTTACACAGTTGCCCCTATCGATATCAGTAAACGAAAATGGGATCGATTGCCCAAAAAACCTAGCCCTAGATGCTCCGTGTGATAAAAAAAAAATAGTCAAACGAGCCTCAGTGGTAACTTCTTTTGCAAAGAGGTAGGGAGCGTTGCAGTTGAGACAGGGTACAGCGTACTACGTAGCTTAGGATTTTGTGTTTGTAATTACGCTAGGATATATGTATGTATGCTTGTATTATGTATATGTATATATATATGCTACAAATGGTAGATTTTGTTTAATGACTTAATAGCCCTTTGGTTTGGTTTTGACTAGGTTTTTTTTTCTGTTGAACATTACGATATTACGTACTGAAGGAGGAAGTGGTGCAAACTTGTGTTTGCCTGTCGCCTGTCGCTAACAATATCAAACTGGGAACGGACGGTTCCCTTCTTACCGATGTCACACTACTAACGATCTTCGACTTTAAAATAGAATCTCTTGTACTGTACAGGATCTACTGTGTATGCTGGTAACTTTCGGTGTTTGTTTCCGGTGTGTTTGCCTTACGATGCCACTTAATACCTTTGTTATTCCCTGAACAGTGTGATGCACAGCATTTATCCTGGCAATGCTGCGTTTGGTTAGTGTTTTGTTGCATTGTTTTGCATTGTACCATTGAATACCCTGAGTAAATGTATGCGATTTCCCATTTCTTATTTTCTTCTCTTTGGTAAGTGGAACTTCGCGTTAAGGGTTAGTTTGCACTTTGTCTTTGTTTTAGGTTTCTACTACTCTTATGCTACACTAATACTCGTAACTAAATAAAACATAACTTTCTAAATATTCTCTCCCGCATGATGAAATGTGTCTGGGTGTGTGTGTAAGTGTTGGTGCGTAAATAATTCGCAACCACTAAATAGCATGCAAATTAGGCAAATCAGCGCCGATTTTCCGACCGTGGTCATTGTACTTCTACGCTATCGTCCACGTCCCGGACCTTCTTGTAAGACTTTTTCCTTCAAAAAAATCTATCATACCCGCAGAAATACAACGTTGCTTTGTCATTGTTTCAGTTTTACTCATAATAGGAACTTTGTTAGAACATCACGAAGAAGTTAGCCTTTTCCCTTTACACCGCGCACGGCGAACCACCGCCAAAGCTTACACCTCGAAGCTATAAAATCCCCCGCATGCTTTACTACTTTATGATTTACGTTTTTGATTAATTTGCCTTATTTTTTCATGGATTAGAGTCAAAACACCTAGATTCATTGCAAATCTTTACTTCTTCATACCACTTTCCTTCTTCCTTTTTTTTTTGTCCATTCAAATTCAAATCATCTACTAGTTTTTGCTTTTTTGCTGCCCGCTGGATGTAATGCAACATCTGATCTTAATTTGTACAGAGGTTTAGAGCAATTATTGATGGACAAAAAACGAGCGTTTGGTTAAAAAGCTTTACACAGTACGGTTAAAACCGATCCTTCCGAACATTTATAGATGGCACAGAGACTTTAAATATTCTTCGCAGTTTGTAGTTTACTCTCAGTTGATTCAGTCTTGCGCTTCCATCCAGATGAAATATTCACTGCCTGTACGCCTCTGATGTGCAGGAGGTTGGTTTTATCATGGCCCTTTCTTTGGAGTTCCTTTTTCCAATGTATCCAAAGGCGTGTTGGATATTACCCTGAGGCTAAACTATATCGATCGACTCCCATTTTGCTGTGTGTGTGTTTGAAATTCTCTATAAGTGTCTTCAAAAATGAAACAATAGCATCTTGTTTTACGGCTCTTTCTTCTTCACACCATCTCCACAGGTTACCGGCAGTGCGTTAACTGCCCTAGTAACGATACTAAGCTAAATTTACGGTTTTACATTCACTAGCTTTCATAATCATACTTTTGCGATAGGTTAGTTGGGGTTTGGTTTTTAGAGGATAAGTTTTACGTACGTATTTGCGGATTTTCTTTGCGATACATTTTGATTTCAATTCATCCATTTCAACTGCTGCCGCAGCTCGGAACCTTTGACTAGACGAGCCTGCAGACAGGGTTGTCCCGGAAGCTCCAGTTTATCCTGAGATCTCCCTAGGCGGGACTCAGATTGAACGATATTGTCATCGGCGTAAGGATACGCTCCTTAACGGGTAAGAAAACAACAGCTGGTACGAACCTGTGATCCTGCCCTAGCGGTCCATCCGACCGGTCGGTGGCATCCTTCGGCGAGCGTCCCCCAGCACCGTCACTCAGCGACTCCTCGATCAGGAACGATTGCATCATGAGCGGGCCACTTTGCTGGGGCAGCGCGTACACAGCTGGCCGTTGGGTAATGTTGGCCACCTCCGACAGCATCGCAGTTGGCTCGCTGCCGGCAACGGACGGCGGAGAGGCTGGCTTCGGTGAGGTTGGTTTCGTGTCCGTGCGGGCTGGTGGGTCTGCGTCGCGAGGAGATGCGGCACGTTCCGGGCTCTGGGATCGGGTCTGCTGACGTAAGTTGAGCGCCTCCTGCGACAGCGAAGGTACCGGGGTGGATGCTGGCGTAGAAGAGGGCGTTTCGGATGACGTACCAGGCATCAGCTGATTGGCGGATTGATCCTTCGCCAGTGAGACGGCCGATTCGGACTTGAGCAGCGGAACGAAGGGCGCTGCACCGAGAGCTGCTGCTGCTGCTGCGGCAGCCGCCGCTTGGGCTTCCTCTTGCTGATGGTGTTGCTGTTGCTGTAGCAACTGCTGCTGCACGATAGTCAAGCTCGAATGCGACCGTTCGTGAATGAAGAGCAGTGGCAAAAGCGGCGTTGCGAAAGAGCAGTACGAGCATTGGTATCCCTTCAGACCGCCGATTGGAGAGGTCGGTTGATCGGGCCCGAACAGTGTAGGAATGGTGGTACCCTTGGGCAGGAACTTGGCTGCCTCGGCTGGGCTTAAACCTCCGAACGGTGATTTGGAACCAAACTTGCCTTCATTCAACCCGTTCGGTACCTTCAGCGAAGGACTGTTGGATTTGCTCCGGCTGCTTCCACTGCCACCTCCTGCATTGGCACCGTTGCCCACCATAGAACTTCCGTTCGGCGTGTTCGAACCAAGCTTCTGCTCGATGTCCTTTAGCTTCTCGACACCAACCTTCCCGTGGTCGCTCAAGAGATGCGCCCGTAACCACTTTGCACTGCGGAATCGTCGGCTGCACAGCGGGCACACTTCAGTGAAATGTGAGTAGTAGCGATTGCTGAGATCGCTCACCTCGCCCGGCTTTAAGTCACTGCCCGGGAAGGACCCACCGTCGCCGGACTCTCCCGCTCCCAGCTCACCTACACCGGCTATTGCTGATGAGCCATTCTGACGAGGTTGCGGTAGCGGGGCCCCTTCCTCCACGATGCCGTGCGTGTTGTGTTTGTGCACCCGGAGGAAATACTTGCTGCAGAGCTCCTTGTTGCAAATGTTGCAGACGACGCCACCGATCTGCGCCCCATTCTCGATCTCGATGCCATGCATGCGCTGCATGTGCGTCTTCATGAAGTACTTGTTGCACAGCTCCTTGTTGCAAATCTCGCAATAGCTGCTGGTAGGTGTCAGCGAGTAGCTTGGTTTACGTTCGCCATATGCGGGAGCACCGGGTGGCATCGGGATGGTGGCTCCACCGCCACTGCCCGTGCCGCCATTACCGACTCCAGCTGGTACAGTGGTCGGCCGCTCTGGTGTGATAAAACCCTCACGTTTGGGGCTCGGCATACTCGACAAACTTCCATGCACCTCAACCAAATGCTGCTTCAACATGTACACGTTTGCAAACTCTTTGTCGCAGTGCTTGCACGTCTCGGGCAGATCGTTCGGGGTCGGAGCACGGGAGCCCTTTGGACCGTTATTATTGTCCATGCCCAGTGCACCATGCTCTTGAATCATATGCGCATGCAGGAGATACTGGTTAGCCATTTCCTTGCCGCACACGCCACAACCCACTTTGCGCTGCTGCTGGATACTGTTCAGATCGTTCAGCTGCATGATCATCGATTGCAGCTTCTGCAGATCAACACTGATCGCCTCTGCGTCTTCATCACTACCACCGTCGCGACCAGCATCATCCGCACTGCTCGTTCCGGGGATGCCTCCCTCGGACTGCTGCTGATCATCCGAATCACCACCTCCATTGTCCATTTTCACCGATGGCGACTGTTCACGTTTGATCTCCACTCCCTTGGCGCCCTCGATCGCGACCGAATCGTTACCCAACTCGCCCGCCGTTATTAGCTTTCTTAGCGAAGAAGGAGATGCCGCTTGCAGAGCCATCTGGGCGTTCACCACATCGGCCGCCGTACCACCCATGATCAGGTTCAGTGGGCTCGTTTGCAGGAACGGTGCCCACGGCTGGCGGCCCTCATCCTTCAGTTCGTCCGCTGTCGGCAGGATGCCGTGACGCTTGAGCTTGTGGGTACGCAGGAAATATTTGTTACAATACTCCTTGCAGCAAATCTCGCAGAATGCCTCCGGATTGACAACACCGAGGCGACGTAACTTGTCGGCCGAGAAGTTGGCCTCCTTGGCCGCCTGCATCGAGTGGGGCGATAGTTTGCGCGGCTGTGGAGTAAATGTAGCATCCTCCTGCTCGATGGTGTAATCCTCTCGGAAACCATCGGGCAGCTGCAGTGGTCCTCCCACGGACGATGCTTCTAGTCCGGAATCTGATGCTTCCTGTCTCGCTACGGCGAGCTTTGCATGTTGCTGCTGTGTCTGCATTTGCTGGTGATACTGTTGCTGCAAGTGTTGCTGAAGTTGTTGTTGAAGTTGTTGCTGTTGCTGTTGCTGGTGCAGTTGTTGTTGCTGCTGCTGCTGCTGCTGTTGTTGCAACTGATGGTTACTGTTTGACAGCTCGTGGGCCTTGCTGCGATGTTTACGCATTGCGCTGAGGCTGCTGAATTTCTTGAAACAAATGTCGCAAAAGACGGTGGGTTGAATTTGATTTGGTACCACGGAAACCTTTGGAGAATGGGCCGAACGCATCGGCAGCTGTGGCATCGTTTTCCCGGCCGCTGGTTGATTTTGTTGACCGGCTGTCATGGATTGGGCATGTGATTGCAACATCGCCTGAGACTGCAAACGTTCCGCATCCGAAGCAGCAGTGTGATGGCTGGAGAGCTTCTCTATTTGCTCGCCAGCGATAGGGACGCTGGAGTGTTGCTGTTGCTGCATCTGGAACACCTGCGATAGCTGATGAATTGGATTGAAGGGATTGTTCATGGCCGACAGTGCCGAGCTAGCGACGTCCGAACTACCGTTGCCGGGTGCTGGTTCGTAGATGCCGTGCTTGTTCGCCTTATGTGTCTTCAAGAAGTACTTGTTACAAAACTCCTTGTTGCATAGATCGCAGTACGCTTCCGGATTGAAGATGCGCAATGGAGGTACTCCTGGCCGATTGCTACCGTCACCGGACGAGCCGAACGCGGACACTGTCGGCACACCTAACAGTGGCAGCTGGGGCAGATACCCCGACGCGGACAGTGCGGCGGCCGCTTCTGGTGGGAATGGGAACGATAGCCCGGCGATCGATATCCAGTCGTCCGCTTTCGGCATGTTGCTACGAATCTCGCCATCCCATTCCGGGTCCATCAGGAGTTCCTTTTTGAGGGATATCTTTGGTGGGCTAGTGGTAGTGGATGGTTGTTCGGCTACCTTTTCTTCTCCTTCCGTCCCAGAAACAGACTTGGCTCCCGGTGGAGACAGTGTCTTCCGCTCCGGATCGGTTTCCCGAGGCTTCAGGACACCTTCGGCTGATGATACATTTTTCCCAGCCGGAGATTGCTCACGACTTTGTCGTCTCTGTGGTTCGTCGGCGTTGGATTGCGCACGATCATCGGCCACTTCCTGCTCGTCGTCACTTCTCGGCCCGGAGGACGATTCCCGATCTGCGCGAGCGCCACTCAGAGCGATGAAACTATTCAGCTTGGAAGTGAGGAAGTTTTCGGGAAGAGACGTGCCCGGATTGGTTAGGCCTAGAAACCCTTCGGTGCTTTGTTGCTGCTGCTGCAGTTGTAGGTGCTTTTGCTGTAATTGACTAAGGTTCGATAGAAATATCTTCTGAAAGTTGTTCTGCTGCTCTTCCAGCAACGCTGCACTCTCGTCGTCCCCGTTTTCCATCGCCGGACTGGTGGGATTCGATGCGCTGTTGGCTTCGGTGCGCTCCTGATCGTCTTCTGGCGCATCTTGAATGTTTTCGCGCGTTCCATCTAGCGATCGCTCATCGACAACTGTCTCGGTGCCGGTCGCTGCCGACACTTCGATGGCCGTACCGTTGGCCGAAAATCGAATCGGCATCGATTGCTTGCGCCGCTTCTTGGACAGATCGGGCAGCGAGTCCGAGCTGAGCTGTGAGGTAGTGGTGCTGCTTTGCGTTGTTGCTGCATTTAGGAACGATGACGAGAGCGTACGCTTGGAAGCTTTCAGCGTGGAACTGTGGGAACTGTTGGTTTGCGACGAGTTTGATGCATCACTCAAGACTGCTTCTTCGCCGCTAAGATCGGGTGGCGGTGTTGCATAGACTGAGGCAGCCATCGTGATTGCTGATCACTGTGAAGAGGGACAAGAGAAAAAGAGAAGAGCATTCATTTAATATTAACCCCATGATCTTTACAAGCAAAATACCGTAACGTTTTGTATCAAACAACATCGCTCATAAATACACATACACACACATCAGCCAACATCTGGTAAAGTAGGCAAACGGTGTCATAATTATAGCAGCTTTACAACCACTCCTGTGAATCGATCGATCGAGCCACCTTCTGCTCGTTAACGAACAGAACGGAAAGGTGCCAAAATGAACGTGTTTCCCCATCGGTTTTCACCTAGCGGTGGGCAAAATAAAAACGAAAAACAGTCAACCTAGCACACCCATCCCCATCGTGTCGCGGTCCGCGGTCGGCACGTGTTAAGCGGTCGCGAGCGCGCGGGAAAGATAAACATTTTTTTCGATTTTATTTCGGCTCACGGCGGAACTGATAGCGGAAGCCAGCTGGAACCGAACGGTACGACCGACCGGTTGCGGTTTGTTTTTCCGCCTTTGCACCTGCACACAGGGCTGTGATAAAAAGGCTGCTGTAATCGGGAAGCGTGTGGCTAAAAAGTGTTCGGTTTGAAAGTCGTTTGGCGCACAAAATGGTGGAAAAAGTTTTGGGTTAGAGCGCACCAAAAAAAAAGCAATCCCTTTCCTTATCGTGCGTTCTACACCCATTCCCCCCCAATCAATACACCACCGGGGAGGCGCTAGGGAGCTGGTGGTCGACTATTAGTCACCGGTACGCTGACATTCTGACGGCACAGGACAGATGGAGGAAAAAATAAATAAAATGAGTAACGAAAACATATCGAGTGTTGATAGTGGAACAGCATAAAGCCAAAACAGTCCAACAGCAGTCGTTCTTCGAATCGTCCTTACAGCAGCCCCCTTTTGGAAAAGGTACGCAACACAACCACCCACCCTAACGGACCGATTAATATATAATTGTCGAAAGTTTTTTTCTATCTCTCTCTCTCTCTCTCTCTCCTCTCTGTTTTGGCCTTCGTTATCGTACATATTTAAAATACAGCATTACCATATTATACACACACAATGGGTGTACTGTTAGGGGGTGTACGATATTTCATCATCACTGTTTGACGAAAGGCTCACCATAATGGTGTGTGTGTGTCATTACCACCATTAGTTAAATTTTGTTTTCACTGTTCACGAATTGAATGATGTGATGGCGATTCAGGGACAAATCGTTGCGAGCAGCTCCTCTTAGTGAAGGAAGTTCAATGAGTTTGCCCTTTGAGGACCACTTTTGGGAGAGACAAATTTATAAAAAAGTACAATAATTTGAAAATTCTTCTCTCATTTTAATACATATTTTTCACTTGTGGGTTTTTAAAGGCAGCCTCTTAAATCAAATCCAAAAGATAACATACGGACATCTGCGTCATGGGTGAAAAATAGAATTCAACACTCTACTGATGAAAGTATGTTTTGCGGTCCTGTATTGCTGACTCACACAATACGATTCAAAATATATTCCCTCGTGTAGCGCTACGACTGAAACATGCTGTGTAAATCTTCACGCCAGAATGTGGTCAAAGCAATTTGATCGGCCATCCCAAATCCGTCATGATAATGACATCCCCGATGCGAATGAATAAAGCAAATAAGGGATGCGAATTTAAAATCCCAACCCTACTTGAGTAATTTGTTCCGAGCCGTGTTTTCGAACACGGCCAGTGCAAAGCAATGTGCAGGCGGGATTTGTAACATTGTGTTCCAGGTGGATGATACGCATAAAAGGTCGAATGTGTGATGAATGCAGCCAGAGCCAGTGGAAGGATTTGAAAGCTAAAGGACAAATCATCTGCATGCAATGCTGCACAGGATGCAGCTGTTAGAAGTAAAAGGCTAAAGAGTCTATACTTTCGGTATTGGGATTATCGCTGCATGGTGTACCTTTGCTAATACGTCTCAGAGAAATAAATTTAGCTGTTGAAAACATACAACTCCTTCATTGCCCCGGTAGAGGCGTCAGGCTGTCGGAACATCCCCTCGGTTCGTAGATTCGGGCAAAACAATTTTCTACATAAAAAATAAGATGCAACCTTCCCCAATCGAAGCGTTAACTTTGGCTCAACCGAACGAAGGCAAGAAACCGGAGGAAAAGCACAGTGTCAAAGAAAAACAGTTTTACAAAGTGATATAAAACTTGGCAAGGAATATAAAACAGACATTTTCATCCAGTCGCTGGCAATTTTTCTCTTCCCATCCATCCACCATTGGCGAGCTAAACGGTGTTGTTTTGTGTTCCTCAGTCTGCGGGAGTAGTAATAATACACAAAAACACCAAAAAGAAAAAAGGAACAACTTTTCCTGAATTTAAAAACACTGCGTACCATATCGAAGTGGTGTCTTGTCTTGTAACGGCTCCCATCACATCTTGTGGCGCCCAGCCCACCCATTTCGCAAGGGACGATGCCGGTGGGAGAACGAGCCGGCCAAGACAGGAAAAATAAAAACCGAGACGATTTGTTCGCAATCTACATATTTCTCCGACGCATTTTTTCAGCCAGGACGAAGCGGAACCACACAGTGGAACACATAAAAAGGAGTGCAAAGTCTGGATGCTATCACGATTGTCGAATGAAAAATGGGAGTTCGGAACGGTTCACTTTCCATCCTCCGCATTAACGGCTACAAATTGTGTTGGAAAAGCTAAGATGTTGTGGGACGGTTTTTTTGTTTGTTTTCTTTGTTGTCTGAATTGCCTCATCGAACATTTGAATGCGGTTGTTTACTCTGCTTTTAGATCAAACTTCCTTTTTTTCTCTTCAATCGTAAGGAAAAAACAAAATCTTGAAGCAAAACTATCAAACTACTCATAAAACGGAAACACATAAAACCAAACTTCAGCCACCCTTTTCGTCCGTAAGCACTCCAAGCGATTCAAACACTGGTTTTCCGCACTGAGCATAGTTTTTCTTTATGCAAAGGTTATCATCGGGCAACTGTCACGTTTTAACACGTGTAGGTATTCACTCGATTTTCTCTTATTTCTTACTATTATTTCTACACTTTTCACTTTTGTTATTTTCTATCACTTACATGTTGTTGTACTTTGTTACTGTCTTTATTTGTAAATACTTTCTCCACAAAAAAAAATCACAATCAAAACTGCACCCAAGATTCACAAAAAAAATCAAAAACGTGCTGGCCTAGCGCTGGCGAACCATTTCCGCACACTGCCTTCCGTTGCATACGCTATCCCGTCGGATACTGAAGAATTTTCGGTGAAAAAGCACATTATTGAATTCCAAAAAAGTAGTACCGATGCATTGCAACCTTTCCCTTTTTCCCGGCCCATACCCGAACCGGCCGGCCAGCATGCACAATGCCGACGAGGAGATTTTTGGGGTAGAAACGAAGAAAAAAAGGCAACGAAACGCATCCCGAATGCGTTTGCCTCTCCCTCTTATTTTTTCTGGAAAAATAAACGCGATTTTTGGGTGAAAAAATAGAGAAATCCCATTAAAATCTCTGTGCGAATATGGGTAGCCGGGTGCTACCGTTGCCGCTGCTGCTGGTTGCTGCACATCACACACGGCAGCAGCAGCAGGGACGAAGCGGCAGTGATCGACGCACATTAGGGACGCGTGTCATATCGAATAATGAGAGCGTACATAAAGAAGACGACGACAACAACGGGACAAACGGCGGTCGATTGCTGCACCATATATGCATACGCTGGTCGGTCAGCGCTGGTGGTGAAGGGACTTTACGGCAAAGAATTGGTTTAATTTTTCCTTCCATCGCCCATGCGAACAGGGATTCGGGATTATGCGTTTACGGTTGCAAAACGGGGAACTCGGATACCCCCGTGTTCGGGATCGCGCTTTGCTAATGCACCCCTATTGCACTGATTGATTGGAAACTGTACTCAATTTTTAGCCCCGGTCGGCCTCGTTTCATTTATGTTAATTCGGTTTGTGGCTCCGGGTCCTTTGAATTATTTGGCTACCATCATCAGGCCGAGTAGATGGAATTGAAAGAATCGAACACATTTTTTTACTTTCTCTCTCTCAACCTTTGTATGTCTTACACAATGTGTGATGGTGGTCTTTTCAAAACGAATCGGGCTCTCAAAAATGTAACACCCAAGGAAATCGAAGTTCGACAGCACCTAATAATTCCACGCGGCAAAGCAAAGGCGCACTGCCGAATGTGCCGATAGGTCGGCGTACAAAAATCGATACCAGCTTTTCAATTAGTGGATTTCGTAACGTCATCAGAACACAAAGCCTGCGTTCATTTTCCGTCTTATTGCGGGTATTTAACACCCCGGCGTAGCGTAATAACGCGAGGTACCCGCGGTTTTGTGAATGGTGCTCGTCCATCGGCAGCAGATTCTAATCCTCCCTTGAAACAAACCTAACCCACCTTTCCGAAACCCTGCGGGCCGGAAATCTGGAACACACGGCCCTAAGTCAGTCGGTCTTGCTTATTCTGCCAGGCCGGACACGGGGAAGACCCACAAGCATTTGTTCTGAAAATTGTCTTAAGCACGTCTCATGGCACGAGTGCAGGCTGATACGACATACGAGCCCCACCGGCCCATCATCACGGGGTACGTGAAGGAATTATTAAGAATTCAAAAAAGTTTCCCTCCCGAACGTTTTCGCCGCACGGCGCGAACGTGGTTTTACACGGCAAGGACACTGACAGACGGGCGTACAGTTTCGGTTGACAGTGGCGAACTATTCCGGCGGTCGTACGATCGCATGTGCCAAAATTTATTGGATTTCAACTAAGGATAATCCACCGGTAGACGTGACACGGCATGTGCCCGAGCGGTTCCGGGAGACATTACGGAACGGTTTGAAGGACATTTACAAACCCTCCAGACCCGGCCGCCCGACAGTCCCGGAGTTTTTTTTTTTTTTTACGTATTTAGAGCCGCGGAATTGTACCAGCCAGGTTTCGCCGCGGGCAGACGCTATACTGTGTACTAGTGAAATATAAATATTTATTACCCTTCAATGCGGTGTACTGTGAGTGTGTGGGAAGAATGCGGGCAACACCAAAAAAAAAGTAGATCATGCTATGAAAATCCGAGTGATTTGGCTTGGTCCTCTTTCTATACCATTTACCTATTCAATGAGCGCAATGTGAATTCCACAACGAGCGAGCAAAAAAAAAAAAGTGAACAAACAGTATGTAAAAAAAAAGCACCGTGTAAAGTAAAATCAATTCCATTGCAAGCAGTGAAAACAGAAGAACGCGGGAGGAAGGAAAAAAACACCGCCCCCCGGGGGCGACCATTCGGACATAAACAAAACAATTGACAAACGTCAAACCGTCCTTCCGCCGGCACAGAAACCGTGTGGCCAAACGATTCTCGAAACAGTGTACGGATGGCAGAGTTGAAAAACCGAAAAAAAACGCCTTTTGAAGGGCTGCTCCAACACAGCTCCACACAGGACGCTATAATAATAAAGTTATATTTTAATGCATTCATTATGGTTACGATTTTTTTGTGTGTGTGCTTCGCTTCCCATTTTTCCTTCATACCGTGCTTTCAACTTCAAGACGAACACGGTACCGCCTAGCCATTCGGTCGTTTGAATAAATTGATAGTTATGGAAGGAAACTATCAAATTTAAATAAAAATAGCTCCATATAAAGCACACACACACAAACAGCGATGTTATTCATGTTGCTCTCGTTCTGTTCTCCACTGTCGCGTATCCAGGCTAGCGTTGACTCACTTTGGACAGTAAATTTTTACCGCATTTAGATCGCCTTAAGCTGCCATTAAAAAAAAAACCCGAAAACCAAGTGAAGTTAAGCATGCCATCCTGCAACCCATTTCCTAACATTCCTAGCGGTCCTTGGCAGTGTGGATGTGGTTGTGCTTCCATCCATTGCAGGCACGAGTATTGCTTCAATTGATACGATACACGATCGGATGGCTTTTGCAAGCAGTTGCTAGTCGACTGGCAAGCGTCTTGTACAACGCATTTCAATATTACACTATGTTCGAAGACCCCTATACCTCTCTCTAGTGAAAGCTATCTGCCCACTCCTCCACTCAGAACATGATCGCCGCAACTAACTTTGCCCGATAATCTGCCACTGACCAGGTTCCGACCGCGGGTGGTTAATTTTACGACAGTCTTCGTGCCTCACCTAGCTCAAAAATCGCACGACAACTGCCTGCGTGTCGCCGGTGTCGCGTTCCGTTGAAACCCCGCACTGGGCGGTCACTAAAAATTAACTTCCAGTCACAAATAGCGCCACCAGCGCTCGGTGGTCGGTCACCAATTTCGACTAATTTTATTACGACATTTGGTTGCTGTTACGGAGTGCTTTACTTTCATCACGTCACAAAGAACGTTCGCCCCCCCCCCCCCCCGGTAGCTAGGTGCGTCGCATGCGCCTGGCTGCTGGGTGTTATCCTCAAAAATTATGTACCACCTCGGCCGGCCACAGGTTTCCGCCGCCCGCAGGTTTTCAACACCTTTACCAGCACTACACAGTGACACTGACACCTTGCCTAAATCCTCAAACCGTGAGCCGTTAGCGCTAGAGGAACTGTGTGCCAGCGCGAATGGTGTAGGGGTGGTGTGTTCGGGTGAGGAAAGGGCAAGGAAAAAATGCGGTAGGAGGCAAATCGCCTTTAAGCACCCGGAGTACTTTTCACTCAACGATACCGGTGGCTTCCAAATGAATATGCATTGTTTTTATTCGAAATCGGGCCAATGGCGCAATGGCTATCCGGCGAGTCCGGTGCCTCATTAGTTGGTCGCCGCTTGTGGAGAACGAACAATGTGCTGCACAGCAAAAGTTTTAATCGTATGCGGCCTTGAAGCCTTAAGCAAATTAAAAACCTTTAGGAACACACGGTATGACAACGGTTTTTGTTCAGATTTTTGATGTAAAGAAAATTATCTAAATATTAAAAAATCGTAGAGTAACTATCAATTAGAAGTCCTAGGAAGACTTACTTTACATAGACATACTTAAAATAATGTTTACCTTCCAGTCGGATAGTCATCCCCTGCTACAGAGGCATCAGGACATTCGGGCCTACGAACCACACTCTTACAACGCTCCAATTGATAGCTAATCCGAATTATTGGAATTAGATTAGTCTTGAAGTGTAGCGTAATGCGCTTCGAACGAACAATACGAGGAACGTTTCAATGCACTACCCAATCATTGGTGGAACCGGCTGTATAATTTAAGCAACGCAATTTATCTTACTTCACCACTTGCTCCAACTCCTTCCAATTCGAATGCGTGGTCCAATTTTTCACCTACGCATTGAACGTTCCAGTCGAGCAAAAAAAAAAAATACCGTGAAAAACAACACTTCAACGTCCAGCTTCGTCCTGCGTCCTGTACGGGGCTCCGACTTTTTCAAATAATTCATTATGCGTGCTCCACAGCTACAGCGAGCAAATAAACAAATACTGCGTCCAGCCGCCAGACAAGCCAATGTTTGCAGTTGGCATAGATACACAATCGTGGCATACATAACCACCAGGCCCACCGCCCTCCTGTCCACCCTAATGGCTCTGCCCGGCCGCCGTGCCCCGCTTTTTGCCTTTTATGACTTGCTCATTCCTCGTTCAATTGATCGGACCCACAGCCACATCCATCGACGCGAAGTCATTTTCACCGGTCGCACTTCCTCACATCCACAGCCAAAGCCAATACACATTCTTTCGTATCGAACCGACAGTGGAGCAAACGAAAACAAAAACGGAAAGAAAGAATTCGAGAGAAGAAACTCGAATTCGGAATCGGAAACTAGAACAGAGCAGTGGCTTCCATTACTGCTACGTTTCGCTCGCACTCACATGTGCTTGCGCGTTGTTAAAGGAAACGGGCCTCCTTGGAGGGTTTTCGGTTTCGGGCCTGCAAGCGTTGAATTTGGAGAGGTTTGTAGCGGGGCAACAAGAAACGAGCGGGGGAAAAACTTTAATAAGTGACTTGAATTGTACCACCTCCGCCCGCTGTGAGTCAAAACCTTTCGTCCGGCCCATTCGGTCCATCGCCACAAGGATCGACATTTGCGAGTTGCTTCTAATTTTCCTAACCCTCCACCAAAACTCCTTGGAAAATATGAAAAAGGAGAGAAAAAGTGGGAAAAACCAGGCTGCAGAGAATTGAAGACAGTGGGGTAACATTTTCCAGGAAATCGCTGCCGCTTCGGTCATTCTCCGTCTGCTCCGTCTCCCAGGCTCGTCCCAGTTCGTCAGGGTTTGGCCGAAATATCTCACTTCGTCCGAAGCTTATTGTGGCCAGCATCACAGCACAAAGTCCACCCTACCATCCACCCAAGCATCAAAGGTGCCCCTTGCTGGTGAGATAAAGGGGGCGCCAGTGGACAGAGGCGACGATAACGAGCGAAAAGAAGGCGCACACGTGTGCCTGCGCGTACATAAATGTTTCTCCTAAAGCAAGGCATCGATGTGTGATGTATGTGGCAGTTGCGTGTGTGACCACACAGCAAGTGCAGGCAGGCAGCCTCTTTATCCGCTATTGCGCTGGCTGTTGGTTGGCCCTTGCGCTTCACATACACATGGACGCTCATATACGCTAAAAATTTTAACATTTTTCGTAGATGTGTGGTGCAAAATTATATGTGCAAATCATTGGTGCAGTTGAAGCATATTAAATTCCTATGAAACAATTTCTAATATTTTCTAAAGATTTTCAAACTTTAAAAATAATGTTACAATTTATTTAGAGATGTGAATTAACTGGTTTCATTATATGGTAAATAAAAAAAATGAAACAAGTTCACATTTTTCCCCTTTTTTTTGGTCCAAATAATTACCAAAACTTATTCGTTATTAACACCAGCCTATATGCTTTTGCCGATTCCGTGTTACCCTTCCTCGTTACGGTCGCACTTAAAATTTGCAACATTTTTCTCCTGCCAGAGAAAATCTCCCGAACAGGGGAAAACCCGATTTTCCCCGCTGCCGAGCACCGGTCACAGTCAACATCGGACTTTTCTCTCGCTTCACAGAAGGGGAAGCGAGTATCTCATTTTCCGACGACGGTGGCATCTCACGGCACCAAAACACCGCCCGGCATGGTTTGTTTTTGTTTGGTTGTCCGTTCGTCGGGCAGTTATTTTCGTTGTTGTTGCTATTCACGCTTTCACTTTCCGTAAACCACTCAATTTTCCGAGTGCACATTGGAAAAAGTGAAAGTCACTCAATGGTTTAGCAGATGTGTGCGACCGAAAGCGGGAGAACCGCACGATTACAGAACAAGGCCGTGACCGAGGATAAGTATGGGTGGACGAAAGTGAAAGCTCGTGGTAACGCATCGCACACAGTGGTGTTGGTGAGTGAGTTTTTAATTTTCCCACCCATTCCGGGAACGATTTTGCCTCAGACGTTTTCGATTGAAGGGAAGCGAATGTTAGCCGTGCGGTGGATGGTTTCGCCGAAATGTGCTCGCTGTACGTTGGAAGTGAAGACGCAGGCGTACACCCCAACATTTCCAACCTCCCGGTGCGCCATGTGCAGCTTGGTTCAGGGGGTTGCTTTCGAGTAGGGAAGTACTGCAAGAACCAGCAAATAGGTTTTGCTGTCCCACTTTACATTCGGTTGGATTTGAGCGGCTCACAATGTATTGCGCATTATTTATCGCTTTATAAGCAACGAACTCTGCCTGATTACCAGGTAAAATTGTTACCAATAAATTAGTAGATTTTATGTTAAATATTATACTAAAATGAATGGATGAATATAATATTAAATTTCCACTGTAATGCAACCTCAAGATATTCTAAAACCCAATTACGCAAATTACTCGATTCACCCAACAACCCAAAACCGCAGCATCTTTATTAAGCACAGCGCATCTTTAACCGACAGTCGGCACGAAACAGAGCCGCACTGCAAATTAGGTCAAATAACACCGACACATTCCCATTCCGATACCGTTCAGACACGGTTCACTGGCCGACCGGGTCGACGGAAAACCCCTTTTTTAAGTCGGACGACCTTGTCCTTGAAATTTCATCCCTCCCAGATTTTACAATCTCATCGACAACGGTAGCCCAAAACGCCGACGGCGACGACATCAAACAACAATAAACCCATCTCAACCTCCGGCTCGGCTCTTCCCTGCGCATCCGTACCAACGCTCGCCCTCGCAAAAAAGCATAATAAACTCCTCGCCACGCAGCAGCCGCCGCCTCCGCAGCAAACTTAAAAAAGTGAAATAAAACGGAAGGTCTAAAGTCAACAAAAAACCCGCATCCCTCGTAGCTGGCACTCGTCCTTTGCGAAGGATTCTAGCCCAACATTTCCATTCACCTCCCCGTTTTGGCTTCGTGACTTTCTTCAACCTCAAATGATCGTTTCGCCAGCTTGCTCACGCCAGCATTGCAGCCCGCCGTACTCTATGCTGTGATCCTGCCGTCTTGCTCTTGCTCTACGGCCGTGCCCCTAAATCTCGCTTGTTTTACATGAGTCGGTAGCGGTGCCAACTGTCTCAGGGGGAACGAACGATATTCGCAACAGGTTGCATCATTCGAGAGCATTTTAAAATAATTTCTCCCCGCTTGAGTTTTATGTGCTTGAAAGCCTTATGTACGCCACGCCGGAGTATCCTTTGCGAGGGAGGACTGCTGTTGTTGGGTGCTGCGCTGTTGACGATGGTAAGACGATGGTGGGCGATTATTGTTTACTGGTTTGGGAATGGGCAGTATTGGCAAACAATTTTCTAGATATTACAGAGAAAAAAAATTATATCCCATTCTAGTGGAGCGAATTCATTGGGTTCTCCATTTATATCAACATTTATTGAAGTGTGTTACTTTACTTATAATAAGAGCAAACAAACAGCAATGAAGATATACGATCGCTTATTTGCATAAAACGATTCGGTTCTAGAGGACTTATCGGCACAAATCCCTACGCACAAATTAGGGTAATCTCACCCCATAAGGACTCGTCCTTCCATGGCACCATAAGGCGCATAAGGACTCGACGTGCAATTTACGGCCAAATCAAAGACTACAAAATCTTCTTCGTCTCGTAGAAACGATTTTCATCGCGAACCGAAAAACTACAAATTTGCTGTCTACGCTACATACATTGCGTAAAAAGTAAGCATTTGTTTGTATGATGAATTATAGTTGAAAAAGGAAGATAAATGAAACAGATTGTCGATGGCTGGGAGTTCGCCCTCAAAACCGCAAAGATGAATGTACGAATGTGTTTGTCGATCGTAGAAGAAATAAATCTGTCTCCCGGTTAATTCCTGCTCCGACGCACCCACTAGCGTACGCCTAGTTCCCGCTGGAGGTCGGTTTGCCGGTAAGGTTTCGAGTAATTTATCGTATGAAAATGTTACTATCTTCAGTCTTGTCATACCGTCGTACCGAGCACTGGCACACGATTATTGCTGCCATGTGTGTGGCTTTATCTGATCCATTATTTCCATATCTTTGTATGCCGACTGCGTACATGACTTCATAGCTCCGTTTGCGTATGCTAACATTCGCAAGGAGTTTGACGTAAATTTATGACTTCTTTTTTTTTACTCGTGAATGTTTATGCTTAGTGAAAGATAGGATGGAGAGAATGGAGTATAGTGATAAAACCAATCATTCCTATCAAATTGTTTCAAAAATTGTGGATGTAATAGAACAATTCTATAAGAAGAGGCAATGTTGAAGCAAACACTAATACTCGTTTGTTACCCGCTGGCGTATCAAAACGGAAGCTCATTTTTCCGAATCGATAAAATTCTACATCCTTGTGAAAAGGATCGTGTTCAAGTGGAGTTTCTTGTAAAGCCTTCCGATTTATGAGTGCTACTAGAGCCAATGCCTTAGATCTGGTGAAAGATGTACGAGATAGATAATGTGTTCTGCACTATCGAGAATGTCGCAAGAACCATGCAAAGTAACATACTTTGTCTCGTTCACTAGCTCCTTACTACACTAATTACTAGCTTAAACTTTCATGGTTTCTATTGAACTTTATACACATCCTGCAGAAAAAAAACGGCAATTTGATGTCTCATTCAAATTGTTACTGCAAATTTCTGACCCACTCGTGGAAAATAATTTCGTTAGCAGGCAAGTTACACACACACAATCACCCTCCGAACCGCTGACCGCTATCACCAACACCACTGATTTGCATTAGACAGCTCACATTCAGTTTTATGCTTCCCTAAATGTGTACAGCACACATTAAGCTAAACACATAAGAGCCTAATAAGAAATTACATAAATATTAATTTAATGTACGCCAGCAGCAGCAGCAGCAGCTATTTCGCTCCTTCACCGTAAGGTTCTGTCCTGGATGTCTTTTCCTTTTCCATCCTTTCCTCTTTCTCTCTTTCACACACACACAGACCGGGCTGGTTTTAGTGTGGATTTCTCCTCCCGCGGGGTTTTTTTCTAACACACGAACACCGAAAGGATAGAACAGTGTCCACTTTCGCATACCTGCGATGGATGGTGTGCAGGTAGGTAGGTAGGACGACACAGCGTAGAGGAGGCCAACGCTCATGGCCATCGTGGTGGGATGAGTTGGCCGTAAGATAAGAGCATCAGTCCAGGGCATTGGTCAACAGCGCACGAGGAGGAGGAAAAGTTGGATTAATTTTTACTTTCTATTTCTAGCGACTGGCCGAGAGAGAGAGAGAGAGAGAGAGAGAGAGAACTCTTGCATTTCTTAGTGAAGTCGACCCACGCGACCGGATGTAGAGTTAGGCAAAAGAAGGGGCTACATCAACCAATTGTAGTCCACGTTTTCTATCTTACACTTTATACTTAACTAAATGATTATAACTATATGAACAGACATCTGTTAAAAATTGTAGCCTACTAGCGATAATATAAATACAAAAATGTCTTCCACCATAAACATCCATTTACTCACTATTAAAAACCATCTACGGTATGTTTCCTGATGACCTGGTGAAAAACCCCGTTGCCAGACATAAAGTAGAGAGTGTTTAAGCAGGTCGTATGAAAAATTAAATAGTCATAAACTTAATTTTTCCTCTGCCTATGCAACGAACGGTGTGGCTGGTGTATAGCAAGCCATGTACCGCCCTAGCACCTGGTGTGCCGGCCGATGCCACAGAACAGACAGCAAGGCATCTAAACAAAAGGTCGGAGCGAGCCCAACGAACGGGCCCAAGTCATCCAAGCTCCAGGGCTTTAGTCACGCAAACAACGCGTTTGTCTTCGTACGGGAGGGGGGTGTTGATGATGAAGTGGTAAGCACGATTGCCTCGCGCACGGGCCTCGCTTAGACCCGGCTATCGGTGGCTCGAATGTAATGAGTTCACAAACGATCAAAACGACCCAACGGAAGTGTTCTAGCGTCGCGTTGATAAACGTGGGGCGGTTGGCGATTTCGTACAGTTGAAGCGACCTGCGGTGTGGAGCGAACGGGTAGCCTTAGGGTCACTGTGGAAAAGATACCAGGCAGACCAATCTGATGAAGCCATTTCTATGCAAAGAGATCAATCGTAAAATTATTCGAATGCCCACCCACAAAAGCTTTGCGACATAAAATTATTACTGCCCGTGCAAAGGGGAACGATGGAGCACACGGCCTTCCACCAAGTGGCTTATTTTACATACATTTTAAATCACTCGACAGTGGGAGCTATTAGAAGCACATAATTACTGGATGCTAGTGCGTTCGTTGCTTGGTTTTTTGCCTTCGAGCAATATGGTGAAGGAAGGGATGTACATGTAAATGTCGCAGTTCGTTTCTAGCATTTGGTTTTTTAGTATTACGAAGGAAATCGGAGTGTAAATTTTAAGTAGTTTTTTTTTTCGCGCAAAGCTATATGTATGCAGATCTATGCAAATTGTGCAAGTATCCACCAGTCGGAAGCAGTGTTTCCACGACGCTGTTGGTTCACACTTAACAAAAATGTCGTAAGAAAAAAATAATGCATCATTGCAAAACGTGTAGCAAATTGGAAGCATGAGCACTAAATGAGCTGAAGCAGAAAGTACAATTTCGACAAGCTGTCAGTAAAGATGCTATCCCTACACAATACTAAATGGAAAAGCGGACGCCACCATTGCTTCTCTCAGTGAACAAACAAACATCCTTGCCTGTAAGTTCGGAGGGTTGATGCCGATTTTGTCATTGCATTTTAGCAAAGTATTACCAATTCTAGGGGGGGACATACATTCGAACTATAGTAACAAATGAAGAAACTCTTATCTCTTGACAGGTTTTTATCAGGATAGGAAACAGCGAGTCCCTAAAAAGACTCCTTGCAATGAAAGGCAATACACGGGTTTGAATCGGTATAATGGAACTGTATCCATATAATGGAATCTTTCAAACGGTTTGAGTGAAATTTTACAATCAGCTTTGGATTACGGAGTGGTAGTTAAAATAAAACTTAAACATTTGTTCGATTGTGAATTATAGGTCGCGGTCAACAGACGATCCAATAAGATTTTATTATACAATTTTGTAGATTGACCAGGTTGGTGACAACGATGGGTAGAAAATTCATTGCGCATTGCAAAGTTCTATGGTCGCGTATAAAATGTCTCCTAACTGTACAAATGATTCCATTATATGATTGCAAAATTCCATAGCAGACGTACGAAACCTCGGAAACAGTCTATCAACATTAGAAATGTTGAAAGAATGCCTGCAAGGTGGAAACGGAAATCTTTTATGATGTATACATAAAATAAAGTGAGAGAGAGAGAGAGAGAGATAGAGCAAGAAAAAAACACGAGTCAGGACGAGAGAAAAATAAGAGAGAAATCAAGGAAGAGATCGGCCGCTGGCGTAGAAAAGATCTGCGCGGAACGGGACAGGACGCAGGCCGGGACGCAAAAAGAAAACATTAACAGCAGCCTGCGGTGTGGAGAATTTATACATTAACCGAAATATGAAACACTCACTCATTTGCCCAACCGTGCTAAAAGGAAAGCAAAAAAACGGGCCGGAAAAGCCGTAGAATAAGCACCAACTTTCCAGGGAGCCAAACACACACACACACATGATAGGGACCGAGAGAAAAATCGTCTTTCTCGCCTTTCCGGCCGTCTGGCGTTCCACGTTCCGCGAGCAAGGGCGAAGACCGCGCGCACCGCTGTCTTCCAAGACGATGCCCAGACCCCACCCCCGGGGGCCAACGCACATAAAGACATAACGCCAACACGACGTTGCCAGCCACGCGCAGCATCACCTCGCACGCACACGCACGCATGTGAGAGTTATAATTAATTAAAAATATTATATTTATTGTACATAGGAAATTCAAGCAAAATATTCGCCTCCCCTATCTCATTTGCCGCTCCGCGTCCCGTCTCATGTGTGTGTGTGGGTATGTGCCAGTTTGTTTTTGTGTGTTGGCGAGCGCTTATTTATTATACATTTTAGCTTTTAGCCCGGGGTGTGTTGATTGGATTCGGCTGACGGAAAAAATTTCCAGCTCGAGCTGCCAGCTACGGGCTGCAGGACAAAGAACTTGCAGGGCTGTACCGAGCTAAAATTTCACACCATCGATTTGCCGAAGTTTACCAGCATTGCACAAAAACCCTATCTGTCGTAATGTCGTACCGTAGTGTCAGTGGATAGCCCAGAGCGCCAGGAGACGTATCGCAAACGTTCACGCACAATTCACCTTCTGCCGTCTGCCATCCCGATTTCCACTCTCGCAAAGTCTTGCATTTCCGTTGCATTGGGATGGCAAATAAAAAATATTTCCTGCCTGGCTTCGCTCCCAGCTCCTTCGCTACCTGGGGATTATGTGCCGGAGAATTCAATATGTACAGTTTATAGATTGCGTCAGGCAGCCTCGTTGCCATCCTGGTCTCCTTCCACCTCGTCCACACGTCCTTATATGCGGAAACCCTCTAACGGAGAATGGATGGATACCGTGGCCTTGCCGTGCACTCAGCCCGGAAAGCGTAACCCTAGCAACCCCCATGGCAGTGTCCACTATTCTTCCCCGATACGGACACATCACGGTTCACAGGCCCGGAGGCCGACGGTGAAATAAAAAATCAGAAACATAGTAATGAACCTGATATCGATACGTGATCAGATTAGCAAAATTATTTTGCAACAAGCTGCAAACCGAGAGCAAACCATCCAACACAATTACGCCTCGACCGGAGCTGAAGGCGAAAGGCATCGATGAACTATTGTGGAGAATACACCATACTCCTAGACGTTTCTAGCTATCTCGGGGATGATATTTGTGAATAACGAAGATGTTTCTGACGGAAGGTAGGACAGCAAAGAATAGATTTGCAATATAGACAAGGAGCAAATAGTGCCTGGACTGGAAAACTGTTCAACGACTTGATGGACTTGCACTAAAAGCACAAATAAAAAACATCCTCTTTTCTGAAATCCCATTTTTAACATCATACACAAATAAGAAATGTCCAGCCGAAATTCGCAACCAAACGTGGCCAAAAGGTTGGTGGAAATCGGAGAAAGGAAAAAGAGAAAACCCATTGCATGGGCACATGAGTAACGTCCAGTAATGCAATGTAATCTTCTCCGGCCGTGACGATTTCCCCCTTGGCACTGCTGCCGAAACAAATAAGTCAAAAGCCCTGCATCTTATGGGTTTCGGTCATACTTTACGGGTACTTACCCGCTGCTGTATCGTGGGGAAGGGCAAACGTGCCAACCATCGGTGACGTAACGTAATAAAGTATTGATTGATTTCATTTTTCCATCGAGATGTACGGTTTTGGTCCGGTTGCCGTGTACCAGCAGCAATGTGCAGCAAACGAACGTAATGGAATTGGGCAGCCGGTCAGGATCATACGCTGGATTAGCAAAACACGTCCACCGAACAGTACACCGAAATCCGAGTGATAAGATAGACCCGACGACACAGGTAGTACGGTAGCCGGCTCGTACGGGAAGGGTTGTTTTTGTGTTTATATAAATAATATAAAAAGCTGAAAATCGTACAGATTCGTTTGCTGCTACAGTGGAGGTAAAAAAAAGGAAAGGAAAACTATGTCACAACACATCACAACTGGATGGATTTTCTGCCGGAAAACAATTATCTGCACAAAGCGATGATAACGCAGCCCGTGCGAGTCAGAAATTCTCTTAGGCTGAGGTTCGAATCGAATCATGCCGAGGGTGACAAAAATAAAGAAACCGCTCTACGCACTTTCGCTGATTAAAGTGGGTGGAAAATGGTTGGAAAACTAAAACGAAACAAAGGTTCAATTTAATCTGATTGTCAAAAATGGTATTGGGGCCTTTAAAACACCTTTCCGGTGGTGGAGATATACCACCAACATGACCAGCACACGATGGTGGCATTTTTGTTTCACGTCCGAATGAAAAAAAAAAGTTACAACCAACCCCCCGTACCAATATCATCGAGAAATGCTAACGATCATCAGCGGTCACTCGGTCAGCCACTGCCCTGGTAAGGGATTCACATAATGACAGGAGAAGGATGTTCCTGTTGGCCCTCGGCGGAACGAGCGAACGAATGGCTTCCACAATAACAACAAAAATGTAAAAGGAATGATTATATACCCTTTATCCTTGGTGGGCATGGGCAGGACGGCACCGACGACGCAGTTTTTCACCGTGAGCTCCACCCTAAAATCGTCGTAACCATAATCATCAACCTAATCGTCGTCACTGTCGACCGGCAACACACTGTCCCAAAACCGTGCCCAGGGTAGCCGTCAGCGAAGGCTCCTGCCAGCCCTACCACCACTCCCCCCCCCCGCCCTCCCGCAGGTGGGCGCAATGAAAATATCATAAATGAAAAATAACCTAAACGCTATTTCGGTTTTAAAGAACCATGGAAGCATTAGGGGCGTAATAATTGTGAGCACGCGATTTCGTTGTAACCGTCCTCGCTCCTTCCAGTGAGCCGCCCGCATGGCCCGGTCCTCGTACCGTCCATCCAGAGCGTAAGGGTGGCGGCTGGAAAGGGTGGTTGACCGGAAAACACAATCCAAGCCTTAACCTACGCCTTGGGGAAAGCGCATTAGTTTACCTGACCATTCGTCGCGCGATAGTTTAGATTTAGTTTTTTTTTTTTGTTATGATTAGTTGCTGTTTTAGAGTTCTGTTTTAAGATTGTTTTTTTGTTGTTGCCTGCCCTACCATTCTGGCTACTGCTTATCCGCAAATAAGCGTGACAGTGTTAAAGTTATACGCGATGGTGATGAACGCAGAGCGCGTGTGGCGAGCTGAGCAGTACAGCAACAAAAACCCCTTTGGGATCGAAACGAAACATTGGATTTATTTAAATTAAGTTTATCGATCGTTCGCATACTCTTTTTACCACCTCGGGCAAATGCGACGGTGAGCCGGTGGATTTGCGGAGGAGGGGGGGGGGGGAAATTAAACACCCCCCTGGTACAATTTCCATCAGCATTCAACCACTGTTGTCTCGCGGGCGATTGTGCGGGATTTGTAAAACAAAATAAAAGTATATGTATATCCAGACGGTCATAACTTGAAAATGAAATTAATGGAATAGCTAGAAACGGAAGAATGTGCTCGAGGTTTGGAAGGGTGAGTAAGGTTGGGTGAAGCAGTTCTAATTTACAACACGTGAAGGTTGATTTCCATCAAAATAGGGGCAAAGGACGCAAGTGGATTTTTTTTTGTTCACGGTGTTCGAGTAGCAGGAAAGTTAGGATTTTAATGACACATTTTTGTATTTTTAGGTCGAAAATGATTTCATGATGAGGATCAAGATCCTGCAATCCTCGTTCTGACATGCCTCGATATGATTTATGTATATCCTTTTTTTTAGGTTGTCTCCTTACATTTCAAATGGGCAGTTTTTTTATTTGCGAACCTTATAATAACGATAAATTAGAGCTTTTTAAACAAGGCTTCCATAGAGTAAAAAAATGAAAATCTTGAAACCCCTTTAAAATTGTATTTAATTCGGATTCACACGTTACAATACAAATCTTGGACTCTGTAAAACGAAATTAGAAACCTTAAAGTCACTCTGCTTTTCGCACTACCTTTATCGGGAAACTTTAAAGCGAACCCCAAAACACATCCACGTGCCACGTCCAACGGCGAAAGCAACTAAAATGCTAGTGAGTACCACCGAGCCCACAGTTGCGTATGCGCAACTGGTGATCTTTAAAATTTGCCCGGCAGACGGCAGACGAGGGTACGCCTCGTAAAATCAACCATCACTTTAACGTTTTGGCATCTGTGTGTGGCTGTGAAAATCTGTCCCGTTCACTATACCGGCACCGTTATCGGGGCAGGATGCTTGAAGGCAGCAGAAAACTTTAACGTGACCCTGACTCATTCCAGCGTGTCTCCGTCCCGTCGAGGACAACAGCTTTAAATTCGATATCGATACGAGAGGAGTCATTGCTTTAAAGTCATTTGTTGTTCAATCTGTGCTCAGACAAGGCGTAGGAAAAGCGGTTGTTTCGGGAAGGCCACAGTCTGTAAAAATAAAAACGCACACAGTCTGTAAAAATTGTCTATGTATCGTCTTGCACAGTTAGTCGAGAATTATCTCAGTGCCAAATGGGTATTTTCGGCCGAATGGTCACTAGGTAAAAATGCTACTAACCGAGAAACACATAAAAGTTGCAAACACCAACCCTCCCCCACACACACACACACATACCACCCAAATGCCGGGTCACCCAATCCGCACACGCGTGCAAAGGATCCATATAAAAATGCTTGCCTCAAGTACATACGACGGCACACAAACTAGCTACCATCGGCGTTAGGCACACAAACCCACACACAGACAGAAAAAGCTGATGTGGGAAAGGAAATGGTAGGTCTGACGTGACGGATTCGGGAGCAAAGAAAAAAGAAGCTTTTTTCACCCCCCCCCCCCCCCCCCAAAAGTGAAAGTGAAAATCCTCCACCTGCTTCTTCAGATTTCAACTGACCAAACTCATGCGTGCGGGATCGGGACGCTCGAACGCAATAAAAACCGTGCCAGGAGCTCCGTGCGCGAGAGCAGTAAAGCAACAGGGAGCGTGGAGTGTGCGAGGAGAAACGGGAAAGAGGGAGGGCAAGAAGGGGGACATCAAGTGAAAGTATGTACACATGCATGAACAAGGACACACTCATCCCCATTTTACGGCAACAAATAGCTTCCTCTCCGGAAGAAAATGGCGTGAGCACGTTCGCGAAAGCAAAACCGACCGACCGACAACAAATTTCTATATCCCTCCCGACGACGCAACGGGAAAATTTCTAACATTGGGCGAAAAGAGAAGCAGCAGCAGCAAAAAAAAATGGGAATAGTGAGAAAGCACAAAAGCCGAAGCAGAGAAAGAGAAGGAAACTGGGACTGAAAAGGGAAGAACACACTCATAACTCATCTCGCTTCGTGCTAGCAGTTGCTTGGCCGCGTCCGACCAGTGCCAGTGCCAACTTCAACATTTCAATCGTCAATGAGCAGGGCAACTGTTTCTTACAGTTTCCTTCCCATTTAACACAACCACTCCTGGGATAACGGAGGGGGGGTGAGCGGGTAGAAGGGTGGATTTTCTTTTCAAAAAAGAAAAGGAAAAACTCACCCCCTATTTACACACACACGGACACACTTGCAACGCCTTTTAAAACAGAGCTGTCCGTCCGAGAACAAATTCGTCGGACATGTCGTCGGACAGGACTGCGGAATGAAGGACGCGTCCAGGAAGTCCTGGAACGGCCAGTGGGGGATGTGGGAGGGCGAAGAAAAAAATCTCATCATTGCATCCTCACTCCTCCCTCACCCCCTCTCTCTCACCCACTCTCTCTATCTCTCGCTCTCTGTCTTCATATACCATCATCCCTCGTGAGTGATGCGAACCTCTTTTTCTCACCGGATTCGTTCGCTCGCTCACACACACACACTGACACTCTGACTCGCATAACAAACTACGACGCCTTCCGTTTCACCGTCCGCCACGGTCTGCCCTGTCACAAATGACCCACCCGGATGGACGATGGATGGAAAACGGCCATTACATCACACACCAGTCCGGCCGGCCACATGAACATACCGCTCTCTATCGCTCACCCATACGCACACACGCATCCTTAGATCAGTTTTTATTTTATTTTGTTTTCCCCCGCTGTCCCCCACCAACCCACTCAGATCCGCCTTTCCCTTCCCTTTCGCACTTTTTTCTTCTGCTGTACATGGCCCACAGTGTGGGGTGTACACGGCAAATGGGAGGGGGGGGGGGGGGGAGTGGGTAGGATGAAAATCGAAAGTAAAAACTTTTCTCATTTTTACATTTCTCTGCTACAACTTTTCTTTCGTCCGTTGTCCCGTTCAGCATCTTTGACCGTTTTCCAACTGGCAATGTGAAAGAGAGAGAGAGTGCCGTCAAAGCGAGGCAGCGCTAGCGATAAACTGACCAGCGTGTAGTGCGTCGCCGGGGAAAAGCCCCCTCGAACGAGACCGACCGGACTTTTCTCCGATTTTGCCAGATCAACAACAGCACTGGACACACACACACACACACTCGGGCCTTTCTTGTTCTCTTTGGCGAGTTTTTCCCTTCCGCTCGTTTTTCACTAAGTTTTCCTTTTTCTTAGTCTTTTATTTTTTCTTTGGAACTCGCACACACATACGCTGCCACATTCATCTTAGAGCCGGCTTGAGACTGGACACAGCAGTGGTAAAGTATGAGCATTTTCCTGAAGATGGATAAGTGAAGCATCCCCCGCCTTTCGCCGATTTCATCTCTCGTTTTACCCAACTGACTTTGGGGTGGATTTTTTTTTTCTTTAGCTCACACTTTCTTTTCCTATTATACTCTCTCCCTCTCTCTTTGCGCTCTCTCTCTCTGTCTCTCGCTTTCTGTCTCGTTTGGCCGTGTGCGTCAGCATCCTTACTGCGCTGTTATTATTCTTTTATCGCGTTATTAATTTTACGCGAGTTTTGTGTGTGTGTTTGAGGTTTTTTTCGCTCATGTGCGTTTGAATTCATCCCAACAATTCCTATTTTGAACAAAACAAATCGTTCGCTTCGTTTGCCCTCGGTACGAGTCTTCGTATGATTTTTTGTATCAATTTTCTTTTCAAGGCAGATTAATGGGCATCTAATCCGCAAACCTGCCCCTATCGATTCCCCCTGCTTTCCGCTGTAGTTTGACTTCGAATTTCGGTACCGATTTCCTAGGGCTTCTTTATGTACATCGTCGTCGTACGAAGTGTCCTGAAACCGAGATTGTATTTTGAAGTTTGCCATGAGCTAAACTATAACTTCAACTTAAACTAGTATTCAAAGAAGCAGTTAAGCGAGATAAAAATGCTTCCCTTTAGATGAAAATTTGCCAAAGAATGTTCCAGCTTTTAATAGTAGCACACAGGACTAAATTATTAACGAATAAAGCATTTTCCTCTTCCCACAACTACAAACCTGCCATCCAAATCCATATGTAGACTGCTGTATGTAGCTTGTTGCTCAGAAATCCTGCTTCACACCATTTGTCCAATGTACTTAACAACGATTCAGTGTATCAGGAGACATAGTTCCTGGAACAGGCAACCACCCGAGGGCTCGATGACTTTAACTTATATTTTGGTACGTTCCTCGAAAATTAGCTTCACTTGTTTGCTTGCTGCACGCGCATACACTCCACGCAGTCGTTATATGAGGCGATAGGCGATGTGCGGTAATTAGATATGATAGTTTTCGGGTAAATAACGTGTTGAGTCATTTCAGGCTTCGTTTAGGAGATAGAATAAAGCATCAATAATGAGGTGAAAAGTGATAAGATAAGAGGTAAAATGTGTTTCAAAATACATTTTCCCTGTTAGCTCCAATGATAATATTAAACATTCAAATTAATATATTAAAAATCGTTTAAAGAAGGCAGAAATTCGTATTAGAAGAACATGGCGAATGAATAACTATAAATTACCAATTCGCTCGAAATGATCTACAAATAGCTTTCCTCCATCGATGCAATTCTAATCACGAGTGTTTTAGGACATGTTTCAATTTTGGTGACATTCGTCCGTTGCTCTTCAGCAGACACTTCAGATCTGTATCATCTATGGCCACACAGCCACACTCGCCGTTCCGCTCCCGCGTGTATTACCTTACCCCTCGGTATGTCCCCTCGCTCCCAAAACCCACTTTCACATCATGTCAATTCTTTCTGATTTCAATGTAATTTTCTTCTCATTTATTCAATGACATGGCGATTTGATACATTTTCCCTACGATTGCTGTCCGGCCACGGCCGTTGGCAGTGGCTTTTTATGCTCGGACATTGCTTCCTGTGCGAATGCTACTACCCACCCCCTCTTTTGGCCCCCTCTCTCTCACTCCCGTGGCAGCATGATTGTGTAACGTGCACATGTATATCGCAAACTGGCACTGGCGCTGGATGGGCAGGTTCGAAGAAGTGTAGCGGGTGGATAAATTTCCTGTTGTGGAAAATTTTCCGAAACTCTCGACCATGCATGAACGTGGGTGGTATTATTATTGGTGTTTTTTTTTTGTCGTTCTTTCACCATCTTCTTAGCAGCTATGCCTTTATCCAGCGTGCCTTCCCGGCGTTGATGTGCATGTGGCGGGACGGTGTGGCGATGGTGGTTTGGCCCGGCCGGTCAACCTGCTCGAGGGGGCGCCTATCTATCGAAGGCCATTCGCCACTCTCAATATCTAGTTAGGCGCACATAATCCACCCCACTAGCAGGGGCCGCGCACAATAACAGAAAAGCTACCGTCACCACCGCCAACGGGCAGCTGGCGGAGCGCATTTTCACGAGGACACAATCCGAGCATACATCATCATCATCGTCGTCGTCATCATCAAAAACATCATCTTCCATCGGCACTTGTTCCCCCTTCGACTGGTAAGACTGTCAGGTCGAAAAAAAGAGGTGCAAAAAAGCGTACTCGTGCAACCGTTACCGGCCAAGCGAACGGACGCCGGACCGCTGTTAAAAGTGACACAGGTCCTTCTGGTTCGACTGTATCTTCCATTTCCGAAGACGACACAAATGGAGCTGCCAGAACCAGTCGAAACGGTGCGGACAGCCGCAAGACAGGCTAGCTAGCTTGAAGAAGCTCTTCAAGGTGATGATATAAGGATAACAGTGACGGTACCCACGGCCACCAAACCCTTGGCAAGATGGTGTGGCAGGGCCGGAGAGAGAGAGAGAGAGATGAAATAAAACCGTCTTTATGCTCACACACGTGAAAGCGACACACGCACGCATGTGAAGGGGCCAAAAATAGGCAAACAAATATCCGCCAGGCACCTTTCCGTGCCCTTTTCGTCCCGTGGTACACACGCCTGCCGCACACTCAGCATCGGACACTGAACGCAAATAGGACCTGAATTGCGTACCGTGCAGAAACCTTCCTTCGATTCCGTTCGGTGTTAGGGGGGGGGACCAACTACCATTACATTCGCTACGGTGCAGGCTTTTCTATTTCCTAATTTCACAAAAAATAAATTGGAGGAAAATTATTAATATTTATTTATTGATGATCTGATCAGAAATATTGATAAGACTTCTCTCGCTCTCTCTCTCTCTCTGCATGGGGAAGACTGAGAGTTTTAGCCAAGGGGGATGGTTCAGTTAGGTTTCGCCAAAGAAAAAAAATTGCGCAACGCCACGTTATGTTGCTTGCTGGTGGATGTTGGTCGATGACCAGAAGGACACAGACGACAGGAAATGGAATCGAATCAGTTGGCACAATTTTGCACAGAATTGGCTATGGACGGTTGACGATTGTCTGCAAAACATAATTTAAAGCTAGTTCTACGGATTCGATGTACTTCAATCGGATATAATTAACCTACACGTTAGGTTGATTCGTACATAAACCGGAAAGCCTTCATTTTCCTTTCTTATTATTGAGTTTTATCGCCACTGCCTTTGTGCAACATTGCCCACATTTTGGCTACATTCGATGATCGTCTTGTCGTATGCTTTACATATTGAATGTTTGATATGCACCAAGTAATTCAAACAGGTTTTTGATTTTGTCTCACAGCTTTTTGACACAGCTTTTCAAAGATACTTGAAGCCGTTCTTATATTTTTCGAAACCCACGATGAACATGGCAAAAATCATGTTCAAGTATTTGGACCAGAACAAGGTTGCCCTATATTTTACTATTTTTGTATAACTTTTAAACCACACTTTAAAAATGTTTTTGTCTGTAAAATTATTTATAACGAAAATTAGGCGAAAATCTTGTTTATTTGGGACAACGAAATGTGCAAAATATTTAAAAATATATATATTGTTTTATTCTTCTAAGCCGTACTGCTTGAAAAAATATTATAATTTGAAACATATTAAAGAATCCTTTTTAAAACCTTAGGGATGAAAATAAATCGTTAAAAAACCATGGAAATTCATCAAAAAACTATAGACGGATGGATGGATGAGAGACACAGGTCTAAGGCTCTAGGTACCCAATCCCGCTTGGACTTGCTTCCAGTCCGAAGGATTGAAATGCCACGGCTCCTTGAGGTTGTGCAGCCAAATGGAGTAAATAATTTTCATAAACTTCAATATTCTTCAACTATCAGTCTATTATATTGCAATTTACGGTAACCGAAAAAGGCGAAGTAAACTCCACTATAAAGTTCATTGGCCTTGTCACTGCTTTCAACCCTCCCGTGCTCGTCCACAGCTGGACCTGCTGCTGCGCTGTGCTCACTAATTATCCCTGTGCAGGAAGATGGACAAAGGTTCTTCCGTCCAGAGTGGTTTGAAGCAGGCTAGGGACTTGTCCTGCCTACCCCTAAGCTCAACACAACATCATATGGGGGAATTTTTCACATCGTCTCGATAGAAGAGAAACGAAATGGAAGTTTTCCTACCATACGAGCCGTTAATTTATAATGGCTGTTTGCGGGCTTATTGGTGCTGTTTGATAATTCTGCTCACTTACCTGTGAAGTTGTAGTTTTTAATTACTTCTTTGAAGCTCGCCCAACGACATCCGGATTGTACTGTGTGTGTGTGTGGTACTGCAGTGAGGTAGTTGTATAGTGATAATGGTCGATTTTTACACCACTTTGCTCTTGTTACACACTTTTACGTTATCACAATATATTTTTTCACATACTATCTTGCGCTTAACTTGTTGCTACTACGGTAAGATACATTCATATTGGTCACTAGTGATAGAAACAAAAGAAAACACCATTTGGTCGGTAATTTTTGCTGGAATGTTTAACGACCGCTTCCACCATTGTCCGTTGCACGCTGGGTAACAGTAACTTACGATTGTGAATTTCTACACAAAATCCCACTTAATGGTGTTTCTTTATTGTTCTTTGCTGTGCACCGCCAAAACCTAATCGCTTCCCTAAACTTACGCTTTAAACTATTCAATTCAAACTATATTTAAACTATTAAATTAAAAAAAAAATTGAATCCTGGAAGGACTTTGCAAAAGTTTTTTTTGCGCCATAAATGAGTCGGTGTTATTTTTTTCCCCCATTTTATAGTTTCTGTTGAATCGATATTTATGACTTTACGAAACGTATAATTTTATGCCCGAACGTGCATAGGTTCGGGGCAGCATAGAGGCAATCCGCGTCTTTGGAAACTCCAAAGCATAGGTTGGAAGATATTTGATGAAAGAAACAAAAAAACATTTGTCAGGGGTTTGAGGGTATAAGAACATGCCTGGATTCAACAAAAGCAGGATATCGTAAATCAAAAAAAGAACTGTGGAAACAAAAGGGAATAGGTGGAGTAAAACTTTAATCACGCCACAAAAACCACGCACTTGCACAATCGAGGAAGGATATGAACGAATGTTCCTTATGGAGGTGTTCTGATCACTTCATTCCGTAGGGGCACGTACTTTGCACACGGTAACACAACCATGAACTACCAACAGCGTCAGGAATTTTAAACTAACCTATGCTTTTCCACCTGGCGGCCTCCGAATGCCGAACAGATCCGGTTTTGAATCCGGGAAGTCAATCTTAGCTTCCTGCTGCACGGCCAAGAAGATCACAAACGAAACCCCCCTCCCCCCCATAACGAACGAACTTACGGTAAACTTCACCAACGATAAAACACCTAACTAATCATTTCGTCACATCTCATCGTGTCCGTGTATCGTCCGGGCACAGCGGATCGCGCGCGCGTTAACACTTGCAGAAACAGGTCCTTGTTACTGTTTCCTTTTTTATTTTATTTTTATTTTATTTTCTTGTTTGTTTGCCTATTATTTTACTCCAAACAAAACAACTCCGCTTTCGTGTGTCTGTGTGTGTGCGTGTGCGTGTTGTGTTCCTGGGTAGCCGGGCTACACGCGCCGTTCCGGAGGCTACCGCTTCGGACGCGACTTTTTTACAGACTGAACCAAGCAGCACGGTGAGCCAGACTCGACCGACCCGAGCATCGCAAACCAACATCATCCACCACCCCACCAAAAGGGGGAGGCTTATGGCACTCCTCCGCCAGCACACCCCAGCAACGTTCATCCCCTCTGGTGTGCAACGTTACTGGCACGAAAGCGCGCGCCGGACACATGGCAACCAAGCACGAGCACGAGTGTCGTACAGGCGCGCACACACACACGCTGGGGCAAGCGGGACAGACACACCGATCGTTTGGTCCTTTTTGTCCTGACGGAGAGCCGTACGAGAACGCACCCGCGCGCTGCCAGAGCGCGACAACCGCGGTCGTACGGTGGGTAAAGGTGGACCGAGGCAGCAGCGAAGAGAAGCGAAACCTTTTTCTCCTGCCGAATTTCCACCAACACGCTGTGTGTAGTTGTGTACGGGTTCGGGTTCCCTTTCCTTGTTCGTCCTTTCCGACTAGACTCGACGTAAAGGACATTTGAATCTTTCCCTCCTCTTTCGCCCCGCGACGTCGCTACCATCGATCCACTCCGTGCAATTTCAATGCATTTGATGCAGCCGCGTTCGATGGGGTTTCTTTGGTGGTATTGGTGCACGTTGAAAGAAAAGGACGACGCGTGCTAAGGTACGCACATTCTTGTATGAGTGTTGGACAAACAAAAAAATAAACGCGATCCACCCTCACTCAGGCGTGCACAGCATTTCGGTGCGTTTTCCGCTGACATGCAGTGCCACCGTCCCTTCCCCAGCATCCACACATACACACACACAGGCGTGTAGAGACACACGAATACACTTCACTGGCATTCGTTCGGATTAGGAAGTTCTACATCCTTCATGAACTGTGATGATTATTTGTTTTTAAGCACTCACGATTTACGCAAAATTTATGTTTAGTTGCACGACACTAATTACATATCTTTATTTGTATTTCTATCGAAGCTTCATAAGTTATGAATTAAAAATAATTAATGATCTTCAGCTTGCATGCCACAGTAGGTTACAATCGCTCATCGCTGCAGTTTTCCTTTCAGACACTGTATTTTGTCGTGTCGGTGAGTGAACAAATATGCCAACCCCCAAACCCCCCCCCCCCCCCAAAAAAATAGCACTCTCGCGCGTATTTACCTATCTCTCGTTCTGTCGTCGCACTTGAAACAATTTTTATTTTGTGCGCGCGCATAATTTTTTTTTCGTCCACATGCAATCCTGTCCATCGCTTGAACAGGAAGGTTCGCTACACTCTCACAAAATCAGGAGAAGACTTGGTGCGTGGCACTCAATCCAAACGGTCCATACAAAAGCGGCACGACACTCACGCTGTACTCTGCTGCTCGATACAGTGTGTTCCTGTTTCGCCAATCAAGCAATCGTATGGTGGCGTAAAGCGTTTCACGTTCGACCATCGTTCGTTTAAAACTCGTCGTGATGCTCGTTTCCTGTGTATGCCACTAACATTTTACAGAGAGCAAATAAACAAATACACTTCGTGCTGATTCTTATATCCTTATATCCTGTACCGATTTAGAGCCAATTCCACCTGCATTTGTATAAGGTTCTTGTTTTCCTCGAATATTTCCTTCGCTAGCATCTGGCGTTTCTGTTCGAGCAGTGCATTTTCCTTCACGTAATGAGCCATCAGCTTCTCGTACTCCTCGCTAGCCGTTAGCGATGCATCGGTCGGAACGGCAATTCCACCGCCATCCACCACGAGCAGTTTCTTCATTTTCACTATCTCATTGCGCTCCGTCTGTATACGGGACTGCAGTTGCGCTTTCCAGTTTACCAGTTCCTGATTTTCGAGCTGCAGCCGTATCAGCGTAAGATACTCCGGATGGTTTTGTGGTAGCAGCAGAAATCCATTATCGGTAACCGTTACCTTGTCGCTGGTCGGTGGTGCTTCCGGTGCTGTCGGCTGCATCCCTGAACCGTCCCGCTTCACTGTGGCCGTATCGGGAGACTCCGCGATGGAAGCTTTCCGCTCTGCTGGGACCGCCGTTTCGTCGGACGTTTCTTGTGGTGTGTTTTTGGCTTCGGTATTTGTGGCCGATTCGGTCGAGATGGCCGTTACGGTTTTAATGGACGATTCATCGTCCGAACAGGACAGTTTAGATTTTTGTATGTTCAAATCGATCGAAACATCTCCGTCCACCGTATCGTCGAGGCTTTTCTGTACGCAATCGGACTTTTTCTCGAATGATCGCAATTTTCGCTGCAATGAATGAAGAGGGTTAAGTAGGAACAGACTCGTCGTTGTTGGCACAGTTGGCACGGTTGCCGTACACTGGGAACTGTGGTGGAGCGTTACAAAACAAACATACCTTCAGTTGTGTAATGATGCGTTGCACTTCCCAAAGCTGCTCTTCGCGTTTCTTCGTAACGAAGCCGGCATTCATTTCGGCGTGAATTTGCGCCAGTAGGCTTTCCTGCTTCCTTAGCTCTAGCGATATTTCGTCCGGCGTTTCGGGTAAGTTTGGGCTTGATGCCGTTATCGGCGGAATATATCTGAAAACGGAAATTAAATTTATTTTTTATGCTCTCTCCAACTGTGGTCTGTGTTAAGGTAGCGTGTCGTACTTTAAAAAAAAGCTTGACAGCAACTTCACTCGAGTTTTTTTAAACATCACGAAACGAGTAAGTTAACAAGCGTCTCTTTCCCGACAGAGCTTATGGTGGAAATGTTCAACAACGATCGCCGCTCGCTGGCTAGTGATACAACACAGCAACTTCTGTCTTATCTTGAGTTGTTTGAACTATGTTGAAAAGATACACCTTTTATCTAGCGACTGACACACTGAACAATCAGTCGAGAGCAACTATCTAGCGCGATACTTACTTGTGTAAGTTTGTGTCGGCGAACAGGGTGCTGCAATGGCACAGTATCGCCACAAACAAGCGGTGCGACATCTGAAGCGTGGGGCTGAGCAGCATCGCAATGTTCTGCGCATTCATCTTTGTAAAATCTTCGTTCTGTGTTACCGCATCAACGTGCATAAACATCCAGGAGAGCAGCGTTCTGTTGCAGCTCGGCAATTGTTCGACCAAACACACCAGTTCCTGCTCTTGCTGCGAGACTTGCGAGTGTGAAGCAACCTCTTCGAATCGGGACGACAGATCGGTGGTAAGTATCGGCTCCGGAAGCTCGCGCAAAAACATCTTTAGCAATCCGCAAGCAATCGGCACGTCCATCTCACCGACGCAGGATCCCTCGCGGTTATTGTACGTTCGCTTTAGCTGTTGCAACTTTGTCTTAACAGCCTCGACCTTATAGATCTGTTCGCTTTGCAGGCCATGCTCCTGCAGGTAATCGATGCAGTCACGTACCACCAGCGGAAGGTTCACACCGTCATGGCAACGGCTCCGCTCGGTAGCCAATCCAAGCGACACGCCAAAGATGGGTTGCGCATCGCCCAGCTCCAGTACCTCCTCGCTGACACTTCCCTGCTTCAGTTTTTTGTCCTTTTTGTCTTTCGATTTATCCTTCTTCTCTTTTTCCTTTTTTTCCTTGTCCTTTTTCTTGTCCTTATCTTTATCCCCCTTCTCGGGCGCCTTCACACACTCCTCCGGTTTCGATGAGTCTGGTTTTTCCCTATCCTTTTCGCGTGATTTTTCCCTCTTTTCCTTGCTCTTTGTGGGGAACTTGAACGTTTTCGACTTTTTCGTCTTCGAAGGGCTCCTGCCAAAGAGAAATATTGATTTACTCCACATGCTCACTGCACGTATCCCGATAAGCCACACGGTTGGCCAGCACTGAATGCAACCGCGACTGTGCGGCGCAATTGTGACCGATGCACATGCACTGCCCGCACAGTCTGCAGAAAAAGCTACAAAACTTACTTTGTTTCGAGCTCCTCTTCCGGTGAGCTTTCACCCTCCAAGGTGGCGTAAGCCGTTTTCTTCTCCTTCTTATCCTTTCGGCGACCTATTAGCAGCTCCTTTTTGCTGACCTTTTCCGGATCAGCGTCACTAACTGTTGAATGTAGAGCAAAACAAAAAAAGAATGCAAGCGGTTAGTCTTTTCCGTAGCCCTCACACCTGCGAACAGGGGCAAAGCTGTGAAAAGCTGAGCACGTACAATCTTTATCATCTTTTTTGCTTTTCCCACTCGCATCGGAAGCGTACAGGCCGGGAAAATCCTTTTCCACACAATCAGGACTATCGAAATCCATCACGAGTTTTCACCAAAAATTGATCGCGATTGCTCGATTTGTTGTTGTTTACTTTTCACAACAGCCGAATGACGTTTGACTGCTGATGGCTACACCACGCCATGCGCACGAGCAGTGTGGCGTAACCGGTTACACCACAGCGAGAGGATTTTTCAAAAGGATGTGGACGGTTCACCTACAGCTCAACAAAAGTTAAAGGCAACAGTGCGATGTTTCATTGTTTATTTATTTAAAATTTTGTATTAACACAAATACTTATACACAATTAACAATCAACATTGCTCCTATGTAGGCGTAGAAGACAGGAGCACGAACATTACCCACAGATGCAAAACGGCAACATAAACTATCACAAGAATGCGTATCAGTGGGTAACGTCGCAGAAACACTCCCAGCCGAATGCCGATTGAATCGAGAGATGAATATGCGCGTTTCATCCTTCGCGCCACGTTGTTGTCGAATGGCGTTTCTAGCATGAAGTTCGGTACCTGTGATTTGGCTGAAAGATAACGCAAATAAACAACATTAAACCAATAACAGGTAGTGTAGCAGAAGCCTTTGGCCATTAATTACCATCATCAGTAACGTTACTGTTTAAATAAACCGCCCGCTGTTGTCTCACTTGTGATGCAGTGTTTCGGTACTGGTTCTAGAACAGAACATAAGCCACTCGTTTAAACGATTCATTTAGTGTTTCAATTATGAGCAGTACATACTTCCAATTTTTCCAGCTGTATTCGAAGAGCATTTCGTTCGGCCGTAACCGTCTCTAATGCTGTTTGCTTCTGCACCAGTGACTGTGTCAACGATGCTAACCGATCCTCGTGGTCATTTAGTGGACTTACTGGTCGGTTGTGTATTTTGTTACGCAGCTTGTTGATCTCCGACTCTCTGCAATAGGGAATTAAAGTTAGCAACAATCGACTAAAAAATGGAATCGCTCATAAAAGTACTTCTCGTGCAGCCGCATAGTGAAGCTTGTACGTTGCTTGATCAGCTCCTCCCGCGCAGACGCTAGTTCCTTTTGCTGTGCATGAAAATCGTCTTCCAGCAATTTAAATTTATCCATCTCGAACGAAACTTGTTGCTGAAATCGATGACCGTTTTGTTCTAGCCCGTTAACGGTTAACCGCAACTTTTCCTCGTTGCTCAACCATTGTGCTTCGCGCTGCCTCATGCGTTCGTTAAGATTGTTCAGTTCCTCCAAGAGATTTGCCTTCTCTTGCCTTGTTTGCTCCAGTTCAATCTGTAGTATCTGCTCAGCACTGCTGACTGTAGCAGCATCGTTCGGGCTGATACCATCATCAGCTCGGCTACCGTTCATTTGTTCCTTCAGCTGTTCAATTGTTTTCTCTTTCAACTGTAGCGTCGCATGTGCCCGAACACGATATTGTTGCAATTCACTCAGCACATTTTCTGTCTCGAGTTTCGCCGTCTCCAGCTTCCCGTTTAGTTCCTGCTCGCTCTGTATGTGCTTTGCAATCGTTGATTCCAGCTCCGAGATGGATTTTACGTACTTACTGTTTACCTCTTCAATGGCGAGCAACTTTCCAGCCAAACTATTCTTTTCTGTCGATAAATTCTGGCACAGTACTTCAAGCTCCAATAGTTTACTTTCCGTCTCGCCATTGCTCAGCTGTTGCGAGAGTGCTGTATCGAGTTCACCTTTCAGTTCGTCCCGTTCGGCTTTTACTTCAGCAAGCACTATCTTCAACGCAGCCATTTCCTTTTCGATGGAATAGTTTGGCTCACGCACATCGTGGCTGGAATGATTTGTCACCAGCTCGCTCATATCGATGACTGTGCCATCCTTCTTTGAGGTCAGCGAACTGCGGCGGGAAGAGGATCCGGATATGTTTGGTTTTTCGGATTTTACTGATTGTGTTTCGGCTTCCTGCTCTTGGCTTTTTTCGTAGGACGCATTAGATGCGGAACGCACCATTCCTTTGGGCATCTTTTTGCTAAGCAGAGAACTTTTGGAGACCACCATCCTTGGTTTGGGTACATTCGGCGAGGGAGCTTCGTTCGTCATCACACTGACCTCCAGCAGCGGAGCACCTTCCACATCACCAGATGTTGGGCGGGTTTGTAGCACTGTGGCAGCATTCTGATCTATCTTCGTAAGTATGTTTTCCGCCTTGCCAGCTAGATCTTGAAACCAAGACATGATGCTTCCGCCGATGGACCAATTTTGGAACACGGAATGTTACTACAGATTTCTCAGCGCAATACAAAGATTGTACAAGAAATGTTTTTTTTTTGCAAGTGATGGGATGTAAATATTTACGTCTGTCATTTGGAATAAACTGTCAAATGTGGAAGTGTTGCCAGCATCGCTAATGTCAGATCAGCATTGTTTACATTTCTCTTCGCATAAACAATTACGGATTTTGCAATCGCGCTTTTTGCGGATACAAAAACTACCTCAACATGTCTGATCGATTCTTTCCGAATCCTTATGTAGATTACGACGGGAAAGCCCATGGTACAGAGTACCATAGCATTGTAAGCCGTAGAAGTGTGATTGATCTTATCGTAAAGTACGTTGGAATGATTCAGAACCACACTCAAACAAAGATGCGCGAGGATCTCTATGTAGGAACTGCAGGTAACATTTGAAATTACCAATTAATAGGGTATGCAAACAAAGGTTAGCCATTCATAAGATTCTTCATAATGTACTTTTCAATCGCTGCAATTTCAGGGATCGCTTTCATGTTCTGGAAACTGTCCCGATCGGAAGAAACAAAAAATCTGTTTCCGTGTTTGAAGCTCGCATCGAAATATATCGCTGAAGCTAAACACCACTCAGCGAAGAAACATCGTTCTAGCAAGGATAGCGTAGCTTTTCTTTGTGGAGAGTCTGGAATTGCTGCCGTATCTGCAGTTATCGCTCACTCGCAGGGAAATGGGCATGATGCAGAAAATGAGGTGAAAATATTTTTAAAAGGACATCCCATTTGTGCGACGGATGGTGGATACGAAGCCGACGAAGTTTTGGTCGGTAGAGCCGGCTACCTGCATGGTTCGTACTGGTTAAATCAAACGATTGCATCGAAACCGATTGCAAATGAAACAGTAACCGCAATTTGTAAAGTTATACTGACACGTGGACGACGCATTGCCGCTTCGCTACAAACTGCAGCACCATTGATGTATGAATATCACGAAAAAACTTATCTCGGCGCTGCTCATGGAATTTGTGCGATTTTGCACGCTCTGCTCGAATCGCCCTGGTTCGACCGTGATGATAATGGGCAATTTTGTGTTTCGCCAACCAAACTATCGGACATCAAAAACACCATAGATTACGTACTGACAATGCAAAACCACGAAGGAAACTTTCCTACACGACATGATTCGAACCGAACGCTCGTTCACTGGTGCCATGGATGCGGTGGAGCCATTTATCTGTTCGCCAAAGCTTATCTTACTTTCAAAGAGGAAAAGTATCTAGAATGCTGCCGAAAGTGCGCTGACACAATTTGGCACCAAGGTTTACTTCGCAAAGGGCCGGGAATTTGTCATGGGGTTGCCGGTAACGGCTACGCGTTCCTGCTAATGTATCGTTTGACGGAAGAAATGTGTTATCTGTATCGGGCAGCAAAATTTGCAGAATTTTTAAACTCGCCAACAATTGCGGAACAACTACTGGCACCCGATCGTCCATACAGCTTGTACGAAGGCTTGGCTGGAACTGTATGCTTTTTAGTTGATCTCTTAACTCCTTTGCAAGCTGCCTTTCCGTTTATGGATGTATTTGAGAAAAAATGCGCTTAAAATAATAATAATTTCGCAACCTTTGTAATTTTTTTAATAATAAAGAACGGCCTGGCCGTATTGCTAACCCTTGTAAATTTCCGTTAATTGATATAAAAAATATTTAAAATTAAATAAAAATACAAAAAAAACCTTCCTGTCTAAAAACTTCCTTGATGTTGTTGATCGCTCCAAACACGACTTTCGTTCTGTGACGAAAGGTTTGTTCCGGCATGCCTGTATAACCAACCAACAGTTCGTTGTAACTTCGTGCTCCAAAACATCAACCATACACATTTTATTTCGTTGTCCACTAGAAACCAAGCATGATGCTTGATGTAATGGCCGCAGTACAGTAACGCAAACCCACTGGAATCATGCCGAGGCACGTCGTCTGATTCATCTGTGCTTTCTGTGCAGGTGGCAGAGTATAACAGAAAGCACACTGGCAAATGACCTTGGATAGTCTCCGACGGCATAACAATCAAACGTGGTGCCACGGTTAGACCCTATGAAGGCAGCCGCCGTCGATTGGATGAAGGTATAAAATGTTCCCAAAGTCTCGTTGGTTCCGTCAGTCGTTTTGACGGTCAAGTTCAGCACAGTTTTGCAGGCAGAAGAGTGTGTGCACATTCCGCCAAATCATGAGGATCGTTTTAGCGCTAGTGTTAGTCCTCGTTGCACTGGCAATGGCGGATGCAAAGTGCAAAAAGTGCAATCTTAACGAATGCGAATGTCAGTTGAAGATCGCCCGTGGGCCACAACCACAAGTGTTTCCGTTTTATAAGAAGAAAAAATGCAATGTTACTAAACCGCTGGAACTGAAACCAAAACCGGATGTTTGCTCGTGCGAGCAGGAGTACCGCATTCGACCCCTAGCCCCGGAACACGTGGAGCCCAAGTTTGCAAAGTCCAGATCGTGTGAATGTGGGTTCGAGCATCAAGCAGACCAGCCGAAACGGTAGCCACCATACAGCCACACTTTCCTAACGAATGTTAGTGCTCATTCCATTCATATTGCTATATCTATTCCCCAGCAAATACCCTGCCGACATCATAAGCCGTCAGCTGGCAATTGAGTATGCGCAAATTAAGAGTGTTCCCGAAGCCGACCTGTACATGCACGGTAAACCTATGAAGCCGACGCCTGTGCCCAAGCCGGAAGGTATCCCGGAGGAACGAATGTTCAAAACCAACCTGCATGTGCTGGAACTGAAGCCACCGAAGCGTAAGCGTGTCCGTTGCCGCGTCTGTTCGTCGGAAGAGGAAGAAGGTGCCCCGTGCAATCCGAAGGACCAAAGCTACTTCGACATCTGTTATGGCAAGGTGGAAAACAAGGATCCAAAGTTCAACGTACTTCCGCAGGACGGTCCGATCTGTGATCGTTGTCAGGACCGATCCAGCACTGAGGAAGTGGAAAGCACCGAGGAGGATTATTCACCCGAAGAACCGACTAAGCACTGTTCCAAGTGTTCAAAGCACAAGAAGAAATGTGACAGTCCGTCTCACGAAGAAAGCTACGAGCCCGAATCGGAGGAATATGATTGTCCATTCGCCAAAAGGCACTTCCGCAAGACTCGCTCATCCGATGTTCCAGAACCCTCGCTCGTAGTCTAATACTGCCATGCCTTATAGTAGCGTGCGAAACTGGATGGTTTCTGTTGTGATATACTAGTGTAAACCTAGACTTTGCTCATCGACTTTGCGTACTTGTGTGTACATAGTAGCGAGAAAATATAATATTTCCAGAATTTACTTCTTTTGCGTCATTTGTATTATTTTGCGTTGGTTTCTTCGTAACAGACTTACTACAATAAAATGGATTATTTTTTCATACAAACTCTTTGGCAAGCTTAGCGAATAGAATCTAAGAAACAAACGCAAAACGGATTATATCACTCATATGGCCTAACGACACACTCATATGGCCTAACGACCTCATGGTCATGCCTACCATTTCTGGCTTACTAGACTTAACGATACCATGTAGTTGAATACTCAGTCCTCAACTACGGGGGAACGATCCGGATGCGATTTGAACCCCGGTCCTGCCGTATGAAGAGCGGCCCCGTAGTCGCTTCCACCACCGGACCGACAGTATAAATTTTTATATTAACTCTAATTAACTACGAAAGTTGCATTCTATGATATCTTTTAAATTTCAAAAACAAAACAAAAAGCTTCATAAATAAGCTTAAATAATAAGCAATAAGACAAAGCTTAATTTCTGTGTATGTTCTACTTCTTTTGGCCTGACGACCTTTTGGGTCATGCCTGGCCATTTCTGGCTTACTAGACTTAACAATACCATATAGTTGGATAGTCATTCCTCAACTACGGGGGAACGATCCGGATGGGATTTGAACCCCAACAGACCGGGTATGTACTATAACAGACTAATCAATATGGTAGTTGTGCACATCTCGTCTGGATTAAACTAAAATCTCAACTGGAACGTGACTCTTTCACGCGCAGAATTGACCGTTCGGATATGAATGAATGATTTAAGTCACCGTTGAGAGCCAGCCATCGGTCATGGTATGGCAGGCCAAGGCTAAGAAATCTTTTCAGTTTAGGCCATCATAATATAAAAGGTGTGTGGTTGGGTTGATGCAAAACATTTACAATACTACGTGCTAAAACTTTACATACCTAATATCTTTATGCCATCCATATTTACACTTTCCTACAGTCTATCCACCCATACGGCAGACGAGCTTAACTGGTCGGTTTCCATCTAGTTCGAAATTCCGCAGTACCGACGCATGTACCAGAAATGCTTATCGTAACAAAACTCCTTTCCACAACAAAAAACGTGTTAAAACATAGGGAGTGCAATTGATAAACAGACTCACCCGGGTGCGCTGCAATACGGACCAGCGATGTCAGGCCCGCTCAGCAGTAATGGTATAAGCTCACCTGTTTCGCTACGTGACCTTTCTTGGGCCACTTTACGTAATGGGTCTGTGACCGTTCTAGCAAAAGCTATAGCCATAGCTAAGCGTCCGGGTGCTGTTTGTTGCAAACTGTCCCAATCTTTATCTTGCCTTTGTGTCCAGAAATGGGTGTTCGGGGGTTTAAGTGAAGCAATGTTATAAAACATTCCAGCAACTGTTGGTCAGCTTCCAGTGCTCTGTGTGATGTGTCAAAAGATGAAGTTGTTCGGTTGGGTGGCGCTGTGCCTCGTTGCGCTGATCTGTATCGAGTTCGAGGTGGGATCCGCCCTACCCCGAAAATCTTGTCACCACGGCGGTGGATTTCCACGTGAAAGCTGCTGCAACGAATGTCCCGTGTGTCGCCATAACTTCGATGTAGAAGCACCCAAGGATCCTGGCTGCCGGAAGCTTAACAAGTATCACTATGAGGTGGAAAAGTTTACCGATTGCCATAAAGAAACGTACGAGCAGCTGGATGCGGCAGTTGAGGTGTTACCGGAGCGCGGTTGTCGAAAGTAAGTGAGAAATGTTACCCAAAAGGAGCGAAGATTGTAGCGAAAAAGCGGGGAAGGTGCGATAACATTCTTTCAATGCTTTTGCCCAGATCGCACCATTACCATTACGACGTAGAGCAACCTTGCTGCTGTGAAGAAGACAGTTACGATACGCACGATTTTGAGGTGCTGGAACCGAAAACGAAACCAAAGTGCTCGAAGGTGAAGCTGCACGCTTACGCAGATCATCCTGTTCGGGGTAAGCTAACGACGGTGATCTTTTCCTTTCAATGCAACAGAATGCTATAATTGTGGATTTTTTTTTTTGTGCATTACAGAGTGCCAGTGTGACTGCCACAATAGACGGTATGTGGTAAATAAGGCAAACGGTAACCAATTCAATAGCACAACACAAGCACCGGCCACAGACGGCAGTAGTCGTCGCAATGAAGTACCGCGTTTGCGCCGCAGTATATTAGACCCATTGAAAAATGATAAGCTAACCGTCGGGTTAAGTGAGTCGGATCCGCGGCACATCCTGTTCCATACTTATAGGCCAGTGAGGCCAAACTTTCGTGCAAGAAATCCATTTTTAAGGCGTCTACCCAATGTTCCGCGATCAAAGCGTAAAGAGTATAACGATTTAACTAATATGGCTGATCGGCAGAGTGGTTTCGTTTGCCACTGCATGCCAGCGAATCAGGCAGATGCGGTAAAATCGGAAGCGGGTGATATAGTTGGTGCTCCCAGAAAGTCACTGCTAAGCAACGTCGAACCAGCCGTATACATCGGGGACGCCTCGAACCCAATTACGTACGAGCAGATAAAGAAGCATTTGGATGCCCTGCCGCGAGAAGAGTACAGCCCGACGACCAACGATGTGATCGGCAACTTGACCGTACTATTTTACGACATCTATCAGCAAAAGCATAAGAAAAATTTTACGCTTCCCTTGAAGTACGGGACGCGTACCGTGATCGAGCAGGGCGATGGTCTGCAGAAGTACGAAATCGGACCGATTGAGGGTCAATACAAGCCACCCAAGTTGAATCGGGTAGCTTCCAAAGGGTTGAGATTGATCGGAAGGAAAATTGATCGCAAAACGGCGGACCGGGTTGACGATCGCCGAAGAAATCGGTTACGTGAAAGAACGTAGAAATTTGCTTGAGATTTTAGATTAAAACGTGCTTTAGGTTTATTAGAAATAACATTATTATGGTAAGGTGAGAGTAATTTTATTTATTTCCTTTCTTTCATACATTTACTACCAGCTGACGTTTCCTGACCGTTTGACGACCTTTCCCCGACTATCAGCACGAGCAGTTTATACTGTACAGGACCTATGGGACGACTTGTTACAGAGCGGAAGACTACAACGGACATGACATGTTAAGACCAAACGAATGGGTTAATAAATAAATTTGAAAACCTTACTTTTCATTTTTCTTCACACTTTTTCTCTATTGGCTCTGTTGTACAACACAAGACAAATGAATAGGTAAATAAAGGTAAAACTCAACACATAATTTATTTGAATTAACAATTTTCGCAAGACTCATCGCTCGCTTCGCCACTGCTGCTATCTTGTTCCGATTCGTCCGAGCTCGATTGCTGCTGACTGCGCGTATTATACTTTTGGGGCAATCGTCTGTAGGCAACTGGTCGCAATCGACCGGCAGCCGTGTACAAACGTTCCTCCGATTCACGTGATTCCGGATCTCGGGACTTCTTAAGACTGTCGCTGCTTCGACTGTCACCGGACGAAGAGCGTTCGTCACTGTCACCACTTTCCGAATCGCTTTCCTTATTAAAAGGCTCGAATATCTGCCCACCACCGTCACTGTCCGAGCGGATAAACAGCTGTTCGAACTTTAGGTCTTCATCGTCCGACGTGTCTTCCTGCGACGGATCTTCGTACTTTCGCTTCCGAACCACCTTCCGCTCGGGCATCCTCCGTACGCGCCTATCCTCGTTGCGATAATAGTCGCGTTCCTGGCTGTGGAAAACCGTTGACTGAACGCGCTGCCTTTGGCGGGCTTTGGTCGGACAACCTTCATCCGTCTGTTCCGTCAGACAGCGCATCAGCTTGCGAACGCTTTCACTGTTGCGATCGTACATTTCGTGCAGATACGCTCGAAAGCAGCTCGGCAGGTTGGTGCCGGCAAGTTGTGCTTCTAGCGAGGTGGACTGTTCTGCCATCTCGCGCGAAGCCGAATTGCTGGGCCGATCCATATGCCAGAAGTCTTTCAGGAAGGAATCCGTATCCTCGCTTGCTGAATGCTCTGAATCCCTCTTCTGCTGATGGCGTGCCAGCTCCTCTCGGTTGGAGTACATTTTAAACGGGCGTTTCAGGTCGGCCTGCCGTTTGACTTGTTGGCTTTCGCTTGGCGCGTTCTGCTCGGTTGATTCCAGCTGAAACCATACTGGTTCCAGTTCGATCCTTAACTTGTCACTATCCGAGAGCTTCCGTATGTGCATGACGTGTTGCGATGGTTCCATTTCGAGCCCAAATAGATTAGACTCAGCGCAAGCCTTTGAAATGAAAAATGCATTTTTAGACACCTTATCATCGTAGCCGCAATCTGTATCGTGTACTTACCCCATGCGGAAAAAGTCCTGCGGCTAGGAAGGAGCCCAATACAACAACTTTCGCAAGCACGCTCATCGTTCGGTCTGGCACTAGTGAGGAGTTGCCCCTGCTGCTTTAGTTGGGTTTAGTTTTCCATGGTCGGTACAGCTGACTGTTGCTGTTCTGGGGCGGTAAATAATCCTTCAAGAAAGCACATAAACATCAGGCGAGAAGGTCAGTCAGCAGAGGAAAATAGTCACAGTTAATGTACACCGTACACGCCATGTTGTTGGGACAACATTCAGTAGCTACTGTTCTACGTGACTTTCACCGTTAAACCAATGTTCCGCGTTCTGCTAAGCTCGAAAAAAAGGTGAGGAGTGTGAGTTGGGGGATACATTGAGCAAGCTTTTCAAATCTGCCGTAAGACTGGAAGCATGAGCAACATTTTTTAAAGGATTTTTTTAAAACACGATCATTGCGTTCTAATAGATCGAACGATCTTAAATAACATTCCTTTGCTTGCACGATATATTACATTCACCTTAATGCCTTGCCTTGTCACAAGAAGACTACTTCTTTTTTCTTGGTCTAAACGACCTCTTATGTCTGTCATTTCCGGCTTACAAGACTTATTGATACTGCATATTAGGGATTTGAACCCCGATCCTGTCGTATGAAGATCGGCGCCGCTGTCGCAACGACTACCGGGCCGCCCACATTACAAGAGCAGCATGCTGGAAGGATTTAGCGGGTGCATAGATTGACCGAACGATTCGTTTGCTAAACGATTGCATATCCATGACCGTATTGTTTGAAGCATTAACCACATGTTACGATCAATTTGCCGGCGAACGATGTTGCTTGAAGACCGGTACTGTGCGGACTGTTCGCATGATTGCACGATGACTTTCGCATTTACCGCATCGTACCGGTGGCACTGGTGAGTGCAGACTGTGTGTTTTCGCATTTGGAGGGTCACTTTGTGGGAGGTTTCTGCAGCAGCTAGCATGTTGGACCAGCCGGGGCCTAGTTAGTTAGAACCATCCGTTGGTGAACCAAACATCAGCTCTGTCCAGTGAGGGGTAATGTGTCGTTTCGAGAGATCGTTCGATCTTCTATGATTGTCCTTGCCAGCAATGCATGTGCGCACAGTGATCGTTTTCTGCTGTATCGTGTTACAGCTTGAATTCGCCAAATGTGTAAGTATCGGTGGAAAGTTAACTCAGATTTTCCCCCCAAAAAGTTCCCGGTGCCACAGTTTTAAAGCGCTCGTTTTTACTTCCTGCCCAACTATGATTTCCACAAGTAAAGTACAGTGCGGTGAAAACCGGTGGTCCAGCAGCGGCATTCGAAGCGTTTGGAGGCGATACTGCCGCAGCTAGCAGTGCTTCGAAATCACCCTTGCTAGAGATAGTGCTCCGCATTCTAGACACCATACAGATTGTGCCGAAAAAACGGTCAAGGCGACAGGCGCGATCGCAAACTCTTCCGGTACAGTATCTCGGCGTGGTTCTTCTTCCTCCGACTGGCAAGAATAATTAGCCAACGCTTTATTGGTTTGTGGTGACGTTCGCAATCGATCTCCCTTGCTTAAGTAGGGTTTACAAACAAAAGTTACAAAATCCGTTCAGATTGCAACACATTATTTGCACAGCTTAAAGGAAGAACGTGTGTGTGTGTGGTGAATGCGTTAACTTCATCTTCATATGGCACGTTTTCGGTTGGAGTTCGCGGGGTTCATGTCTAATACGCATTAACAGTCAACAGTCATGGTCATTGCTCAGCGCGATCGTTCGACGATTGGGGTGGCTTTTTACGTAATTTGATATTGGTGGCATGATGTCGCATCGCGCGACAGTATGGGTGTCCATTTTTTAAAGCGGTTTCGTTTTTTTTCGTACCCTCTCCCCAACACAATACCATAGCTTCCACCATTGTTCGGGAGTGCAATATTCGGTGGGCGGGTGGAAAAACCGTTGCTGGCACTGTCGCTAGAATCGGGCGAGGCGACAACCGAGGCAGCACCACCACCATCTACCGCTTGGCAAGACGATGATGAGGACGAATTTTACCCACCGGACGCCTACCAGCTACGACGGATAGCAAGTTCGCAGCGTTTTTACGATATGGTTCTGGGCGTACTGCACGTACTGGAAAGCCAAGCGCGACAGAAAGTGCAACGTGCCCGCGAGCAGCGGGAAAACGTACGATCGGAAGCATACGGTGACGATGGCGAGCGACCGGCCTAATGGATCAATTTTGCTGATGGGACGAAAACAACGCACGCTGGCGCAATGGGCAAATTGTAATTGTATCATCAAACCGGATCGTGGCCAAACGAGAACCTGCAATGAGCTGTAGTTGACATTGAATTCCAATTGAAATAAACTTACACGCTGTACACAAAGGTCATCGGCTGTGCGCCGAGTTGGGTGGGTGGGTAGATCATGCGAGGAGGAAGATAAAATGTGCGGCCATTGAACACATTACACAAAGAACTGTTTTATCAATCAACTAAGATGTGCTTTTTTTGTTGTTCTTTTGCGAATCTAAAGGCTATAAAACTTCTCATGGTATTTCCCCGCGCATGTTTAAATTCCCTCCGTTAATCGAAGTTCTGCTAAATGCTTCTGACGTCGAAACGCTATCAATCGGAAGTAGCTTCATCCCTCGGCCCACGATCGTGGCCGTTGTTCTACAAACGTTCTATCGATGAACTGTACGTGTGGATGTGCCAGCCGTAGACTGATAAGCGGCAACGGATTCGGACTAAATTGCGGGACGCACATGCACACTCGCACCGAAACCCACCGTCATACATCGTACCCAGCTAGCCAGTAAGTAATGCGAACGATCGTTTCCACCAACCATCCATACTCTCAAAGCCCGCAACATCGTCGAGTAAATAAAACATCAGTTCAAGTGCGACGACTTTTAACATTCGTGATTACTAGCTCGTCTGTGTCGGATCGCAAGCATTGCTGGTTGGTGCTGCTCGGTGGTGTTCGATTTTGTTTTTTGGAAATTTGTGAATTTTTCGCGTCCATCTTTCTACCCATCATGGCCAAACTCGCACTGCTGTTCGTTGTGATCTTCTGCATCATTCAGGTGATTCGAGAGCGAGACATAGTTCTGTGAAAACAAATCGCATGGTGTTACACCCTTTCATCAGTGATCACGTGATTGCCATGTATTGAGTGCAATGCAAAAATATTTGAAAGATTGATCTTGTGATCAAAAAACAAATTTTACGATTTCTTGTCGGATATTTGCTTTGAATCTCACCGATGTTACCTTGCGATTTACTGGCGCTGCCTGCTTACCTATGTCATTCTGCTTCCCCTAATTCTAGTTCACCCTTGCCGCACGTCTACGACGTGACGTCGTCGAGGATGGAGTGACAACAATTAAAAAGACCATCACCGACACATTCACAAAGGAAAACGTCGATGTAAGTAGTATTGTAGCAACTGGTCACAATGTTTAAAATGCCAGCGAAAAAATGTTTAAAAAATGTGTTCTAATCTTTCAGACCTTCTTTAACAAACTCGGTGAAATGGGTGAGCTGTTCAAGTCGAAAACCAGTGAGCTTGGGGACACCATTCAACAGAAGGTGAAGGAAGTGATGAACTAATAATGATCGGATGGCGGTTAGGTGCATCGATGTTTGCATCACCGACAACATTTTTACTTATAAAAAGTCATGTAAAATAAAAGTGAACGATCGTTTTGATACCTTAACAAACTTGTGTCTCGTTTTACTGCAGCTAAGGTTGAGCTTATTTAATATTTGAAGTTATGAATCCGATAGCGCAGAACATGTGGCGTCATTTTAAACTATGCAAGCAATTTTATCCAGATAAATCTGATTTTCTGAATTACAATGAAATAAACAATATTGCCTGGTCTGTTGGGTATCAATATAATGGGTGTGTAAATTTACAATTAAGACTATTTTGAGACTGAGCGGCCCAGTGGTAGAGGCTACAACAGTGCCGGTATTCATACGACAGGACCAGGGCTGAAATCGCATCCGACCCGTTCTCCCATAGTGAGGACTGACTATCCAACTACGTGGTATCGTTAAGTGTAGTAAGTCAAAAATGGCAAGCCTAACCTAAAGTGGTCTTAGGATAAAGAAAGAAGAAGACGTCTTTTATATATTTTTATTTATTTATTAATTATGACGGTCCGATGCCGTATTGCCGCATCTTTTACATATGTTTATAATTATTTTGTGAATCGAGCTTTTTGACGATTTTTTATATGTGACAATTCCATCGATACATTGGGCAAGGTTTCGTTAGTGCTAGCAAAGATCATGTACAAGAAAATCGTAAAATTGAACTGTTTAATATCCGAACCCATCCGTGGTATAGAACAATAGTTTTAATTACTCGGTTACTTCCCACCCGATGAACGACAAGAAATTCATTCTGAAAACTTGAAACTGACACAGGGTGAACTGCATGAGAATTTATGACCGTTGGAATATGATACTGATTGGAGATTTTAGTGCCGTTGCACCTGTAATTTACGAATGGTTGAATAAAATACTAAAATATGAAATTGAAATTAAAATTTTGCAAAGATAAATTAGTGAAGAAATTTCAAAAATTTTATTATGCTATCTAATAATACACACATGTATTTTTTTTGTAATGATTATTAAGCTTTTCTATATTCCATGTAAAAACTTAGCTTTAAAAGTTTCGATTTTGTTATTATCATTTTTAAAACAACCTTTATTTGGTATTAATTCTATTCTTTTACCGAAGAATCCGACTCTCAGCACTATAAGTCATAATTTTATAATTTTGACACGAAAAATTGTTCTATAAATGGAAAACAAAACAACTACAATGGCAATTCGGTAAGTAAGTAAAACTTTAAGAATCGAATGAAGTGCAATGTATCGAAGTCTCTCTAATTTGACAAACTATCTTGCAAACCAGTTAAAAAAGCCCTCTGCGCTACGAACGCAAGCTTTCGTGTGTTTGACACCACTGGAAAACGATGTGCTGAAAGTTTACATGAAGCTGAGTGGTCGACTAAAATGAGTTCTACCGATTTTATATGATTGGTTATCTTCCATTAAAGAAATTAATATTTTCTCCACGATAATGTAAAGAAGGATGTACACCAATAGATTAAACACGGAATGATGCATTTTTGAAAGAAAAAAAATAGATAAAATCTCGAGAGTATTTCTACCAAAATTATTTAATAATCTCTCATCATTTTAAGAAAAATAATATAAATCTACTTCTTCAATAAACAAAGAACTTCAAAGAGCTTTTACTTTCCGTTTGCCACTGTTAGCTTCATGCCAAGCCTCCTCGCTACACGGGCACAATTTTTTCGTGCACCCAACGCTTGCACGTCCCGAATATAAATTAACGTGCCTATTTTCGTATCGCTTGGCAGAGATTGGTTTAGCATAGTAAACCGGCAATAACGGCTAAACAGATTTTAAATCCAACCGAGAACCTGAGACACACATACACCTGCCGGAGAATTTGACCAACACCAATCATCCCGTCGGCTTAAGATTATTCAGCTCGTACATTTTTTGTGATAATTGGAAGTAAAAATATTGCGATAAGGTGGGGTTGCGTTTTCGTGCTTCTGCCAATCTTGCAGCATTCTCGTGCTGCATTTTGTGTGGTGCTGAAAAAATAAAATCGAACAAACAGAAACGTTTTTTTTTTCAAACGCATGATTACTAACGTTGAACTTAAACTTTGCTCCGCTTTTATGAGCTAGTAAATGTGTTTTTGAACAATGCTTGTAAACATCTGGTCGACCCTCAGGCCCGAGCGATTCTAAACGTACCTTGCAAGGGGGAAAATCTATAGACAAATGATAATGTCGAGAATCTTTCCACGATGCTTTCCGTTTCCTTGCGTTCGAAGTGTATGCTGATCGGTCAACAAACACACACACACACGAGCAGCAAACACCCACAGGGCTGCTAAATCGGCGCTTTGTGGTGGGGCGTATAAAATCGTTCAACTACGCGGTTCGGCGCTTCAGTTGTTAGGATCTACTCTGCCCAATCGCAACTCTCGCGCTCGAATCCAGTAATCCTCCGATAGCCGTAACAAACAGCATGGCGAAGCTTCTGTGCCTTATCCTGGCCCTGTGTGCCGTTCAGGTGTGTATATTGTTCTTAGACGGTTTACAGTGGATAGCTGGTTCGCGGTGCAATAACAACCACATTACCCGATCGTTTCGTTTCACACCCATAGGGAACTCTGGGATTCGTTCGCCGTGACGCCCCCGCTGCACCAGCGGAGGAGCCCAATTTCTTCCAGACCATCATGAACATCAAGGACAAGATTGAGGTGGCATTCGAGGAAACGCAGCAGAACGTTCTGAAGTCTCTCGGGTTCCAGTCGAACGAGGAGGTCGTCCAGACGATCCAGCAAAACACCAACCAGTACGTGGATCGGCTGCGATCAGTGCAGGGCGTGCTTGACGAGGAGGTGAAGAAGCATTCGGACATCTTCGAGCCCATCGTGAAGGATCTGAAGGTTAAGCTGGACCAAACCACTGCCACCCTGTCCGAGCAGAACCCGGAAGTTGTGCAGAAAGCGAAGGAGTACCAGGAGCAGCTGACGACCAACGTACAGTCCCTGGTGGCCGAGGCTCAGAAGACGGTCGAAAAGCTAAAGGCCGATACGCGCGTACAGTCCGAGGAGATGCAGAAGGCATTGAAGATGTTGTACGACTCGACTTTCGAAGTCTTCACCAAGACGGCCAACGAGCTGAAGCAACCGAAGAACTAAAGCGCCGTTACTGTTCAACCCGGTCAAGGTACAAAGTTGTTAAATAAAGATTAAAACAAAACAAAACCAAGTGTTTACACGCTTTCTGCACATTCTTAGTAGCTGATCGTGTATCGTCGGATGCATTCATATGGTGGACGGTACGATATCGGGGCTGATCATGTTATATTCGATGCCAAGGTTAAGGGGCACTCTTCATCGGCTTAAACCGTTTATGTTACCGTCTTGAAGACACCCTCTTTAATTATTTAAATATTGCAGTGCCGTGCCACACTAACATAGCACACCAATTATGTCTACGAGCTGGTTGATGAGCGTCATTCGATCGCTTTGTAAGTGTAGCAAACTGCGAAGCAGCACACGGTACTCCTATCACTTCCGGTACATGATCATAGCTATCGAACTCACACGATCGTACAAGAAGCTTCCAAACGTGTGGACTCATGGCCACATTAGATGATTAGTGGGCCACTGGCACAAACCTGTCTGCTCAGCTGTGTACCGACTCTAGCACGAAAGTACAGACCTTCCTTCAGGTGTCCACGATTATCGACCTGTCGTTATCATTCGCGCTATCTACGAGTCGGAAGATGACGCTGGTGGAATGCAAAGTGTGTTAGTCATGCCTTTTTTGAGCTTCCACCCTGACGCAGCTGCTCCGATGACCGAATGTGCGGCATCAGCTAAACAATGGAGAATACAGGTATGTAATTTGCTTCGTACACATTGCTGCGTACGTACATTGTGCGAAGGTGGTTTCAAATTTTTAACACCGCGCATTGATGAATGAGGCAATTTAGTGTTTCAGAGTGGCGTTAAGCGTTCACACCAGTCACACCGGTGTGATGCCAGTGGCAAAAAAGCACACTCGACAAAGCAATTCAAAATAGTAGCGTAATGTAAACGACGAAGAAAACCAACCTATGAAACGTTTGCTGGGGGGAATTATATTTACAAGAACATCCTATTCACAACCACCGTTCCGAGCATCGCTTCATTCCGATCGCCCGATCAGGTAAACAATGTCGTATGAACGGAAAATCACCAACAACAATCGTCGAACGTTGTTGAAACGCGCCGCGTTCCTCTTAATCCGACTCTTCGCTCTCATACAAGCGCGCTAACCGCCTGATCGATTGCTTCGTTTTGCGCTGAATAAACTCATCGACATGTGAAAAGATGGTCACGATGCCCATCAACCGTTCCAGCGTACCGTGCACCTTCTCGGCCCGTTCGATGCTACCCTCCTGGAGTTCACCGGAACCGGCCGCGAGCAGTCGCGACATGGCCGGAAACAACATTGGCCGGTCGGCGGCCGATCTGGACGCGGGCAGCTTCTGCAGCTCGTTGTAGTCGTCGTAATCATCGTAGTCATCGTAATCTTCGGACGGGTCGAGCATTTCCTCGGACGAGTAGAGATTCTGCGAGAGGGAACGCTTTCTGTGCTGACAACCGCAGGCGGGAACCATTTCCTCCGGCTTGATGCTTCTCGGAAGCAACCGAGCGGACGAGGAAGCGGATGCGAGAGCTAATGCCTGCGGAGGAACCAGGGTGGAAAGGGATAGCAGGTCATTTTCTAGATGGTCCAGGTTAAGCTTCGTAATGTCAATCTTGGGAGCGGGTGGCCTTTGGCTTGTGGTCGTAGTTGCCACCGGTATCGCTGGTCTTCTGCTGGAGGAGGTACGCTGTGCACTACTTGGAGGTTGCGTAGTGCTTGAAACTAATTGTTGACGTATCCGGCGCAGCATTTTGCGCACGGTAGTCGTTCTAGTGGTTGTGCTAGTGGTCGTCATGGTAGTGGTCGTAGTGGTAGTTCGAGCAGCGGCCATCGAATCGACCTTACTTGCACGTGCAATACCCTCACGAACGGTGGTACTCGGTGGGAATTGGTTCTCGCTCGTTGGCACCTCATGCTTATCGGACGGCATCCAACCGTCCAGCAGACGTTTGTCCAAGATTGCTTCAGTCGGCACAAAGTCTTGCTCGATACCATTTTCCTTCATATCGATCGCATCCGTATCGATTGAAGGTGGGTGCACGATAGGCACTTCGTGGCCATGCCCTTCCAAACCGCGGTTGACCGCGCCATAGTCCATACCCGCCGACCCGGATCGGTGATCATCCCCAAGAACCATCTCGTTTCCGTTCAGCTGATCCGCGACATCGAACGTGTTCGCGCGGTACTGGTTTAACAGTTTCACCGAAATCATTTCACTTGCTGCGATCATTTGAGGAGAGCACAAAGAGGGGAAAAGAGAAGAAGAAAAGCGGATCGAGAGATTAGACCTTATCACCGTTGGACGGACAATGTGCCGAACAGCTTCACTTGCCTTTTTCGCGGTCGAGCTCTTGCAGATCTTCAAACACCGGACCTAGCAGCACACTTTCGCCATCGTCATCATTCGGCACAATCGCAACGGTTCCGGGTGGCTGTTTGCTGATTTCCAAAAATCGCCCGTCCATTCGCGGTATCAGTGTCTGCGGGCGCATTCAGACCCGAAAAAAAAATTAATGATTGGGCACAGGAAAGCCAACAGGAGTGGGAAAGCAGCACTTGATTATGTCACGATGTTCTCGATCGAATTATCACTCGGTTCGTTATGTCATCGTAAACTTCCGTCGGGCACGTTTCGGTGCTGACAGTCTAGCATGAGCGAATCCTACACTTTGTTCCCTACACATCCTTTCGTGGTGATTAGTGCCCAGTGTCCAGAGACAGAGCATCAAAGCACTCATTGCCGACGGTTCGTTACAGTTAGATAGATGGAACGCTAATCACTCTACTTGGTTTCTCAGATTTATGACTTACCGATAAAAGGAGTGCTACTGCCAGTAGCATGTTGAACAATTCTGGTGGTCTTCCGTCGAGCGATTACCAGCCAGGTTGCTGGATCACTCTCTCCCGACGTCAGACTGTCGAGCCGGCAATGGAATGTTTTTCGGAAGTCGCGCGCTCTTCACTATTTCTGTGCTATGCTGCAAAAAGGCCACAAACAAACAAACCACCCGGCGGAACCTGCAGCCCCAATAGCGGTACATTGTGAAAAGCTGGGAAAAGCCCTACGAGGCACCAAGCTTGCTTCCTGGACAAGCTTGAGCGGTTGACATCAAAACATGAAAACGGTACATAGAATTAAACATTGAGCCATAACATAAAACTCGAAAAGTTTTTTTCCTTAAATTTCGTTGATGCTGGTTAGCGTTCACCTAGTTGGTCCGCTTCAAAAATAATACAAATATACAAATAATACTTAATATACAAAATTATCTCTGCTGTGATATCTGCTACCAGAAATGACCTCTCGAGGTTGTAGTGCCAAGGAAGAAGAAGAAGATATCTGCTACTTTATGCAGGGGAACTTGGTTAAAAAATTGAATTGATTAATGCTGATTTTTTTATAAAAACTTGATGTGAACGGCAAAATTCAAAGACGAAAAATGTGCGCTCATGATGCGCATGTGTTTTCTTTTCGCTCATTTTAGCGTCAAGATTTTGATAAGACAAGTTCGTTTAATTTCGTGCTTAGCTTGCCAAAAAACGGCACCTTTTTTCTACCGAAACCTTGCCAATTAATGCGATTCATTTCACGAATTCAAGTGAACGAATCAAACTGTTGATTTAATTCTTTTGTACAGAAAAATATCGCACAACGGACATTTTGCGCGCGCACCAAATCATTATGAAAATGCGTCAGGCTAGAGATTCACGATACTACTTCCTAGCGAGTCGTTGCGTTGCTGTATTAGTGGCACACAGTTCGTACACATGAAACGTTTCACGATCCGTACATGCGCTTAATTGAATGAACGTGATGATGGGGACTAGAATGTAATAGCGAAACTGGCGGACCGTAAACAATACAACTATGCAACCTTGGAGCATATTTTAGGATAAAATTAGCCATTAATCGTGAGCAGGAATGAGTACAAAGGTACAAAATGCAACCAATTGATACAATTTATAAAAATGATTTTAAAAAATCTACTCTTTGATCCCCTAAAATTCGGCATATAATTAGTGGCAATGACGAACCAGATTCGAAATCAGTCCTCTCAATCTGTCTTTAGCATTCGTCATTAACCAAACGCGGACCATACTATTTAATTGTGTGATCCGTGATAAGCCGCTCTATCATCATGTTCATGGCTTCCGTTAGAATAATTTCTTCCGAGCCAAGATGAACCTTATTAGAGAGTAGATTAGACCCTTTGCCTCGACCGTGAATTGAATCGCTTATCGCGCTCGCACACAGTGCTCATCGGTTGCATCGATTGCACCGACGCATACTGATTACGTTACTCAACCGACGGCAGCGTTTCTCAACTCCTGAACAACCGTAGCGTAGCTTTTGATCACAAACGTTCAAAAGATAAGACAAAATAAGATAATAGTTGTAGGAGATAACTGGCTTAGCGAAAAGGATCGCACTTGTGTTTCTCACTTTGTTTTATCTCTCAATTTTTCTCTCACCCTCTCTCTCTCACTTCTCTTTTGTTAGTGAAATGTAGGAACAAAAGCGAGCGCACGCATTCCGCCGTTCATAATCAGCAGCCACATTCATGATCTTGCTCAAGAAATTATTCAAGACTTTCGGACAGCCCCTACAAAAAAAAACAAACAAACGATAGCCTGTGGGCACTAACGGCACAGGCTTCCACAACTATACACGCCAGCCAGTCGTCAAGCGGGTCGGCTTCACCGTGGTTGACCAGGCGAATGGTGGCCACAGTGTGTGGTTGTGCGCTGAACCGTGCGTGTTCGCCTTCTGATATTGTCGTCGATGTTTGGACACGGTTTTATAAGCCCGCCACTAGTGAAGCCCCACAACGGTGGCTCCACAAGGGTGGATTGGAAGGGGACGGTGTACGGTACCCGTGGATGGTGAACCAGTTACTTGGCTCGCGCGGTTTCCTTTCCACAGTTTCTACGCGAAGGTTACACGGAGAGCATCTGCTTGCAACTGGCTGCTTTTGCTGCTGGTGTATCGTAAACCGAGTGCGTTTTTTTTTGTTTTGGACATCGGGTTAGAGAAAAGAGAATGGAAAGTGCTGTGGAAAAATCCTACCACTAGTGACATCAAGGAAGAAGCAATCGGCCATGGTGATATTTGGGATGTCTCAAGTTTAAGGGAGAGACCTTACAAGAGCTGCTTTGAAGTTATTGAGGTAAAAAAAACTATTGACTGTGTGTGTGTGTGCGTGTGCCCGTGTATCTTCCGGAATATTTTGGCTTCCGGCTCGTACTGTCCGTGGGTGCCATGTTTCTTCAGTGGAATCATTTCCAAGGCGCCAGAACCAGCGATGAATCGGACTGTGTGATTTTCCACCGTGCAACACCATTTTCTCGGGGTCGTTTTGTGTAATTGCGCACTACCGAGTGCGAGTGAAACCACGGGTTGGTGAAACGGTTTCACCCCCAGCCAGCCCTAGTACCAGCGAGTGGAGTGAATGTCTGCAGCAACGCGTCGGGCAGGCGTAACTGATTGCGGCTACGATGGATTTGCAGAATTACGACGAAGACATATCGGCCAACGGTTACTACCGGCGGCTATTGAGCGACCATTACAGCATCCTGGAGACGGCTACCGTCGAGGGATGGATTGTGTGCGTGCCCCGGTTCGGTTCGTTCAGCGAACAGTGTCTGGTGGATCAGGAGTTTGCCCTCGCGCACATACTGGTCCCGAACGAGGAACTGCCGGAGACGCACTTCTTCAATCTGAACTTCCTGCAGCTAAAGCTAGACGAGCGGGCGCTCGCATTCGGCGATGTCCGGGTGCGCATTCTGTTCGAGGAAATCTTCTACCGGGACGGGCTCAAGTACAAAGTGTGGTGCATCGAGCGCCCGCTGCACGACATGAAGAAGTACGGTGTGTACGCGGAGGATGAGCTTTCGCTCGGCCGTTTCCTTGGCATCGGCAGCCTTACCGAGGCGGTCGAGTTCATACGGACAGCCGCCAAGAAGAAGGACATCTTCGGCCGGATGGATGGGAAGGTGCAGCAGTTCGTGCGTGCGCACGCTGACTTGGGCAAGTGGCAGTACGAGGAACAGAGGGCGGCGGTGAAAATGATCTACGTCGAGTGTCTGGAGTTGATACTGCAGAACCGTAAGCTTAAGGACCGCTGCCAGCGGGATATGCTGCTGCGGGGCAACGTGAAGGTCGCCATCGAGACGTACGTAATGGATAAGCTGTACGATCATGTGAAGAACGTGATCGATGTGTGCCGTTCCGAGCAGGCGGAAGCGTTCAACAAAACCATGCGCAATCTGGGCGATGTGCACTGTACGGAGTTTGAGGTGGCTCAGCGGTACGGTGAGCTGATTCCGCTCGCAAAGAAGGAGCTGGCGAAGATCGATCACGCGCGTACGGTAATCGACAAGATCGGCTGTTTGCAGAAGGTGATGGAAGTGCTGGCCAAGGGTGGGTTGGGCCAGAAGCAGTACACGCTGACGGCCGATCAGCTGGTGCCGTTGCTTATTTTTCTCATTCTCAAATCGGGACTGACGCACTGGATAATGACGATAACGTTTCTGAAGGAGTTCCAGTTTAACAACGTGTTCCGGGAGCAGCGCATCGAGACGGGCGAGCACGGGTTTCTCATTGCGACCCTGGAGGCGGCCATTGTGTACATTAGCTGCGGTAGCATTACCCGTACGCAACGGCTCGGCATTAACTTTGAGCGGCGGCCGAGCGCCACCGATCCCGATACCGGTTCGACCGATGTGGTGTTCCGTAATGCGGACGACTTCCTCAGCTATCTGCTACAGCTGATGCGTAACGATGATGAGGCAAAGGTCGTGGAACTGCTGCAGGACGTCACCAACAATCAGGCACTGCTGTGGAACGTCCCCACCGAGATGGGATACTACTATCTGCCCTCGATCGATGACCAAAACCAGCTCGGTCAGGCCGCGATACATCTGGCCGCCATTCTCGGCAATGCGAAGCTCCTGACGCTCATACTGTCCCTCCAGCCGAACGTGAATGCGGTCGACGCGAAGAACTGGACCGCGCTGCACTATGCCGCAGCGAACGGTCATCAGAATCTGCTGCTGTTGCTGCTGCACGCCGGAATCAACATTAACAGCACCAGCAACGATGCACACACATCGCTCCATTTAGCGTGCCTAAATGGCCACAGCGGATGTGTCAAGGCGTTGCTGTACTTTTCCGAGCATATGCGCATCTACGTCGACGTGAACGCGGCCACCGAGCTGGGCCACACGCCGCTGCATTATGCAGCCAAGTGGGGCTTTCTCGATATCGTCGAAACGCTGCTCGAGTACACGGCGCGGGTCGACGTAATGAACAAGCTGGGCGCGACTCCGCTACGCTACGCGCACAACGTCCGCATTACGAAACTGCTCGTCGATGCACTGCACGACCAGCGGCGCAATGCCGGGCACGGCCGGGCTCTGCTCAGTGCAAAGTCTTCGTCCGCACCGCAGACGACAGTCTGCTTCGCCGAAGACTTTGACTACTCGAATGACAGCGCCCCGGAAGAGATGCGCGAGCAGCGTACGATAGAGGAGATGAAGCGCATTGAAAAGGCACTCGAAGCTATTGCCGCGCAGGACACGAAGCTGGCCTGCGTGTATCTGGGGCTGGACGGGGACGAGCATGCGCCCGAACAGCTGCCGGCACGAGCCCATCCGCTTCCACTGTCCGCTGGTTTTCCTACGGACGAGAAGTTGTGTCACCCGCTGTGCACCTGCAACCGATGTGTCCGCCGATCGTCCGAGTTCTACAATCTGCTTCGGAAACCTTTCGGATTGTCAGCAAAGCCACCGGAACCATCGGTGCCGGCCCAAGTGCGCGTCGATCTGAACGCCGTCAATGGGGAAGGCTACACAGCCTTGCACGTGGCTGCGATGCACGGTAACGTGGACATGGTGCGTGTGCTGCTGGAGCGCAAGGTCAATCCCACCATTCGGCTCAAATCCGGTGCAACGGCGCTACATTTGGCAACGCGCGAACGCCGGTTGCGCATTGTGCGGATGCTGCTCAGCCGCTGCCCGACGGCGGACATAGTAGACCTGAAGGACAGCCGGGGCGATACGCCACTGCACTACGCGGTAGAACAGAACAACTTGCAGCTGGTGCAAATGTTGCTGGAGGCCGGTGCCGACCGCAGCATACGCAACCTGCAGGGCAAGCGGCCAATCGATATAGCTAAGAACAGTCTTTACTTTAACGTTGTCAATTCGCTGGAGCAGCGATAGCGAAGGGCTGCGACGACCGACGGTGTTTGTGAATATAGGAAATACTTTGTACATATTCGTTGGATTTAGTAATGTGGAAAAGAAACGAAATAAATTTAAACACACACGAGCAAGCCACAACTGTGCAAGATACTTTTTTCACTCACCTTATCGCACGCAACATCTCAGCAACGTGCATGTCGGAAGAAATGGACAAGAGTTTGCTTAACGATAAGCGCACTGATGACTGAAGTGGCTGAGGATTTCGCAACGAAATGAAGCGGTTTTACTACCGTAAACCAAAACTGCAACACCATTTGTTGTTTGGAATGCAAAGTTTTCCGACGGTTTCGCTTTATTTCTTTTATTCATCTTCCGAATTGGTGGTGGGGCGGTAGTACTTTACATCCTCTGCGGAGGGCATTTCTGGACGATCTACCGTAGTATGAACATTTACAAGAGCGAAAAAGAAACACACACACACACACAACACACATGCCGGACCGACCGATTGTTGCGTGCGTTGGCGTACGTCCCAGGCGCATGTTTCGAAACGCTTCCCAATCTTGTCTGATTTGCTGAAACAGCAGCAAGAAATGAATATGAAACACCTGGCCAACATCGTCTGCACTTCAAATCCCCATAGCGGCTGATAAGCAACGATAAAAAAAAGACAAATAGACCAACAGTAACAAATTAACAACACAACAAAGAACTGGCTGACAAAAATGATAGCATGAAAAAACTCAACATATTACTTAGAGTAGATTGCAATTTAGCAAAGCCATCAACATCCACACCGTGTTCAGTGAATGAATCTCTACGATCAAATGAATCAAATGTAAATCGGTTGATACTAAATGAAGCGTACTCTTACACTTTAAGATAGTTTTCCAACTGAAATATTTTTTTTAAATTTCATTCAATGGAAATTCCTCTTAAGTTTTTTCTTAAGTTTTTCCTTCAATCATACACACCTCTCTCCCGTACGCTGCTGTTCATCTTGAAGCGAGCTGCTGTTTCAACCATAACATTCCATAATTATACTCCGATTGTAAAGGATTATCTTTGTTTCAAATACGCTTAGAAGGTCTATTCAATTATCTGTATATATATACTTGTGTTTAGCGACTAACCCACCGCTACATGATTCGCATTTTCTACAGGAATTTCATATGAGCAACAACAAAAAAAAACATTCTATATATATATATAGTATCATAACACATAAGTCGGCTCTCCTTATTGTACGTTTTACGACACTGTATCATCCCTCGTTCGTTTCCTGCTGCTTACTCCCTTCTCTCTAGAACCGGCTAGTGGTAAGGTGACGCGATTGCTGACCGATTGCATACCCCTTTGTTTTCGGTGCATTCGAATTGTATTGAATCGCACTATATAGACCACGTTTTTGCGAACACCGTTCAGGTGTTTTACATTGCACTTGAAGTCAGCAATCAGCAATCTAGAGAGAATGTTGGACAAGCTGAAGACAAGGAGCATGTTTGCGGGACGATGTTGTTGGATTGCTCGGCAGGATTGCATTTGTGCCGCATTTTTTGTATTGCCTGCTGCTGGAAACAAATTAAAATTCTTCCTCGCTCACGGTACCCTAGGATGTCGATGTGGACACAGCACGCTTGCAGTTATCCCCGGATTGATGTTATGGTTTTGTAATAGATTGATCCGCGTGCCCTCATCCGATCTAGCAGGATAAGACTACATTTTATCGCTGTGGAATACTTGTTGCATGGATCTGTGCTTGTGTACATAAACTGGTAGCATGTATGCCATCTATATATGTATAACGTCTCAGGTGTTGCTTTTTACTGGTCGTGTTACACAGCCACCACAAAACAGGTCCTCTCCCCAAAGGATGCTCGTCGCGGCTGGCAACACGGTAAAAGAATCCTTATCGTAAATAGTACATCTTCGCCCCCGACACTGCTGGCACACTGTGCTGCTCCTCCGTTCCGTAGAAAAGGAGATATACCGTTTAATCTTCTAGGTTGCGGAATGCCTGCTGCATGTCTTCGTACAGCTGATCGAAATCTGCCTTGATCTTCGGTTCGCCGTCCTTGACTGGGTCCTGGACGAAAAAACAAGGAAAGCGAGAACCCGTTACCATTAGATGCCTTTGCCGGCAGCGTTTACCCTGGCATGAAACCTACCTTGAACTTCATCGAAGATAGCTGATACAAGATGTTGCCCATCGAGTCACGGATGACGTTCCAGGTAATTTTGTTTTCCGACTGTGCAGTCGTTTCCACGGCATGGCGCGCCATATCGTAGAATCCGATCATGTTCTTCAGCATGCCGACGGTCTTGTAGAAGGGGCAGAACCGATCGTACGCGGAGTACGAATTCTGTTGCAGGAAATCGTCCTTCAGCAGCTTGGCGACCTCGAGCGTGATCTTATCGGTTTCGGCCAGCGAAGCCTTACCGACCAGCTGCACGATTTCGGACAGATCTTCCTCCTCCTGCAGAATTTCCTTTACCTTGGTACGCATCGGCACAAACTCCGGGAAGTTCTTGTCGTAGAAGTCTTCCAGAGCGCGCATGTACTTGCTGCAGGGGGGAAGAAAAAAACGGAAAACAGTCAATTTAAGACTACTATATGACTACCCGGCAGTGCAGTGGCTCACCTGTAGGAAATCAACCAGTTAATCGATGGGAAGTGCTTACGCTGGGCCAGCTTCTTGTCCAAACCCCAGAACACCTGCACGATACCAAGGGTGGCGGAGGTAACGGGATCGGAGAAATCACCACCGGGCGGTGATACGGCACCGACAATCGACACGGAACCCTCGCGCTCCGGATTGCCAAGACACTTGACGCGGCCAGCACGCTCGTAGAAGGAGGCCAAACGAGCACCCAGGTAAGCGGGATAGCCGGAATCGGCCGGCATCTCGGCCAGACGACCCGAAATTTCTCGCAGTGCCTCAGCCCATCGGGAGGTAGAATCGGCCATCATCGACACGTTGTAGCCCATGTCACGGAAGTACTCGGACAGCGTGATACCGGTGTAGATGGAAGCTTCACGGGCAGCGACCGGCATGTTGGATGTGTTGGCTACCAGCGCGGTACGCTTCATGATGGACTCGGTCACACCGTCAATCTCTACCGACAGCTCGGGGAAATCGCGCAATACTTCGGACATCTCGTTACCACGCTCACCGCAACCGACGTACACGATAACGTCCGAGTTGGAGTACTTGGACAGCGACTGTGAGATGACCGTTTTGCCGCAACCGAAAGCACCGGGAATAGCGGTGGTACCGCCCTGGACGCAAGGGAACAACGAATCCAGCACGCGCTGTCCGGTTAGCAGCGGATGGTTGGCCGGCAGCTTCTCCGTCACCGGACGCGGCTGACGTACGGGCCACACCTGCAGCATGGTGAACTTGCTGACCTCACCATCGAATTCCGTCTCGAGGATCACATCATCGACGGTGTAGTTGCCGGACGGGGCAATGTACTTGACGGTACCCTTGGCGCGCGGTGGCACCATCAGCTTGTGCTTGACAAGTGTGTTCTCGTGCACAATACCGTACAGATCGCCGCCGGTAATGTGGGAGCCGGCCTTCACGTTCAGTGGATTGAAACTCCAGCTCTGCGTACGCGACAGGCACGGCACGTTGATACCCTTCGGAATGTAGATCGAGCTCGTCATTTCGTTGATGTCCTTCAAGGGGCGCTGGATACCGTCGAAAATGCTGCCCATGATACCTGACGAGAAATTGGTGTTATTACATCACATTGCTCGCTTTGGAACGTTCTGGTTTTCCCGTGACCTACCTGGACCAAGCTCCACAGACAGTGGCTTGCCGGTACGCAACACTGGATCGCCGACGGTGACACCGGAAGTTTCCTCGTACACCTGGATGGTAGCCATGTCACCTTCCAGACGAATGATCTCTCCCACTAGCTCATAGTATCCGACACGGACCAGCTCGTACATAGCAGAGCCAGACATACGTTCCGCCGTCACGACTAAAAAATAGAAAAATTATTATCCATTAGTTTATTTAATATACTTTTTAATAAAATAAAGCACATTAGCTTATGTACTTCCGGGCAGTGTAGTTAAACATCACATTTCACAACATTTTTCGAAACTTTACTTCAAAGCCCCATTCAACCCCACATCACATCACATGGCGTTAACATGAGTCTCCCCCATCATCTGACCGACTTCAGATGCCGCAGGTAAGCAAAAGTTATATAAGTATTTAATTGTCGTTCCAACTGGAATTGCCATTCGTACATTGAACAAACCAGCAGCTTCCAATCGGACTTCCGACAGATGCATTTCTTTGCAATTAATTTGCAAAAACATGGATAAACACACAATCGCATTCAATGCGACCACCTCACAAACAGATCACATGAACCGATTCATGTGCACGCACACAACGAAAGCAATGTAATCAACACAAGCACAACACCATTTCACACGTCATGTGACTGCCAGCGACCAGCGACATCTCCAAATGACAGGCGAGGAAAGGCGAGATTTCTTCAGCTCTTTCGCCAGGGACTCATGAAATATGTAATTATTCTGTTGATCCATTGGCAAACATGCTACAGTGAAGTCTCAATTGCTTGCAGGAAGCAGTTTTGTTTTTACTCACCAGGACCAGACACGGCGAAAACGTATCCGAACTTGGACTCGCGGTCCTCATCGCTGATTTTCTTCAGATTCGACATTTTCTATCTCGTTCTCTCGTGACGGGCTGTGTCGAATTCCCTTTTTCTGCTAGCTTCCAGGGGGATGTTCTGCTGAAAGGGCGAAATAAAGCGAATTATTCAAGAGTTCATCAACTCCCGTTGCTTTCGATTGCACTGAATGAAGGAATGGTCAGCTGATCAGTGATGAAGGCTTGGGCCGTTTATCTCACAAACGCAATAACCACACACCAACAGATTCGGAACCGCGGGTCATGTGACCTGTTCGGTACTGTTGTTTTACGCTAGCAAATTTTCTTATATCCGAAAGGCTTTGGAAACAATTTATACGCGATACAGTTGTACACTGTTGCAGCGGGTATCGATAACTGCAAAAAAGGAACTAAACACAAAAAAAACTTCTTACGAAAACACACGGCAAATGCAGGACCGATAGCCAAAAGCAAAAGCAATAGGGAAAAAAAATCAATAAGAGCCCCCTTGCGATTTCCACAACAAATACTGCGCTTGTTACGCTAGTTTGGGGCCAAAAACTATGCTTTCCTGCCTGTTCACTGTTGTAACGATTCTCTGAATTACAAGTGTACGCAAAACGAAGCAAAATTTACAGTATATTATCGTGAATACGAACTTTACCAGCCAACCACTTACGCAGAATTCGAGATTGGAAATGCCTGACGGATAAGAACTGAACAAACGTTTCATCAAACGTTTACCTCAGACGATTGGTGTTTCTTTTTCTTCGTGGTGCTCTCTGCTCCTCTCACGTCGGTAGCTAAAATAGAGAGAGAGAGAGTGAAAGAGAAGAGGAAGATGAAATTGTTTGACATCCAGCTGCATAGTGGTATACGCCACATGCACGAAATTGCACATTTTTTTAATTTAGTGTTTATTCGTAAATCATTCATTCTTAAAATATGTTTTCCGAAGAAAAAAAGTTCTTGCGAAAAAATGAACGAGTAGAACGATTTATACATAATTTCCCATAATGATATTGATTGATGTTTTATCCTTAAAAAACCAATTCAAACCATGATCCTTCAGTGCAAAATGAATAAAAGGAATTTGGTCGATACGAAGCTCGAGCGTAGCCTGTACTTTCGTTTGTGATTGTCACTGTGTGTCAAAGTGACAATAGGTGGCAGAGTGAGATCGGGTGAGAGAGAGGAAAGAAAAATAAAAGAAGCACCAGCGACGATTCAGTCGGAGCGAAGCAGGTAAATTATATCTATTTTCTACAGGTTTACGCCGGAAATTGTGGCAAAAGTAACCGAATACAAACTGCGGTTCAGCTAGCTTAACTTTACACCCGTAGCTCCCGCGCGTTTCGTTCATCTGCCGAATGATGATTATTCATATCTGTGACGTTTGGTTTCAGGATCGATTTTTTTGTTGGGCGCTAATCAGTAAACCGTAGCTGCAGCCGCCACCAGTGAATCTACAGCACCGGAGGTAAAGCAAGGTGGAAGCGGACGACGAAAACAATTCTTGGCAAATTCATACGGCTACGCAAACATCCCCAAAGGGAACTCTGGGAAGCGAAAGTTGCCCGGTCGCATCGAAGGACCTAGCGTGCGAGAAAGAGACGTCGAAGGATCAGCGCAGCAGCAGCAGTAGTGAATTGCTTTGACAAAATGGTAAGTGTCATCAGTGGACAGCGTTTGTAAAATTTGACTATTCACGCTGCTGCCTATTGAAGCGCTGGCAGATGTTCAGGAAATTTGCTTGTGCAAAGTTTATGCCTGTACACTTTGGCTAAATGCATCGAATAGACAATCATTAGACACGGTTACGAGGCTCCCTTCCAGCTTAAAAGTTTCGATACTGATAAGATCGCGTAAGCGGCGAACGCATGATGTGCGGCAACTCGTTGAACTTTGGCCGATTCGTTCGTCACCGGTTTCTATCGCAAAGCATTGTATATGTATACCGGCGCCATGCCATCCGTGTAAGGTTTCCTCTTCCCCCCTCCCCTAACGTGCACACACACACACACACACACACAACACTACCGGCAAACCCCTGTTGCTTATCGTAAAATGTTCGCCGAGCGAGATCTTTGATTAAGCGTATTATGCCATTAGTAAGGAAAGCCTTTCGATTTTTTCCCCCCTCCAGGACGTGTTTATGATGATCCGGCGGAAGAAGACAACGATTTTCACCGATGCCAAAGAGACGACGCCGGTGTACGAGCTGAAGAAAATGATTGAAGGAATACTCAAAGTGCCTCCCCGTGATCAGCGACTATACAACAAAGACAACATGCTAATGGACGACGATAAAACGCTGCAGGATTGCGGGATCACAGTAGTCACAGCGAAAGCGCAATGTCCCGCCCAGCTCGGTTTAGCAGTACGCGAAAACGGCGATTTTGAATCGCTCGAGCTGACGCCCTACTCGTTGCCCCCAGACCTGCCGGATGTGATGAAAAACCAGGACACCGCAAATGGCCAAGATCAACTCGCCTAAGAGGCCAAAGCTAGCAATTGGGTTTTTTTTTATTTCGTTCATTATTACTGTGTCTTTCTCTCTTTCCTTGCGCACACTACTTGCTAACCCGAAGCGTCCACTTTGTGTCCGTCATACCGCGCCTGCAACCGATGTGAACCACGCAGAAACGCTCTTACTATCATTTTAACACACATTTACGTTCACTTTCTTTACTTACACAACTGGATAGCTCAGTGGCATCCACACCCGTTCATTTTCCTGCAAAAGCTCATTAAATTTACGAACTACACTTTACCACATTTTGTGTGAAAACCATGTCCAGCTCTACAAGGCGGCGAATATCATACTCTGCATCTTGCAGCTACCCAATTTTCTCTGGTGTGATATTGGACTTTAAACACCGGACGCCGGACGTTTTGTAGCCTCCCACGGTGTGTCCTTATCTCAGAAAGAGAAAACAAAATACATATAATACACTGTCTGTTGTTAACCGCACGCACTTCTGAATTCTTTAATGATCTATTGCCACCGTTAAGGCGTCGATACTATGACAATTGAAGTGTAAACCTTTTTTTTTTTCGAGCGGACTCTGGGATGCTGCTGAGATGCCTACACGTACCATACACAGGGATAGCATATATATATATACATTTCACCTTTTGCTTCCTCTTTGGGTAATTTTATTCGTATGGTTTTGAGTAATTAAATTATGGAAAGGAAATGAAGAAGTTAGGGAGAAATCTATAGAACTTACTGGAGTCAAACTTTTAACTCGTGGCTTGGTGGTCTTTTTTTTCTTCTTTTAAATATTAATCGGAATCCGAATCGCTTTCCCTGTGCTCGCGCAGTGTCTCCAGTTCTGCCGGTTCTTCAATGTGAAAACTGTTCGCTTCCGTTGCGTTCGCCAGTTCTTTGGCTTCCAAGTACTGTTGCAGTTGGTCGCGGAAAAACTCTACATACGTTTCCTTCAGTGACGCTTGCGCCGGGAAGTAGTGGCCTCCCGCATGGGTTACGATTTCGGGATCGAGAAAAGTTTCCGACAGCGCCTCACTCATATCTAGCAAAGAGAGGCAAACGAGATGTTAAGCAACTGGCAATTAGTGTGACCCCAGCGCACTTACCTTTCGTAATAATTTCATCCGTCTCACCGAAAATGTGAAGCGACGGCAGCTCTATCTTGTTTTCGTAATAGTTTACGTGCACCAAGCTTCCCGAACGGAAGCCGGACGCAAGCACGGCAAACTGGGGCTTCATAGTCGTCATCCCCCGTGCACTCAAATCGCACAGCAACCCGACAAAGCAGGCGCCCTGCGAAAAGCCCAACAATCCGTGGCAGCCTTCGGTTTGCCAGGTTTTCTCCACAAGCCGCAAACTTTCGTTGAACCCGTACGCCGGACCACCCTGGTTAGTGCCCTTAAATGTGCGATCCTCCTTGTTGAACCACCAGCTTCGTTGGTTCGGATCGGGCTCGCCGCCGGCCTCGAGCGGTGCTGCGGTGTGTGGCGCCGAAACAAACACAAACTCGACATACTTGTTCACGAACTTGCGGAACGATCCGAGCTTGGCTTTAAACGTATCTGCATTCTGTCGATAGCCGTGAAGCGCGAGCACCTTCAGCTTACCGTCACCGCCTTCGGACTCTTTCGGCATTCTTAGTCGCCTGAACCAGCTGTGTTGCCGTGTACACCGAATGCAGCCAATGTTTTGATTTCGAAGCCGACACTGCACGGCCGATCCGGTTTGACAGATGCACCTAATGACATTAGAAGTTCGGGGCCGAACCAAGGTGTATGTATTTAGATATATCCAAATACCTTGGGCCGAATCACCCCTACCGTATCGCAGCGCATCGTCGGGTGCATATTAGCCTAGTAAAATGTTATTGACCAGGTACGAAGGATGGGCTTTCCGATTGCGGGACGCAAAACGGTATTTCAGTACGAAAAGTGTCCCGAAAGCTGAGATCAAATACACCAGCACTATAAATTTACCGAAAACAAAGTTTCCGGCCCGTTTGAGCGTGGAAAAGCGAACCGAGGTGGAGGACCAACTGCGCAAGGTAGCTTGATTATGTTAACATAGCAACAATGTGATATGCACGAAAGATGATGAAAGAATGCGCAGTATGTACTGATTGGTTGGGGGTTTTCATTTTAGAACTGTTTGAATCAGCTGTACAGCTGGAACCGAAATGCTCTGCCCGCAGCGAATGAATTTGTGCTACACGATGGACCACCGTACGCCAACGGCGATCTGCACATGGGACATGCGGTGAACAAAATCTTGAAGGATCTCATACTGAAGCACAAAATGATAAGCGGTACACGGGTGCATTACGTGCCTGGTTGGGATTGTCACGGATTGCCGATAGAATTGAAGGCACTGGAAGCGTTCAATCGCCGAAAGCACCATGCGCCGGGTGAAACGCTCCAAACGGCACCGGAAATCCGCAACACTGCCCGCCGGTTTGCGCTGGAAACAATCGCAAAGCAGAAGAGTGGATTCGAATACTGGGGAGTGACGGGTGCCTGGAACGACGACGACCAGGGATACTATCGGTCGTTGGATCCTTCGTACATCGGTGCACAGCTGCGGCTGTTCAGTGAGCTGTACGAGCGAAAGCTTATCTATCGCGACCTAAAACCCGTCTACTGGTCGCCCTCCTCACAGTCGGCTTTGGCGGAGGCAGAGCTAGAGTACGACGAGGCATATCAAAGCCCCTCGCTGTATTTGAAGGTAGCGTTAGAAAACCGTGGCACCAGCTGCCCTGCCATAGACCAGCGCCAGCTGACGGACGAACAGGTGTTTGCCGTAATATGGACAACCACTCCCTGGACCTTGCCCGCCAATCAGGCCATATGCTACAATCCCACGCTGGAATACAGCATCGTGCAATCATCAGCCTCCGGTGAGCTGCTGCTGGTGGGAAAGGAGCTCGTAGACTATTTGGCAGCACAGCTGGAAACGTCGCTTACGGTGCTTCAAACCATACCCGGTACAGAGTTGGGCACCTTAAAATACCATCATCCCTTGGACCGGAGCAAACTGTTGCCCTTTCTACCAGCATCGCATGTGAAAGCGGAGAAGGGAACTGGTCTGGTACACACTGCTCCAGCCCACGGACCGGAAGATTTTCTCGTTTGCTTGGAGCGTAAAATATCGGTCGAGAATCTTATCGACGAGCGTGGGCTGTACAATGAGCGCGCGCCATCGTTTCTCGCCGGCAAGTATGCACTAACCGAGGGCAACACGCTGGTAACGGAAGCGCTGAAAGATTCCGTGCTGAAGCTGTGCACCATCGTACACTCGTACCCTATCGATTGGCGAACCAAGCGGCCGGTGATGCTGCGTGCCAGCGACCAGTGGTTCATCGATACGAACCGCCTCAAGGAGCGGGCTTTGGAGGAGATGCAGATGGTCGAAATCTATCCACACGCATCGTCGGAGGTAAGCAAGAAGGTGCTCGAAGCACAGCTCAGGAAACGACCGTACTGGTGCATTTCGCGACAGCGCGCCTGGGGTGTGCCGATCCCAGTGCTGTACGACACCGTGACAAAGGAACCGATCGTTAGCCGAGCGTTGCTTGCTGTCATCGAAGATCGGCTCAAGCGCGAGTCTACAATCGATTTCTGGTGGACGGCTTCGGTGGAGGAGTTGGTGCCGGCGGAACTGGTGCACCGGCTCGGCACCAGCTACGGCAGGCTGGAGAAAGGGAAGGACATACTTGATATATGGTTCGATTCGGGCGTATCGTGGCTGTCGGTGTTGGGTTACGATCGTGTCGCGGATCTGTATCTCGAGGGTGTGGACCAGTTCACCGGCTGGTTTCAATCGTCACTGCTTACCAGCGTGGCCGCCCGCGACAAGGCACCGTACAAAGCGATTTTTGTGCACGGATTCGCTGTTGATGAGAATGGGCTGAAAATGTCCAAATCCCTGGGGAATGTGATTTGTCCCAAGCAGATTGCAAAGCAGTACGGTTGCGATGCACTACGATGGTGGGTTTGTGCGCACGCCACGCAGCACACATCCATCCCCGTTAGCCACAAGCTGCTCGGGTCATCGGCCGAAAACGTCCAGAAGCTGCGAGCGATTTTGAAATTCTTGCTCGGAGTAGTAGCACCGGATGGTAGCAGGACTAGGGCACGACCGAACGTCGACATACAGCCCGATCGGCTACACCACATCGACCGGTACTACCTGCAGCAATTGGAAGCTTTCCACCAGACCGTGTTCTCGCTGTACGACTCGTACCAGCATAGCAAGGCGACAGCGGCAATACTCAACTTCTGCCAATCGACACTGTCCGGGCTGTATCTGCATGTGATCAAGGATCGGTTGTACTGTGGCACAGGCGACGAGCACAGCAATCTGAAAGCGATTCTCGACGCTACCTACCGGACAGTGTCGAAAGTGCTGTGGCCAATCGTTCCATTCCTGGTAGAAGAAAGCTGGAAGTACTATGGTAAGGGATAAACACGGAGCACGGTAGTAGGCTGTGAAGCGAATTTTAAACTTCGGTTTTCTTTCTACAGAGGCCGATCATTTCTACAAATCAAACCACCAGCACCAGCCGAATGCTACGCTCCGTGCTGCCCCGCAATCGGTGCACGCTGTTGAGTGTGCCCTCGAGCTGCGCCATGCCGTTTATCAGCAGGCACAGCTAAACGTGAACACCTGGCTGCTCGAAGTGGCAGTCGAGTGTAGCGATAGTGATCTTGCCCTCCTGACGATGCTGCATCCTAGCTTGCACGTACCGGAACGCTCGACTGAGCTCTGCGAATTGTTACAGGTCGGATCTGTGGCTCTGCTGAAACCATCGTCAAGTGAAAATCGGTTTACCGTAAGGGTGAAAAAATCCGACCGGCCGCTGTGCCAGCGTTGTCGCCGGTATCTAGTGTCGGAACAGGATCCAATCTGTCCGCGGTGCAACACTGTGCTAAGCCAACGGTGAGAAATCAAATAGAGCTTTTCGGATGGGAAAAAACAATTAACAAATCAGCGGTAAGTTTTGTTTAACAAATTTTTATATCGTTGTTTCTCTCTCTCTCTCTCTCTCTTTTGTTTTACTACTAAACTGTTTGATTCTTCTCTTCCCGTTTCTCTCCCTACTGCTCCGGCGGGAATGGTTTATGTAGATGAATGATGCGCGAAACCAGAGAAACCACTATTGAGGAAGGTAGTAAGTATATGTACAAATACACTGTTGAGCAATAGAGCAATAATGAATCATTTAGCAATTAAATGTGGTTCTGTTGATCGGACAAAAGAAGACAAAAAGTGTGTGGAAAGACGAACAAAACTCAATAGTAAAAAAAAAAAACACAAAACATCTTTCAAATACTTAAAAAATACACCACACAAAACAAAAACACGAAATTACGAAACTAACAACCAATTCTTCTCACTATATACGTTCGGAGGAGCTAAAAGGTAGCGTTCCGGTGCGGTTTACAAGGGAATAGAGAGCGCAATCATGCCCAAAAATCAACTGCACCATCTAGACGATAAAACCATCCGTGACCTCTGGGTACTCCGTGGTGTGTGCGACAACCGCGGATGACGCAACACGACATATACGCTAAAAACGCGACCGGATGATACGAGATAACGACGATGCTACGTGTTTTTAACGAAGTAGCGATGCAACGTATTTTTAGAGCTACCCTTACCGGCCGGTGTGGCAGCATTTGCTGTTGGGGTACTGTTACTATTACTGCTACTGCTACTGCTAGTGGTGGAATTGGAATTGTTGTGAGTACTGTTTGGGCTCGCACCGCCCGGACCTTGGTTTACTTTAACGACGCCCACCATCCCTGTACTTCCGCCGGCCACAGTACCCCCATTCGCCCGGCTCCAGTTGCAGAGCAGCTCCTGCTGAACGTCAGCGGGCAGTGCATGGAACACTTCCGGGTCTACGTTAGGCGGCAGCAGATTTGTACTTTTACTGTGACTTTTATTCACCGTGTGGTCCCTCTCTGCTCCAGCGCGATCTCTGCAAGGAACGTCGTTCGGTGCCGGTGAAACACTGACCTCCATTTTGCTGCACACGGCCGTTGAGCGGCACGGGAGTGGCTCGGATGTTGCGGTTGCACGCTCGCGGAAGAACGATGACAGCTTGGATGGTCCACTCGGGGTGGTGGAAATGTCCATCGCCGGTGGATGGTCCTGATCGTACTCTTTGGAATTCAATCGTAGATCGGCTACCCGCAGCTTGCTGAGCGTGGTTTCGTCCGGTTCACTGTTCCCGTATCGTCCCTGTTCCTGGGCACCCGCGGCGTGACGATGCGTCGGAAATAGGATGCGGCGTGATTTTTTGGGCGACGGTTCGGCGTCAGATTCTGACCCGGACAGGGACGCGATCGAGCCCGCATCCGATGAACAGCACGGTTCGCAATCCATCGCCGACAGGGACGATTTGTTCGAGCAAAAGCTGAGTTCGCTGAGCGTGATAGACTCGTTGCTCAGGTTCGTTATCGACTGGACCTCAATGTCGGACTTTTTGATGAGAAAGTTGGCGATGGATTTGCTGCCGATGCGTCGCTCTTGAAATTTGAAAAACGACAGCCCGAGCAGCGTTATGTTGAACGGTTGGCGCAGATCGACCATGCGCTCGAACACCTTCATGACGATGGCGAGAATCTTATCCTGGGCGCCGTCCGCCAGCAGGAGCCGCCCGTTCACATGCCGAAACATGGACGGAAGCAGCTTGTCCTGCTTTGATTCGCGATGGGTGGTGCGCTTCGCCAGATCGTACTTGCGCACGGTAACCTTGATAGCGATCGGCACTCGACCATCGTCGGCAATGTTTTTCACCAGCCGCACGAGCAGATGGCGGAACTTTTCTTCCGCATCCGCGCGCACCGAGATGGACGGACAGGAATCTTCCAGCCCGACGGATTTCGGCTTGCCCGTCTGCCTTACGGCGCTATCGTCTCGCCCAAAGGCAAGTTGCTTCAATCGTACGGCCTGTTCGTAGCCAAGGTGTTTCGTGAGCCTGTCCAGCTCAACGTACTGTAGGTCGGTTACGGTGCTAACGTTGCAGCAGTCGGCTAACGTTTGTGCCGTTTTCTCCCCTATCCCGGTGAGGCTGCGTACCGAACCGAGCGATGCCACGAACGAGCTTCCGTGCGTGGGAAGCAACACCGTCTGCTTGTTCTGCTTGTTTACCGCACCGACCAGTTTCGCTAGCAACTTGTTATGTGCAATGCCAGCACAGCATCGCAATCCGAGCTCCTTAAATATGCTGTCCCGTATATCTTTCGCTAAGTGGGTGGCCAAAATCAGTCTTCGATCACAACCGCAGGAGCAACATCGGCGAAAAATATCCCGATCCGTTTCGGACACATTCCTATCCGGCGGTGGATGGATGAGTCCCTCGACGTTGTTCACTTGTGCCAGGTCACCAGTAGCTTCCAGCTGTTCGAGCCGCTCCGCTATAAGTTCGGTCACATCCAGATAGTTCTCGTCCAGCCCAAGCTTTTCGACGTGCGGGGTAAACCGATGCATGATTTCGTTTATCCGTACCGACATTTCTTTGTACTTGGTAATGTCTTCTCCATTGATAAGCACCAGCTCGGGGCATATGGCAAGTGCTTCCTTCACAGGCTGCAGCTTCTGGATGCCCTGCTGGCGTGCGATATAGTTCGAAGTAACTACGCAAAACCGTTGCTTTACCGCAAATGGCTTATCCTTGAGGGCAGGATTCAGTACCTCCTCCACCTGAGCGTAGTAATAATCCATATCGATGTGAATGATGACCCGCGGATGTACCTGCTCGTCGTCGTCCGTTTCCTTCGGCCCATCCATACTGATGCCAGCAGCAGCCCCCGCTACGGTGTGCTCTCTAAAATTCTGCTCCAACGATTCCTTCCTTCACTGTGTCTTTCCCTTTTCCGGATGCCAGGATCAATGACGATGGTCGTGATTGTGGCCGTATGACGGCAATGGTTTGGAGCGTCAGCAGCAGCAGCCATAGGCAGAAGCGACGGGTAGGTACAGCGACCGCTTTCCCGATCGATGGAGTAGGTCGCCAGCTGGTGAAGGGCTTTGTTGCAGTACGCGAAGCTTATTGTTCCATCCAAACAATCGCCTGCGCCAATACGGCTTCGGTATTCGGCAGGCATACAGTTTAGCACAGCAGTTGCAAATACATGTTTACGTTGTTCTAAATCGTGCGAACCAGAAACGAGTCCGCGCTTACGCTTTCGCCTCACCAGATCACCATTTGTTTACGATTCACACACACACATCAATTCTGCGGGTCCTGAGTTAACAACTACACCGTTTGTTTTTTGGACCGTCCTTTCTCGCGTTTCGGGGAAAGTTATGCACTAGCGGAGATACGCGACGGACAAACTGGTAACTTTCTTTTTGCTATTTGTCAACCAAACACAAAAACAGATTCTTGATACACACCATAAACATCGACTTTCTCAAGCCTGTGTTCTGGCATAATTTGGGGCACAGTCGAAGTACACACGTTTCGGGCTTGTTGAGATTGCTGCAGGCCCTTTGCACATATTATTTCGGCTGTACAAGCAGTGTAAACAATCCGGATGCTGTGAGCAGCTGTTTTTTATCGAGATTGAACGATGACGATGACCGACTTCATTATATGCATAAAACGTTTCACTAAACGTTTGTTGCAGACGATATGGCTTTCTCGTTCGTACTGTATTGTTTTCTCGTACTTTCTAGTCATCTAACGTCTGATTGACAGTTCGGTTTGTGTGTGCATCGTTCTCTCTTCTCACGAAGTGGGATCCGTCATCACAAGCGTTTCTGATGCGATCAGGCCATAGGTTTGTTTTAAAGGATAAAAATCTCTTCATTTATCATGCGACCTCCATTATTATCGATCAAAACAGCGGCTCTATACAGCGGTCCATAAAGCTCTGATACGTTGATTCAATACATTGAGTGGACTAAGGTGGACAAAATGAGAAGTAACGTTTGCCCAGTGTGCGTTTGTTCAAACCGACTGCGTTTATAGGTGGTTCGTTATTGCTTCAATATTTGTTTGTTTTATATCAGTTTGGCTTCTACAATGCATGTATGGTTTGTTAAAGCAAAAATAACATTAAAGCAATAATTTCAGCACGATAATTGACCAAATAAAGTGTGTTTTTTTGAGTTCCACAAGAATCTTGCCGATATGATGCGTTGTGGATACCTTTTTCACAGGGCAAAACATGACTGCCAACATTAGCGCACACAACTGAAACTCACCAAGAAGCGAAGCAGAGCGAAGAAAGAAGATTGGGAGAAAACGAGAACGGACCGTCCGGTTAGAGTGAATATATCATTTTATCCGCTGTACCGCAAAAAAAGGCTGTGTTTTTGGCCACGGGCAAGTGAAGTTCAGCCGCTGACGAAGTACCTAACAACGGCGTACGGAATCGCTCGTTCCTCGGAACCGGGCTTGGAGCTGCATCGAATTACTTTGGCGGTGGTACGTGTTTGTTCTTTGCTGTGGTGGAAAAAGAAAGGGACCGATGGTGATGGTGTTGGTAGTGGTGGTTGGTCAATGTAGTAGCTGCAGCTGAACCGGGCGATATAGCCTAGCCAAACGCTGCCGTTGGATTCGCTGCTCCCGCGAACGAATACACAGATCCTTGCAAGATGAGTATTTTGTGAGGATTTGCACTTCGTCAATAATGAGAACGGTAGGAGCGTTTGATAAAAATTTTGTTTCATACTGATCGCTTTGTAGCAAGTGATGCAGATTTGATTGGAGGTGAAAATAGGGAGCATTCGGGGCTTTGTGCTCAACAGAGTGTGCGATGGTGTGTGGTTGGTAGTGGTGGTAGTGTTATGTTGTTTGAGCGAGAGCCGCGCTGAAGAGTGCGGTGCAGATTGGATGTTGAAGGTAAAAGCTTTTACGGTGGTGTGTGTGAGAGGTAGGAGAAAAGCGGAAGACAGAAAGTGGTAAAGAATGGCGAAAGTGGCGTATACAACAGTTCAGTATGCATGTGTGAGATTTCTGTGGAAGAGGTGACAATCACGGTGATACGAATTTTGATGGCGTTAAAAACTTTTTGTTTTTTTTTTTTATTTAATTATTTCAGATGTTCTTATCGTTCTAGGGATGTGCAGGAAAGTGAGTTCGGTATAAAGTTTTGAGTGTTGGAATAGTTTCCGGTGATATTTACGCACCGTTCTAGATGAATCAGTGGTGTGTTTGCTGATATAGGAGACACGATAGTGGTGCCGCTGTTGTGCTGAAGGTGCGTGTGCGCTCATGTAGTGTATGATAATAGACGAACAGTAGTCATTCGAACGGGAACAGTGAGTGCGGGCATACAGAAAGGGCACACTTCCGCGATACCAGTCTAACAACGCACGGTGTGGTCTGACCGGCAAAAGCAAGCGTAAGTTGTCAAAAAACGGAACTAAACGCTATGCAGCTCGGTGGTTGCTGCTAGAGAGAAGAAACCCCCCCAAAAGAGACAACACCAAGCACGAGAAAATAGCGCGATAGCAAAAGTTCCGCTTTTGTAATACCATACACAGGTCTCTCCCGACGCTCTCATCTCGATAGATTTAGTAGTCGGCATCGCAGCACCCAGTAAAATTGGTCAAAACCGTAGCCACAAAAAAGCGCGCTTGCTCGCATGCACGTCAACGAATGCGCGCGTGAGTGTGTGCGTGCATAAGTGCTTGGAAGGAGCACTGAGGAAGTGTGTAGGATTTTGCTGGCATAGTGGTAGTCGTCGTCGTTCAGCAGCACACTACTACGGTAAAAACAGCTTTTGCTTCACTTGACGTTGGTGGAGCAACTGGCCGGGCAAAAGAGCGATTTAGGGACAAAAAACCTTCCACTGCTGTTCACAAAAAATTGTCCCCAGTACAACGGACACTGTGAACGCGGCTGTTGGTTCACAGGTTAACAACTTGCACAGAGATCAAAGTTGGCTGTGTTGACGGTGGATAGAAACCTAGCAAAATGACAGACGATTCGTATCCCAAGACGCTTTACGTGGGCAGCCTCGACACAACGGTAACGGAGGAGCTGCTATGCACCCTGTTCAGCCAGATGGGTACAGTGAAGAGCTGCAAAATTATACGCGAAGGAACCATCGATCCTTTCGCTTTCATCGAGTATGATAATCATCAGTCGGCCCAGACAGCGTTGGCGGCGATGAACAAGCGAATGTTTCTGAAGAAGGAAATCAGGGTGAACTGGGCAACGAGCGCGGGAAATCAGCCGAAAACGGACACGAGCCAGCATCACCACATCTTCGTGGGTGATCTCAGCCCGGAAATTGACACCGAAACGCTGCGGGAAGCGTTCGCGCCTTTTGGCGAAATTTCCAATTGCCGCATAGTGCGTGATCCCCAAACGCTCAAATCGAGGGGTTACGCGTTCGTATCGTTTGTGAAGAAGGCCGAGGCAGAGAATGCGATCACTACGATGAACGGACAATGGCTTGGATCGCGGTCCATCCGAACGAACTGGTCGACTCGGAAGCCACCGGCACCTAGAGAAAACTCTAAAGGTAATACACGTTTCTAATGGAATCAGCATTTGATATCCGCTTAAGTTATTTAAAAACAGGCAAATTTGATTAATACCCTTATCGTTGTTTTGTTTGCGTTCATCCAGGAATAAAAAGTGGTAAAACGCCCGGCTTTGAGGAAATCTTCAACAATACCAGCCCTACCAATACGACTGTCTACTGTGGCGGATTCCCGCCAAACGCGATCACGGACGAACTGATACAGAAACACTTCGCACAGTTTGGACACATAAATGACACTCGAGTGTTCAAAGACAAGGGTTACGCGTTCATCCGGTTTGCGAGCAAGGAGTCGGCGGCACGCGCCATCGAAGGTACGCATAACAGCGAGGTACAAGGACATCCGGTAAAATGTTACTGGGGCAAGGAGAATGGAGGGGACGTGAATAGCAATGGCATGAACGCATCCGCGATTGCAGCGGCGGCCGCCGCCTCCGGCATGATCGGCATGAATATGAATGGCATCGTTAGCCAAATGCAGCCCATGCAACCCAACGCGGCGGCTGCTGCTGCTGCGGCTGCCGCTGTCGCTCAGCAGCACAGTGCCAATCCGCAGCTCACGCAGGCTACGGCAGCAGCGGCTGCAGCCGGTGCACAGTATCCTTACTCAGCAGCAGCTTACGGTCAAATGGCGTACTGGTTTCCGGTAAGTTGAATGTAGCTGGAACAATGATATCATTCGAATTGTTACTCACACTTTCACTGCTCGGTTGCCAATTTAGGGAGGATACCCACAGATACAGACACAATACATGCAGCAAGGGTATTACACTTACCCAACCGCCTACGCTCCTGCAGCTCCACAGCAAACTGGCACAGCAGGTTAGTAAGAAATGCAATGCGTATTAGTAATAGTATTCTTGGTCAAATTGTGACCATTCAACAAGTAGATTTGACTAACAAGGAGTTTATTTTCGCTGTAACATCATGCAGCACCTCATAGTAGAAAGCATGATTAATTTCTTCTCAATTTTCCTTTACTTGCAGGCTACCGTATGATGCAACCGAACATGGCAGCAGGCTGGGGCATGCAAACGGTTCCGACGGTAGCAACGAATGGTGCGGCGGCGGCAGCGGCGGCAGCAGCGGCTGCAGCATCATCACAGCAACCCGTGATGTATGCAACGATGCCGCAGTTCCAAACGCAATGAGAACTATTGAAAAATTACTCTACCAGCAACGACATCAGCACCGGCATAAAACCAAGCGCCCACAATTCCAAGAACCACGCTAGTATCAGTAATATGAAGAATTTTAACAACAGTCTCCTAAACATTGTCTCACCGCCGCCTGCAGCAATGACCAGCAATAACAAGAACAACTTTTGCTTGCTGCCAAACCTGCCAGTTCCTTCTGTCGCGTCCGGATCTTTGCTACCTTCAAACACAATCGACAGCCTGTCCGTATCGTCTGCTGCCGCCACCAACAGTGTGGGATCCATACTGCTCGGTAACACTAGTTCCACGCAAAACACCTCGACTGTTGCGGCCATGGTAGCCGCTTTTAACAATAAGGGAATACACCGACAGCCGTCAGCAACGGTGGTTTCGTCGTCCCAGCTGATGGTGGCCCATTCGAATGGAGTAAGCGATGGAGGAGGTGGCGCTCTGCTTTTAGGTGGCGGCCATCCTCATCAACGTCTTCCACTCAATCCGTCGACATATGCGTCGCAACAGTCTTCTACTCACCATATGACAACGGCAAACGCGATTGCGGTGGCTATCGCTGCCGCGGCGGCGGCGGCAACTGCTGCCCAACAGCAGCAGCAGCAGTACCCATATCGTCAACAACATCACCACTACCAGCCGTCGACAGCGAGCGCCGCCCCATCTATGGCGACCGCATTCCTGCCAATGAACGCCTTTAGGAGTAAAAAAGCACTAGCGAGCAAAATGCAGACAACCGTCGCTGAGAGTGTAGTTCCATCCGCCGCGAAGCAATCACCGGCAGCAGTGAGAAGTTGTACGGTGACGACCGTCGAAGCGTGCACTACTGCCGCCACGAGCAGCATTCCATCGGCTTACGTTCCTGCCGGTGATGGCGGCACGGATACGACCGTGTGCACGCTAGCTGCTACCGTCGGAGCGACAAGTGCAATCGCAACACTGGCTTCGCCGGTACCCTCGGTAATGTTACTATCGACGTCGTCCACCAGTAGTAGTAGTAATAGTAATAATAGCTATAATGATACCATCGGTATGGCCAACCATTCCCATCGGGCCACTGCCGATGGTCTGTCTCCGTCCTCATCATCGTCGACACTGGTCAGTGGTGGTTTTATTTCGTCAACGTCAACCGGCCTGATGCCGATGATTTCAACAACTCAAAGCAATGAACCCTATATCAGCAAACGTGGAAGCAGCGACGACGGTGAGCTTCCACACTCTAGCTTTACTCAAAATGATGAACTAGCCACAGGGACAGGAGCAGATCGAAGCGAGGAAATAGTGGCAGCACCACCAACGTTTGTTGAGGAGGAGAGTTCTGCAGCTTCAATTCCAAGCGGGACAATCCCTGACGTTTGTACAAAGCATGACGATGAGGGCGCTAGTGTTATTACCACCAGAATTTACCCCGGTCGACCATTGCTAAAACATAAGCTAACATTCAATGACGATGAACACGACCCATCGTCGACGACGACAAAACCCGCGAAAGTTCGCTTAACAGCGCATGATGCAGAAACGACCGTAGAAACGTACGGAGCTAAAGTTTCAGCTGCTGCGGCCGTTGGGGATAGCGGTGTAAGGGTAGAACGGCAAGACGATGCTGTTGCGTGCAACAGCGGCTCATTTACCACTAACGGTGCAGGTGACGGACCAAGCCCATCAACAGAAGACTCACCGACGGAAAGGTGCAACAATATTCGTATGTAAATGCAAATGGTTCATCAAACGTCAATCAATTTTGGATAAGCGTTTTGCCTTCGGGCGTCATCATTCCCGCGTTGTGACGTAGCGTCGTCGCAGGGTGCAATTCGAAAACACATCTACAGCTGAGTTGAAGAAGCCAGTTTGATCATTAAATCTAGCTGCATTCATGTTAATCAATGCAGCAGCGCATCCGTTTCGTCTCACATCAAAACTCTAGTGCTGAAACATGAGCGCAAGGCACAAATTCCATTTTCAATGCAGAGGCCACCTTAGGAATGCGAGATTCTTGAGCTCCTAGCGAGCAAAAATGGCAATGATGTTCCTCCAAAACCAGATATGAAAACCAGTTACTAGAGAAGGGAAGAGATGGAACGCATTTTTTTTTTTGGGAAGGGCCAGAGCTTCATTTCCTTTGCCGTTGTATAATTCGCCTTTGATTCAGCAGCCAAAAAAGGGCGCGGTAAATTTCGGTATCTCTTTCTGATTTTTTTTGTTAGTTGCATACTAATGGGAAAACGATTTTTAAATCCGTATGCTTGCCTGGGGGAAAAGCATAGCACAACATCATCCCCTCTTTTTTTAAGTTTTTCATTATTTGGCAGTAGCGCCCTGTTGCGGTTGAAAACAGGGAACTGACTAGACCGTGCGTTTTGTTCTATTACTCACACTAAAGGATGTTGCAATGTGCGTTGCATGCATACGGATGAATTTGCACGAAAGCTAACGTTGCTGGTGGTGGTGGTGTGGTGTCAGTAGCACCATGATGACGGTTCCGGACGCTAGAATGTTGCCCACCTTAACCAATCACAGGCCAGCTGGCGGTAGAGTGATAAGGACAGCGTGGACGGAAGGGACAAAAGCTTCGAAAGGGAAGAGGAATTGGCGGTGATATATTTATTTATACCAACTTAAACGCACAACATCAACAGCTACGAAACAACATACCTCCTCTTTCGCTAGCGAAGAAACGACGCATAGACACATGGTTTAGAACGTTTGGATGTGTGGATTGTGGGGTAGGTTTAGAAAGGGAAAAACAAAACAAAAGCAAACAAAAAAATCGCCAATCGAATGAACTGCTGTTGCGTGGTGGATAAACAATAGAAACCCTACCTATTGTGTGTGTGAGTCTAGGTTGCGCGCGTCACATGTAAGTTATTAGATAATACAGCGAAGGATTCAACCTATAGAGATTCTGTGGACGAAGGATCTGGTTGAATGACGAAGAAGAAAACAGAGAAAGAGAGCGAGAGAGAGCGAGAGTAGTATAGGAAGGATGATTTGACCGGTGGCGCAAACACGACGGTTGTAGGGCGGGAGGAGTTTGATAGTTAAATAAAAGGAGGAGGGAGGAAAGAAGCATGGAAGAGTTGTGACATTGAGACGGGGACGATCGCCGCCGACGACCGCCAAATATCTGTATCGGTGCAACCCTTTTTCCCTCGTCGTCTCTCTCCCCGTCGCACATAAGCATCTCAGGAAAACCGAACGAGAATGGGGGTGGGGGGGGGGGGGTGGGGTTCGGTCTCATTTTCTTCTTGCATATTTCGTTGAGCAGTTCCACCACACAACACACGCCACGCCGGCGAAGGGTTGTTGAAGAAAACATTTCACCTATATGATGTAGTAAGATTGAACGGGCCGGGAAAATAAGTCTCCAAAAATCTTCCATTAACGCACGTGGTCTTGTAAAAGGATTCCCCCCTGGGTGTTTGCGGTTTGTTCGTGGACAAATGTATGTGCGTGTGTGAGTGTGAATTTAAAAATGAAAAACAAACAACACAAAGATATAATAAAGCAAGAGAGAGAGAGAGAGAGGAATGTAAGCAGCAGTGGCCAAATCACTCCCAGTGTGTTTAGTAAAGGCCTACGAAGCGAATGCGGTGTGGTGTGGTGACTAGGGAAATCAAACTGTGCAGCAGCAACCCCCCCATCCCCCTCCCCCTCCCCGTTTTCTGTTGTCTGTAAGTGTAGGACCTTGGTGGAATTCGATTCTCGACTGAAAGGCTCGTGTGCTGTAGGGCTGCAGGCTTATTATGAAACTGCCTCTTTTAACTGTAACGTGTGCAGTGTTGCAAAAGATGAAGGGATGGTGTGTGCTGCTAGTGGGAGCCATCCAGTTGGGACGAGGGTTCGAATCGAATTTGATTGTAACTGTTTAGAAATGCAGAGCTACTAAAAACCCAGTACAGAACAGACAGAACGAGACATCATCGAGAGAAGAGCGTCGAATGTTTGACGTGGGTCGGGTGTGTAAGGAAGGACGATGGGAAAGCAAACCTAGGATCGAAACCACCGTAGTACAGTGGGGGGAACGGTGGGGCAGGATAGTTCTGTAAGTGAAACCTAGCCGGTAAGCGCTGCTGTCCTAGTGTGTAAGTTACTACTATCACATACCGTAAGGCGGGTAGGAATGGGGATGACAGTGGCAAGCAATCGGGGGATGTACCCGGCAGTGAAAGAGAAGGGGTAGTGGAAGGAAGCCAATTATTTAAGAAATTTGCTATTTTCGGTAATGAACTAGTTGTAACTTTCTTGCGCATGTTAGATTGCGGAAGCTACGCAAAAACCCAAGGAGCAAGAGCAAGGGCAAGCAACACAGTGTGTGCAAAAGCAAATGCACAGAACTCATGCATCAACGAGATTGAGAAAATTGAGTGAATTAATATTAAAAGAAGAAGAAGAGAAGAAAAGAGGAAAAACAAACTTTAGTGTAAGGTGTACTCTTTAAGTGGTAAACTATTTGAACTAAGTAAGATAGCGAAGGCGCGGGGGGGTTGGGCTTTGGAAGGGAAAAAAGACATACAAAAGCAGTAAAGAATGGGTAATCGCGGGGGAGATGGGCATGGGGGTCCTCTATTACGACCGTGTGGCGTCGGATGGCGGACAGCGCATGGGTGGTACAGGTACAACGAAAGCAACACAAAACCTTAAACTGTTACCGTCTGACAGCCTGCCGTTACCTGTTTGCGGGGAAAACACCTGAAAACAGAGAGCCGTGGAGAGGAAGGAAGGGAGGAATGGAACACGAGCAAGACAGGAATGGAAAGGATAGAGTTAGGATAAGAACATATATATTAGATAAGCTCCATAGAGTACGTAAGATTGAAAGGTTTGCGCAAATGTGGAGAGTGGGAGAACTGTGTGATATACAACAAAAAAGAAATGCAAAACAAAATTGAAAACTTAAACAAAAAAAAAACAAAGAAAACTACCACAAAAAATGAGAGGAAAACAAAAGTAAGAAAATGGAGACGCAGCGCGGTAAACAAAAAAAGAAAAGCAGAGTTGGATAACGACGACCGAATCAATTATATAGTTATTTTAAAAATGAAATAAGAGAAGAGAGAGAGAAAAAAAACTAGTGAACCAGCAGGGGCAGAAAGGAAGTAATAAACGTGTGTAGGGAGGAAGTGGAAAAGTTGAGTGATGAAGAAAATGGATACAAAAAAAAAAAAACAAAAATAAAACAAAGAATGTTTGTTATTGCAAAAGAAAGGGAAAGAAAGCGTGTCAGTACACGGGTTGTATTTGTTTAGTTTTCTGTTGGGGATTATCGTTTATTTGCCACACTTTTATGAACTGTACTTTGTGTGATTTGTGTGTAGTATTGTTGAATTGTAGTCTTGTGCGCCCCCCTCTGTTGGATTGTGTTGTTTGTAGGGATGGGCAGTTCCGGGCCATTTGCCGGATCGGTTCTGCCCGGAGCGATCCGCCGCCGGAGTCGAGTCCGCGCTTCGGTTTTTTATCCTGGCTGGGGGTTTATGTGCAACGCCATATGAAGACCGGCACCGCACCCTGTGGCAGGAAACATACTGATCCCGTATGACCCGTATGAGCCGTATGGTCTGTGAGGTAGGCGAAAATACACCATTACCGAAGGTAACACTTGCATTACCAAAGCAAGGTATTGCTTGCATTACCAAAGCCGAAAAATCATTATCAGCCCCTTCACAATAAATCAGTTAAAACTTATGTATCAACAATCAAGATCAATTAGAGAATCAAGAAAAAAAATAGCATCAAAACAAACTCCGGACTCGTTTTTGATTCCCGAACTCGTTTTTGATTCCCGGACTCGTTTTGATTCCGGAATCATTTTGATTCCGGACTCGTTTTTGATTCCGCGCTCCGGATTCCCGTTCTGCTGCAAATGTATGTGTCGTGCACACTGTTCTGCGTTATCTCCTTTCTTCTTTGTCCTTGCCAACCGGTTGCTTGGTGGTATAATTTGCGGGTAGAATTTTGGAGGCGGCGGGGGTTTCCTCTTCTTTTTTTACTTTCGATTACTGTGTGTTTCTGTTTTCATTTCGCAGCGGCTGCTTACTTAAATTCTGGGGCGGTCCGGTGGCCGAGGCGACAGCGGCGCCAGTCTTAACACGACAGGGCCGGGGTTCAAATCACATCCAGACCGCCTCCCCGTACGTAGCGCTGACTACTTTACTCCGGATAAAATTAAGTCATAGAAGAGCCAAAAATGGCAGGCCTCTCGAGGTTGTAGTGCCAAAGAAGAAGAAGCTTACTCAAATTTGGCTAATTTGTTTTGATGTATAAACTCACACCTTCAAATGATTTTAAGTCCATGCCATTTTATAGCTCCTGCATATATGCTTTCTATTCACTCGTTAAATATGTTTCCGGCCCCTATTGATCAAGCTCGATTCTCAAATTCAGGAAAAAAATTGAAACAAAAAAAAAGTCTTTTGGTTTAAGAGACTTTATTCACTTTGACACAAATTCCATATCGGTAAAAGACTCGAGAAGCCCCCACCCCTCCCCTAGGATCTTTTGTGTGCAGCACTGTAGCCTGTCATTGTTATTGCACAGTGGGATTTTTGTATGGTCATAACTCGTTTCATATAAACATTGTGCATTGTTCCCTAATACTGTTACTGGACAGCGAGTAGAGGAGCATGGTAATATACAGTATAAGAAGTGATTTGAAATTTTATTACTCTTATTTTTCCTCCTTCTCTGAATATATATGCCCGTTAACAAGTATCCATCGAACCAATGTGCCGTTACAGTCCGGGAACACCGTGTATGTTGTAAGCTTGATTGGTAACCCCTAGCGTGACCAAAAATTAGTACATAGCTCCTGTAAGCCAAAAAAAAAAATGGTCAGAATAGAGGGAGGGAGATTTAATCGTATGATAAGCAATAATTTATTCGACTTAATTCAACCATTTTTGACCACACTGAAAGCACACTGTGACGCTTTCGCAACGTGTGCTGCGGATTGCATACATTCAGGCGTAAATCCTACAGTGCCTCACAAATGTTATCAGGGAGGGGGGGGGGGGGGGGCTTCTCGAGTCTTTTACCGATAACGCAGAACAGTGTGTACGACATACATTTGCAGCAGAACGGGAATCCGGAACCAAAACGAGTCCGGGAATCAAAACGATTCCGGAACTGGTCGGAATCGTTCTTTCGGATCGGATCGAACACATCTATATGCTGGATCGGATCGGAATCGGAACCGGAGCGCCCATCCCTAGTTGTTTGCCAAAAAGCAAGTGTTAAAACGATTTTACCTTCCCTGCTACTGCTCGGCAACATGTGCAACTTCAAGAATGATTTACCAGGTTTTGGGGGCGAGGCTTATGCTACTCAGAATAAAGGGTTTTTGCACTACTACTATTCCCCCCTATAAACTGCACGAATATTTGCTGCGTTGAAGAAGAAACGGGAATCCTACTTTGAAATACTACGGCTGCCGACGTAAACCACGCGTCTCTATTGGATGGAATGAGCTGATATTTTGTTGCGAGAACAAAAAAAAGATCCAACCAGGTGGTCAACGGAAAGTGGCAGCCTAATTCAGGGTGACTTGAACGCTAGCTAAACAGAGGGAGAACAAGACCTGCCTAAATGGCCGTGATGCTAGCCTCCTCTTGGTGTTTGTACAAACGAATGCTTGGCTTGCATCTCTCGGCAATCTCACGTTCCAATCGTTAGTTGTAATGCATTTTGTATTGTATGTCTATAGACGTGTGTTTCGAACCTGTTTATGCTAAAAAATTCGCACTCTCCACCGTCGATATTGCTACCCTCTAATATCGACCAATTTGTGTGTGTGATTGCTTGAGGCATTTGCATTTGGCGTACATGTCTTTACAATGGTTCTGTTAGTGTGATTATCTCGGAAATATACTCCTGCGGTCGGTATGAGTTAATACACTATCGATGCCCAGCAACGTCCACCTCTACTCCAGTGGAATGTTTACTGCCTCATATGGTGGTGATGACATTAAAAAGCGATTGATGAGAGGTTTGATTTAGTTTCATTATTTGCTATGTTTTGATTTTGAACCGAATGTTCAGGCTTGTTCGGTTGCAATTTCAAGGCAACTGTTTCATGTTGAACAAAAAACAAAAATGAGACAAAACACTTCTTCCATTGTGCATCAATCGAACTCGCTGGCAGTAAGGCGTCGGGGTAATGCAGCACTTTAGCTAAAGTGCTGCTACTTTTGTGCATTTAATATTCCATTGGTATGTCACATATTGGAAGTGAGGGAGGCAAATAAAATAGCGAGCAGCAACCTCTTTTCGTTTAAATCAGAACAATTAAAACTAAAAATCTTCGTTTGAGCATGGGTTTTAAATAGAAAACAGCAATACATCAAACGCTTTTCCGAGGTTTTCTTTTCATTTTTACACGTGCACAACAAAACAGCTCCTTTTCCACACGTACATTTGCAATGAGGAGCATCAAAACGGCGGCCAATATTGTGCTAATAGGCGAAGAAGCAAGTGTTCTGTACAATTCCGAATATCGCAATATCGCTTGTTGGCCTACTATAGGAAGTTACCAGCCGGTTCCGCACCTATCTGGCTTGCCCCTCTGCAAGCCATCAGCTCCTTTTCGCGGCCTTTTGAGTGTTCGGTTTTGCGGGTTTTGTTATTTACGCTTAACTATACCTTTATAGACAGAAATATACATTCGAATAAACTAAACTAGGCGTCAGGAAGCAACCCGCACCTCAATGGTGCCTTTGAGTAACGAAATTAGCACGAAGCGAACATAACTAGTATATATATAGCGCACACGTAATAGCTAATAGTCTCGCTGGTTCGCATATACCTTTCGACTATTCACAACCAAAGCAACGCAACGATACAACAAAACACAAAAACGGCTTTCAACTCGCCCTTCATTCGGTACCACCACTGGTTTCAATTATGCGTTCAAAAACGAACAGAACAACGACTGTTCGGGGGTCGTTTGATAGTAGAAAGCAATGCAGAAGCCGTCGTGTTAGGAGGAAGTTGTTGCGTCTGGCTTCTCTTATCATCTCTTATCATGTGTGGCCGGAAGCGATGCACCACTCGCACGATCCTTCCGCCCTTTTCCGATGCCGGGAGCTTACAGCGTAACGTCACCAAAGTCCTGTAACCACTTCTCGTACGCGGCTAAACTTTGCGGTGCCACCGAGCGCCTGATGCGTTTGAGCGAGTTGTGAAAATCGCTCTCCCGGATGCTGCGCAGCTTGGTCGGATCCATATTTTTTACCTCTTCCACGTTAAGCTCTGCAAAACATCGATGCAATTTAAAACGTTACATTGTGCAAACGGTGCGCGGGGGGTTGTTTTTTATGATACAATACCTCGTATCGGTTCCAGCGCGGCATCCCGCGCCAGTGCCGTTAAATCCGATCCGGAGTATCCTTCGGTCAGCAGTGCCAGATGCGCCAGGTCCGTATCGCTTAGCGGACTGCCCTGCTTCTGCAGCAATCTTCGCAGCAGCAGCTCGCGGGTATCACGGTCGGGCAGGGTAACGTACACGCGCTTCGGAAACCGGCGAAGCGCAGCCTCGTCCAACTCCTGGGGCCGGTTGGTCGCCGCCATTACCACTATTTTGTCCGCCTCCGTGTTCGCCGGCAGACCATCGAACTGTACCAAGAATTCGGTTTTCAGTCGGCGGGTCGCCTCGTGCTCGTTGCTGCTACGCTCGGACAGTACTGAGTCGACCTCGTCGATGAAGATGATCGACGGTTGCAGTTCGCGTGCAACGGCAAACAGCGCGCGGACGAGCTTTTCCCCGTCACCGACGTACTTGCTCGTGAGCGTGGCAGCGGAGATGCTGAAGAAGGTAGCCGAACACTCAGTGGCCACCGCCCGGGCGAGTAACGTTTTACCGTTGCCTGGTGGGCCAAACAGAAGCAGCCCTTTGGCGGGCGTTCGCAGCCCGGTGAAGAGTTCGGGCCGCACCGAGGGCAAAATCACCATCTCCTGCAGTGCCTGTTTTGCGACCTCCTGGCCGGCAATATCCTGCCACTGTACCTTGGCGCCACCCTCCACGATCTCGTCCATTATGATTTGTACTAGCTTCGGTTCAACGCCCTTGACGGAAATTTGTGGTTGCTGCTGTTGCTGCTGAGGATGCTGCTGACCAGCGAGCGGGGTTTTCGAGCGTGGCGGTGGCGTATTCTTGCTGCCATAGCCATTGCTTGCCTTGCGTACTGGGGAGCTTCCAGGGATCTGTAACACACGGGGAGAAGCGGTTATTTAAACGACCGACCGTGTTTAGAGGGCGATCATGCTTGTACCTACCGAAAATTGCCGTCTGATGGCAGGCGGTGTTGCTGCCGGTTTTGGCACAATTTTTGGCACGCCTGCACCACCGGTGTTGCTTCCGTACGTTGCTCCATTCGCCAGTCCGCCGGCAATACCTCCCGCTCCGCTGCCGGTCGGTGTCGTCCGGGTTCCGCCCATGCTTCGTGGGAGGGTTTGTGATTTATTCATCACCCCCAGATTGCCGGGACGCTTGTAGCCGACGGTTAATTTCCGCCCGGATGCTGTCGTTTACAACGATGACGGCGACCGACACACCGTGTGCCGGCGTAAGGACGAAAGGAAAGAGACAAAAAAGCAGTTGAGTAGAACGGCATCAGGCTAAACCCCTCTGTCTCCGGAGAGTCATGTGAATAAGCGCCTAAATGCTACTTTGGCGAAAGGTAAAAAGGGGAACGGTTGGGGAAGTTGTATAATTACAAAGCGGAAATCAAGGTTTCCGCGTGTGGTGAGTAGGTTTAGCCAAACGGAAAGGATTGCGTATTTCTACAGTTTGGTTTAACATTATCGTACACACACGCACAAAAAAATGGATACATTTGGCATGCAAAAAGTGAACTAAGCAAAATAAATTAAATGAGTTTGAAGGATTTAATGATAAATAACTCGCTGGTGCGCTTTTGATGACTCGCAGCTGTAGATGGGTTTTTGGCTTGGGGCAAACGACATGGAATATGAGCTATGAAAAACGACTTTGTCCTACATTAAAATAGTTAGCCTACAATGCTCTTATTTGCCTTTGTCATAATATCTTGATATCGGAACGACTTGTCTAATTTGAATATATTTCGCATGGTCCATAACAGCGCATTGTTCAATGTTTCATCACTTTTTTGGGTAAAAGACTCGAGAAGCCTCCCCCCCCCCCTCTAGAATCTTTTGTGTGCAGCACTGTAGCCTGTCATTTTTATTGCATAGTGGGATTTTTGTATGGTCATAACTCGTCTGATAAAAAAAAAACATTGTGCATTGTTCCTAAATAATGTTACTAGACAGCATTGTAAAAAAAAAGAAAAAAAATGCTAAAAAGATTTCGCTAAAAAGGTGGAGGGGGGAGGGGGGGGGGCTTATGCGAAATCCATCCGTCAAAAAGATTTCGTCTCCTCGAGCTGAAATCTCGGAAAGATTTCGCTTCTCTCTAGCCCGCTCTGTCACTTTCCATGCGTTGTCATGGTAGTTTTCGGTTGAAGAGAGAGATAGCATGAAGTGCTCTGAACAACGCGGCTAGATGAACCGAAATGTTTTTGACGTAAAAATTTCGCCAATCCCCCCCCCCCCCCCTTTTAAGCGAAATCTTTTTGGAATCACGCATCATGTAGCCTGGCTTTAAGAAGTGATTTACAATGTTATTATTCTTATTTTTCCTCCATTTCTGAATATCTATGCCCGTTAACAAATATCCATCGAACCAATGTTCCCCCAAATAGCCAAAAATAATGAAATCGAACTATCGTGCTGCTTGAGGGCTGCTTAAAGAAAAAACGTACCACCGCCAAACTTTGAGGCAAGTTAAAAGGAGCGTGGAACTTGATGGAACTATGAAGCTTTTCTACTTGCACTTGGCACTCGATGGAACTATGAGGCTTATTTATAAACCATGCATAGTGTTCATCCGAACTATGCGGCTTATTAAGAAATGCATGCGGTACTTCATGGAACTTTATACCCATTTAAGAGCGAAAGATGGCCCTTCAAGTTGTTTATAAGGCGTGCTTAAATTATGCGTGAAATATTTGAGAACGAAGACGACTGCGAGATAATCGATATTCCAATCGATATATCTGACAATTAGTAGTTCGGAAGATGATCAGCAGATTGAAATCCCGAAACAGATGCCTTGCATGAAAATAAAAAGCACATAAAAACTTTCTTTAACAGCTCGATGTACGAAAGTTGCTTAAGGCCCGGTTAAGAGTACGAGGAACTATGACGCTGCTTATCTACTGCAAAAGGCGTATAAGATCAGCGATCTTTAGCGTGCTGAAATTAGCTGCTTAAGATAGTTTGGCTTATTGGGCCGTTACAGTCCGAGAATACCGTGTATGCTGCAAACCTGATTGGCTACCCCTAGCGTGAATAAAAATTAGTACCTAGCTCCTGTAAGCCAATATAAATGGTCAGGATAGAGGGAGGGGGATTTAATCGAATGATAAGCAGTATTTCATTCGACTTTATTCGAACCATTTTTGACCACACTGAAAACACACTGTGAAGCTATCGCAACGTGTACTGCGGATTGCATTCATTTAGGCGTAAATCCTACAGTGCCACACAAATGTTATCAGGGAGGGGAAGGGGGGGGGGGGGGGCTTCTCGAGTCTTCGAGAGTCGAGCCCTTTTTTGCTTTTACTGAATTTCATTTTAGTCTCTTTCATAAGATAATCTAATAATGTTTTGAATGAGAAAATAAAAGGGAGATTGTTACCGATACTGGTTTGAGGCGGAAACGTGAAAACGAGAGTCCTCTGGTTCGAGTGCGAACGGAGGCCCTTTATGATAATGATGCTCACAGCATCGTTAAGTATGTTTGTTTGCTGTTGCTCCCATTGTCCCCATCACCCCTATAAAGCTGTGTAGTAAGTATGCTACAATGGATCGTATGCTGTGTAGTGTTAAGCACTGTTATGCTCCGAATGCCTATATAAAACGCTTCTCTTCTCTTCTTCAACTTTTGCTACTGATGTCTCGTACACAAAACCAGTTGTCGGTGGTTCGTGTACTGTCTCTGTGTTAATGGCCGTTGTTGTTGCTGTGTTGAGCTTACCTTCGTTGTTGGTTTGTTTAGTGGTCAATGCATGTGACGGTTCAACCGCCGACACTGTCGTTGCCGTCCTTGGCGTCCCTTTGGACGTTACCGTTGGAGCAGTGGATGATCCGTAAGTGGCACAATTTTCATTAAACGATACGATCTTGTTTTCGGTATTGTACAGTTTTGATTTGGCCTCCCGATAAGGCCCGTCCCGAACGGTGGAGCTTTTCCGGGTGCTTGCTTCATGCAGACCGGAGGGAATGAACATGGGCATCTTAAACTTTCGCTCGTACGTTTGCTCACGACCGGTAACGTTTTTCGCGGACGACGAGGACGACGACGATGATGATGGTGCACCACTGTGGGCGGTGGTGACGTCCTCTTCGGGACTAAGTGTGAACGTGTTCTGACGCCTGATAGGGGAATGGTGGTGGTGCATATGATTTTGCTCATTTTGTTTGCTTTCGATCAACTCAAGTCGTTTGGCTTCCAGCATAAGTTCTGGGAGGAGAGCGAAGGAACGGGAAGGATAACGTAAGACAAATAGCTGACGACAACTTAAAACCAATGCAAACAAGAACACAAAAAAGAAATAAAAAAAAAGGAAATGAACATAAATAATTTCATGCAATCATTCTCTCATGCTTTTTGCTACTCGCTAATACCGAAGACAAACCTAACGTACTGTACATTAATAGTGCATAATAAGGCAAGGGTTTATCTACATCCTTTACAGCTCTCGTAGGTCAGAAAACGCAACAGTTTACAGTATTGAAGGTAGCTGTATGAAAAAGGCTAGACTTGCCACCTCCAGAAAGTGTTCACGTATGCATAGACGAGTTTACACTACATACCCAGGAACTGCAGCCGGTCGCGTGCCATCGAGAGGTTGGTTTGCATTTTATCGTGCAGACGCTGTGCCCGTTCCCAGACTTCGCCACGGCCACCCCAGCACTCAACTGCGATGCCACGCTCTAGCTCCAGAATGCCTTTCCGGTAAAGTTCGATGGCCAGCTCCTTTTGATCTGCAAGGAATAAGGACAATAACTATTTTTACAACTAATATCCTAGATTCTATTTGCTATTATGCTACACTTTATGGATTTTAAACTAGATGAAGAAATCAACTGTTGCTTGTGGCTTGCAAGCGTTTAAAATTTGCGCCAAATACCCACAACGTGACTAAACCCTGTTCACACTACTCTTCTTGCAATTATGCCATTAACGATCCTAAAGCTAGCTTTTCGTCTCCTTCCGATGGTAAGTGAAACGATGACAAGAAAGCCACCACAAGCACCACCGAAACATGCGGTATGCATTTTGGCACACCACCATCGAACTCGCTGAGAAGGTTTGCTGTTTGACACACACACACACCTTGCACCCTACATTCCATACATCGATACAGTATTAAATATGCATTACGACATGAAAGCTGGCCAAGCTCGTAAGCAAAACATTTGCGGTTGCAACATTCTATCTGGCAGGACTTATCCACTCGGGAAAGTACGTGGGCAAGGTTCGAGGGTTGAACCTTCGACAAACGGGTCCGTTTTTGGAAGATTCTTTTGATGAATTTTGATGCGTTGATTCGATTGAATTAAATACAAAAAATGTTTCAAGAAACAGGCTTTTTTCAGAATAGTGTGGCATCTTAGACAATAGCTGTTGTAGTTCTATTCATAAAGAAGCTGTGAATTTTGTACAATACAAAATCTTCTTGACCCTCTTGGTTTGCCATTTCCGCGTAAATATTCTCCATCTTCTTGGCCTGTTCAGAGTAGAGGTCACGGCGCAAAGCTACATCCGATCTCCGACCAGAGAACTCGTTTACGCTTCATGCCGACCGGGTCGCTAACAAGCCCCTTCCTGGTGGGGCATAAATCCGGGATCCTCATCACGTGCCTCCCCGCTCGTACACAACGCCAAAGATAGTAGTTAACACCATCAGACGAATCAGTGTGCGATTCGATCGTATATACTGTGTACTGTTGAAGATTTCTGGCATCCTTGACTTGATTTTACCAGTAGTCCGAAGAGCGGATGGGATAATGCTGTTCCTGCCGAGTAGACGCTGCTGTCTTTTAGGCTGGATCAAAGACCCATCAGCTTCATCATCTTTACCATCAATCTACCAATTCATCAACTTTCCATCAACATCAATTTATCAACTGCCATTTTTGGCTCTCTTGGATTTGGTGGTATTGATGGGATTAGATCTCCGGCCCTACCGTTTATCGCCTCGGCCACCGGACCGTTTCTCATCAACTTTACTATACACAAAATATTTTCTTTAATTAAACTAAATCATATAGTTATTTACTACATCAGATGCAGTTAATAAACGCCGGTTTGTCAAAAGAGTATCCAGTTTAATAATACTCTTATTGCAGCATCAAAACTTATCACCGTCAATATAAACTAGCGTTAGTTACAAACACGCAAATAACAGGATGCAGCAGACTGGAGCGCCTCATCACAGCCGAGGAAATGTGTCAAGCACTATTTTGCTGCTACGTCAGCTGGAGAGCTTTGTAGAGAGCCGACATCGTTTTAGCATCATACCTGTACATGGAACACACATCCATCATGCATACACGAGCGAAAGGATGCTGTCGCCCAAGGATAGCGCATAGCGCGGTGAAAAGCTGCTGACAATTTGTCGACACAACGCTTGCAGACACGTTGGCAACACGTCGGCCGGTTGGTGCAGTTTGGAGGGAAGCAGCACTAAACGGTCGATTCCCCGGTGACTAGAACGGTGCACAGAAGTGTGCTGCAAAATGTCTACCGAAAGGCTTAAAATGGGAAGTGCTTCAAGCGGGAACGTGTACGAAAAGATGCCGATGTAACGGCACACTTTTGACGGATTCACACACAAACGCAGAGAACGATCAAGCAATCTATGTCTGCAATAAATATAAGTACAATTGAATGGATTAAGTTATAAACTATCGCAGACAGGTACGTGCAGCAATATTTTGCAGCTTCTTCTTCAGCCCTACGTACGGGGAGGCGGTCTTGATGGGATTTGAACCCCGGCCCTGCCGTGTGAAGACCGGCGCCGCTGTCGCCTCGGCCACCGGACCGCCCTTTGCAGCTAGTACTTGATTAATTCGCGATTTTGGGCGTTCACACGTGCCAGGGCCGGGGTTCAAATCCCATCCAGACCGCGTCTCCCCGTACGTAAGGCTGACTACTTTACTACGGGGTAGAATCAAGTCACAGAAAGCCAGAAATGGCAGGCCGAAGGAAGAAGAAGACGTGATTAATTCTACTATTTTAGGAAGGCAACGCCGTACCATACGCTCTCATAAACCAAACAACCCCACAAGCATAGTTTCCAATTCTAAGAAAGCATACTGAAAATTTGTCTCAAACTCGTTTTTGAAGTGAGCCTTCTGGAAAGGGGGGGAAAACACAAACTCGCCAACCAGCCCACATTCAGGCTCAACTAAAACTTTTCTCCACCACACGTGCTACATACGGCGGGTACTACTACCAAAATTGGGAAAGCCAAAAAGGATTCTTTTAATGCCGCATTGTAAGTCCTGGCCCGCTGTTCGTCACTGCAGGATCGAGACGAGAAGGTTTCGATTGGCGTGCTAAACGAGTTGGGGGGTTGTTTTTTTTTCTTTCAACCTATTGTGGCCCTTTTGCCTGAGTTGCCACAACGTACCCATCGGCCGTGGTCGAATGAAAGCTGGTCATCATCGGCTGCCTATTGTTGGATCGAAAATTTATTGATTGATCAGCAAGTTCGAGGGGATTTGGGAGTTCTTCACCCACCACCAACATTAACAGTGCTGAAGCTAGCTCGAAATGTAAGAAATTTGTTAGCAATTCTTAAGCGTGGGCATATGCGCGATGTTTGCATTCCATTGGCCAGCATTACACATCCCTTAAGCATCGCGACATGGTGAATTAATTTAAAATTAATTTGTTCCGGATATTAAAACTTATTAACAGCATGGCGGGAAACCGAAGTGACTCGGACAAGTCACTGTGTATTTCAGGTCCCAGAGCAGCAGAGCAGAGAGATGTATGAATTTCTGCACATTTTAGCAGCGTGTCATTGTCGTGCCATGTTTGCTTGCGTAATGTTAATAATCAAACAATTACACCTCCCACTGTATCCTTCCCTCCTCGCCAGTTGGACGTTACTTTGCTTCGGTTTTGTTTGCTTTCGTTCTTGCCTCATTACCGGCAGCTGGGATTTTTTGGACGCAGGACAACCGATAGGCAAGACACGAAGGAGCAGACTGGCTGAATTATGCGCAGAATCGAAATCATGTTCATCGCTACATTGCTTATGTGGTGAACCAGGGGCAGCAGCGTAGGGCAAAAGAACTTTTGATGATTTTTGCGACCAGTGTAAAAGGTCGCACATGTAAGCAGGTGTGTGCGGAGTTCGTACGGCTTTGGCGCGTATGGTGACGAATCAACCATTTAAGAATCGAAAATGGAAAAAAATAAAATAATTGAAAGTAAACATACCCATAAGTCAATTCTACTTTGGGATGGAGTAAGCATCGAATGCTGCTTCTCGAAAATGGAAAGTTGATTTGTTTGGGGAGGTGGGCTGGATTCATATTGCGTCCACACCTACACAAGCCGAGTCATGAGTTTCATTATGGAAAACGACACGATGCGACGTGTTTCAACCTGCTGAACGACACTAATAGCCTTGTAGAAAAAAAAGCTGAAGAGATAATTCTAATAAGTCTAAGGCGTTAGTAACGTGCATGGTTGAGAAATAGAGAGGTTAGTTCATACAGCAGAGCTCTATATTTACTATATTTAACTGGCAGACCCTCTTTTGTGAACCTTTTGCTGTATCCACTGGCCACGCATGCACTTGAGCTAATATCTCGTGCTAACCTTGTTACCATTATCGGGATGAAGCTTTAAAACAGGTCAACTGCAAGGATGGTATCGTCGAGCACTTGCAGGGAAAGTAATCATTCTCCACCGTAGGACTATTCCAGACAAACGTTGCGTGGCAAAGCAAGCGTATAATTATTGTAAACCATTGTTGGAACGGAATTGAACAGAACACGAACATGGCGGACATGGCGATTGAAAGCGCCAACATTTACAGCGTCCCATGAAACCTGTCGCGACGTTGCCTTAAACCCTCGCACCTAATCCACTACAACTACGCCGAGGACTTTGTCCACTTTTAGGTTTTCAGGAAGAGAGGGAGAGAGAGAGAGTTCACACCGTGTGTTTTACCACTGCGAGCATGATGAACACCAGACCTAAGACATCCTGAAAGTCTCGTCGCGTGTAAACTCGAATAAACCTTCTACATCGACCTATAGAGTGATGCCGCTTTCCATTGGGGGAACATATTTTGCATTCAATGCACGTTTGACGGCGCACATGACAACGAACATGAACGATTTTTCCCCTTGCTTAGATTATTCTTCGCCCTTAAGCGAGGAAAGGAGAAAGGCTGCCCTTAAAATATGTAACGTATGTGCAGGCGCTAGAACCGTACGCCTTCAACCACCCGCATAAGTTTTGTTAGAACAGAAATTGATTAAACTTACAAGACCGTACCGATCGATTGCGAGCCGGTAAAGCACCGCAGAACGATTGTCGTTTTGGTAAGGAACATTTTATACCACCGTTTTGGGGTGCAGCTGAATCGGTATGATTTATTTCGTTTTCTTTTATTGTGCTATGACAACATAACTGCTGTTGTAAATGTGTTTAAACATCACTATCACAGATATTTTCGTTATTAAACAGTGCAGGCAATATTTCCATAGCAGAAACCCTGTGTGCTCGGCAGTGCGGATAAAACGACTCAAATCCTTCGTTAATCCTTCCATTACGGTAGTCTCACCCTTTTTACCCTAATGGGTTCGTCTTTCTGTGCTGACCAGCCGTCATTTCAACCGCACACTCGTACTGATTTTTATATAAGACAATTTTTATACCGTCCCCCCCCCCCCCCCCCCCTTTTCCAAGAACCACGTTTTGTCGCAACGAAAAACGGCGCTTCTTGGCGAGGCAAACACAGGGGTTGAACTGCTATCGATTATGCCTTGGATCGCACCGTTTGGTGCCCCTCTATGGTAACAGGCACGGTTTATTTAGGTTAGCAGCGTGTGGTGCGTATAAAACCGTTTGTGGGTACAAGAGGTTGTTCTTTTTTTTTTAATATTAATTCCGGAAGCCATCAGCAAGACTTCTCGGTGAGACCCATAAACGGTGCCATAAACGCGGTGGTTGTAGCATCACCACATAAATTATCACCTAGAACGAGGAGCTGTTAAGAGGATTCGAATAACCGGAAGGAAATAGTCCATCAATTTAAAATTTGATCAACGCTCGTAGATAAACCAGCTAGCGAAACGTGGATCATTACAATTTGCTTATTTGCTTTAGCTTTAACGTGCTGCGCTGCATTTAACCGGCCGTCATTGGAAAACGTCGGAACTGGTGGAGCAGGGATAGAATGCAGGTAGAGTGATTGAACGACTGCATTGAATGTGCATGTTAATGTTTGCATCGATATTCGATTCATTGCAATGTGCTACTTCCGCGGGTTCTACACACCGGCACGAACTGGGTGTGAATGTCCAGGTGTAAACTTCAATTCGATGAAGCATAAAGGACGTGCGGCCAACAAAAGCGCACAGAAGGTGCAATGAACTCTTCCTATGGTTATCGGTGTATGCGGGGAGCAGCATTTATTGTTTTCTATTGTAATCTGTTTCAATGTACCATACGGGCCTCTGGTGTATGCATACTGAGCATCCCCGGCTGTACCAGTAATTGTGGAAGATAAAATTGAGTTTTCTTTTTTTTTTTAATTTATTGGAAAACTGTGGTTAAACAGTTCTATTGCTTTCCATTTAAAAACCAGACAAAGGATAAAGAAAACATACTTTCCTAAATGGAGTGTTCTTCAACAAAACGCCCCACAATCGAAATAACTCAGCCGTACCTCACGCCATTACCTCAAGTAACAAGATTAATTTTTCATCGGCATTCGTCTGGATGTATTGATTTTTTATGTCCTACTTGCATGTTTTTTGTTCGCCGTCTTCCGTCTAGCTGTGCCATTTAAATGAAACCCCTTTACCACCGCACAAAACAGACCATTCCTGTTGGTGCCAGCCGTTCGTTAATGTTGGGATAGGGCAAGGTTTAAAAAATGCTCCCGGTTTTATGCGTGATACGGTTCGGGCGGCTTTAACATGCATTTCTAATCACAAGGTCTCAGCGCTTACATTGCGTGTAATTTGCGCTTAAATTTAAATTTACGTGACACATTCTGTTCGAGGCCAATTTCTTCTATTTCTCAATTGCTAAAAAACGATATGGCAGCGGCCGGTGATGGATTGTGCTTATTAATTCCAAGTTCGCTAAATTCAAGGTGAGGGTGATTTTGTGACTAGCCGTTGAGTCATCGTGCGAGCCAGGGTTAAGAGACAAGTCACACGAAAGGCGTACCGTGCCATGTAAGGTCCTAAGTGAACGACCTCAGGAAACGTTCCAAACAGGTAATTTGTATAATGTTGCTTTTAGCATCACCTTGAGAGCATGGTAGGTTTGTATGCTGCCCCACAGCTGGGAACATTTATACCGTCACCTTTTTCAATCCATCCCAACAGGCAGCAAAAGCAGTTTCTGCCAGAGACGTCGAGCAAAAGTAAGACATTCAATTACTTACCAGCTCATTTCTAGCAGACAATAATGGAGGGGAAAAGTTGTGCGCCGTTGTTCACCCTCATCGTCGCCCCCGTACCAGGGCGCATCGCCTGCCATCGTTTGTGTTGCGCTTTGCAGTTTAATCTGCACCGAAAAAGTGCAACGAAAAACTAGCCAAGGTGAACAGAAGAATGGCACGGAGCGCAGGGAGGAAAAGGACACACATTTTCCCGGTGTCTACGTGCCTTGGAAATGAAACTTTCTCCTACCTCTTCGCTTGTGCTTGTGTTGTAACGCCGGGACGCCGGGAAGCCGGGACGCAGGAAGCTTTATGCTGTTCGGTGTGCCAGACGACAAAAGGCACCATTCCACAACTTTATGCCAAAGGAGAAAAAAGTTTCAACCACTATTGCAAATAACACGGCTAGCACGGAACGGTAACAGCGTGGCAAGAAGTGTAAGATTAATCACATCCTTCAAGGCTTAAGGAAGAATATTTTCAGTCTTCCCTTTGGTTTGATGACCAATGGGGATTTTTCCTTGCCAAGGCTTAAGGAAACATTCGTCGAACAAAGAGCGAGCGGCGCTCCCTGTCAGGAGTTAGCACCACCCTGGAACAACTGGCTAGACGACCATAAGCAGTCGCAAATTGTGCGCAAAGGTGTGCAAAAACCGGTCCATTTTGCCTGACGACTTTGGGTGACATTTTGCACCGAAATAGTAAAAATAAATTGTGGCAAAAACACATTGACAGTCTCAACCTGCGACGGAACGTTAAATATTTGCGAACAAAGTCCATGTATGGACAACAAAAAGCCTTCGCTTGGCCAATGCCATTTGCGGTTGAAGGACATCAAGGTTAACAGTTGTTGCTTAATTGCGGCTCGGCTACAAATGTTAGTGACATGCTGAAGTGGATTTAAGAGGATTTCTTTAAAATTGAAATAATTAGCTTAAAAATGTACAATAATGCCTGTGAAAAGGGGAAAGCTTACCTTCGTTGTCCTCATCAATTTTAAGAGCCTTTGAGATGTATTCGAAAGCACGCCGATGGTGGTGCTTCTGCTTGGCCAACAAAGGATCTCCGGGCCCAACCTGACTCCCGCTTGCCGATCGCTGGATTGACATTTCGCGACCTTCACTGTGGACCAATATGCCACTCTGTGAGGACTGTAAAGGGTGTGCTGCTTGCTGGGTAGAATCTGCTACGCCGTGCTGTTGCTGGTCCTGCTGCAGTAGGCTATACTGATGTTGCTGTTGCTGTTGCTGCTGCTGCTGAAGCTGCTGAAGGTGCTGCTGCTGTTGCGAAGTTGTGCTGTGGATGCTGTGACTGCTGTGACGGTGATGGTGGTGATGATGGTGTCCGTGATCGGTATTTATCACGATTTCGAGCCCGCACTCCTTCTTCACCGGTTTGTACACAACTTTCGTGGTGAAGTTGTAAACGTAGCGGAAAACAATAAACAACTGATACAACAGCGAACGCAAAACGTTGAACACAAAGATAACGGGAAACGAAATGATGTAAAGGTTTTGCTTATGCACCGAGCTGCCGTCACATCGTTTGGCGCTCGTATCGGTTCCGCCTCCTACGGGACTTCCGCTAACGCTTCCGCTGTCCAGATTGCCGGTCTCGCCGTCGTCGCTGGCGTCGTGTTGCTTGCTGATGCTGCCGGTGCGAGCTTTCTTACTGGGCGACTTGCCAGCGGTGGTTAATGTGTATTTATTTCGAACCATCGGTCACACGAGCGCGTCGGTATCGTGCCACGGATCCCTTTACCCTACTCTTCCGTGGCTCGCGTTGAGATGATTCGATTTTGATAGACGGGCGAAGGTAAGGTACGACACTAAATCTACCACGGTTGCAGATAATGTGGAACAAACTAGGGCACAAACTTATCCGCTCGACACCCATGTAAGCGCGGGCTAGCTTTTCTCGTACCACTAGACAGCACACTGTGAACGGCTTCTATGATGCTAGGCTGCACGTAAGCACTGCTCACCATAACGATAACATACGAAAACTTACAGTGGGTAACCGTACCCCGGGGGCGAGAAACACAGTTGGCGTACAATATTCGGAACTCTATCCACAAAACAACACTACACACACGCATTGGCGCACATGACATACGCACAATCACGCACGGGGGTGCCCAAAGAGCACTACCATCTAAGAAACTTGAAACGAAGTTACGACAGTGAAGGCTACACACCTGCAGGGACTAACCTTTAGCTACTACGATAAGCACTACTAGTTGCGTTGGAGAAACAAATCACTACTAGAAGTCATCCCTTGCAGATGGTTCCGCGTGTGCCTTCTACAGAATAGACACACAGGGGAAAACGATGATACAATTCACGCCCGTGACCGAAACAAAGAATGCCGTTTGTTGTTGCTGTTCGTGCACGACGTTTCGTTTAGAGCTGTCACTTTAGCTTTAGGGTCGGTTACACCTCCATTGTTTCATACGCGAGACAACGACGTGATATTGGGAGAGGAGAATCTAGTCTTCGTCAGTTTCTGGAGGCACATAGCCATATACCTTTGGCTAAATTAACAAATGTGATATTTGCATGCCTAACATGGAGTGGGAAACATGTATGAGGCCCAAATTATGGCTATTTCGCACAAACAAAAATTTTGTTTGGAGCAATTTAGCAATACCGTGTAAACTGTTCCTAATGTTGTGGTTTCACACAACTGTCAAATAAACGTCAAGTATTGTTTTGAACACGTTTTTCAGGCCCGCGGAAAACACAAAACAGCGCTATTTGTGGAGTGAAAAAAAGAAATTAAACCAAACACAAATGGATTCTTCTGAAAATGATTCCGAAAGTGAATATTCCGAGGCAAACGAAGGCACCGAATCATCATCAGAAGCAGAAAATAGCAGCGAGGATGATGTGGTAACGACAGGTTAAAAGTGACTCAAGTATGCTCGGTTTGCTACATGCGCTCATTTCTCTTCCAGCCAAAACTTGCCGATGATGAGTACAAAGAAATGCCGTTTGAAGATTTGCTTAACCTGCAAAAGAAGCTTGGTACGCGCGTCTACAACGAAGCCATATTTGGCAGGACCAAAGAAAGAAAACAAAATACCACGGTGAAGCCGAAACCGGCGAAAAAGTCTAAACAAACCTCAGAAGACGAAGACGATGGTGGCTCGGACGACGACAGTGGTCCTGAGGAGGTAACGTCGAAAAGAAAAGTTCCGGCGCTGGGTATGGGGAAGAAAGGCAAGAATGCTTCCATTTCACAGCCCCGGGATCCACGGTTCGATCCCCGGCAAGGATACTTCAGTGGTCGCCAGTTCCGGAACAATTATGGTTTCATAGACGATTTGCGAAACAAAGAGCTAAAAAAATTGAAAAATAAGCTGGAGCTAGCGACCGACCCTGAAGAGACGGAAAGGCTGAAGTTTGTGATTCAGCGAACGGAGAACCAGATACGCGAGTTCTCGAAACAAAAGACTCTGGACAGGGAAAGGATGCGCGAAAAACAGCAGGTGCGCGAATCTGTACAAGCAGGAAAGCGACCATTTTTCGAACGCAAGAGCACCAAGCAGGCGCGCGCCTTGGTGGAACGGTACGACAAGCTTAAGGATGATGGAAGCTTGGCGAAACATATCGACAAAAGGAGAAAGAAAATTTCTGCCAAGGATAGGAAAAAGCTCGACTTCTCTACGTAGTGCCGTTTATTCTGCTGTCTAATAAAGTGTACAACTATCCAACACGTAACATTCGCGCTTCTCGCTTTTCTTGCAACTCCTTGCGCTGGTCCTCTACCACTTGCCTTCGATGCTCGAGAAACTCTTTATACTCCACCGGGTCCAGCTCGTTAACGATTTCGATTCCACACGTACGAGCTATCCCGACCAGCGCCTTGCACATGTGCTCCAGCGTGAGGAGCGCGTTTGGCGGATCTTGCAGTTTGATCTTGGCGATTTCATACAAATGCTTGCGAGTGATCTTTCCAGCAATCTCTTTCCCCGGGCTCATGGCACCGCGTTGTATGCCGGCGGCTTGCTTCAACAGGAACGTAGCAGGGGGCGAGTGTATCGTCAACTCGTACGCTCGGTCGGACGTGACCGCAACACGGCACGGTAGCGGGATACCCTCTTTAAAATCTTTTGTCCGCTCGTTAAAGTCCTTGCAGAAGGCTGCAATGTTAATACCGCGCTGGCCTAGCATCGGGCCAAGAGGCGGCCCGGCGACTGCCATTCCGGCAGGGATGTTTGTTCGCAGCTTGGTCGTGTGATTGATTTTGTCGAAGGTTTTCTTCATAGTTTTTAGTCGTCCGGCGGCTTTCGACATGCTGCAAAGATTTGAAACTCACAATGGTCATAAGAATAGATAGGCTATGTGAGAAATTCACTTACTTTTCTGTTTTTCTGTGCTATTATAGTGTAACTTCGGTATGTATGCAACTGTCAGAATTGTGTAACAACAACAAGCGCACAGAAAGAAGGCCGGTACATGGCCGGTTTTGTTGTGAGTCAATTGACATTTATTTGACAGTTCCGAGCAACACAAAACCGTTTGTTGTTCTCCACGATAAATTTCAAAACGCGTGGGTCGTTGAGATACGATCCGTTTCAATATGTTCAACAGCATGTTCGTGTGGAAAAGTTTCTAAAAAAATAGGTAAACAATGTAGAAGAGGGGTTTGAATACTTTTAACATCTTTAAAACGATCGATCTTCGTTCAATGATGAGCTATTAATTTTAATAGACAATTACAAATGTAATCATATTACATTTTAAACATTTAATCAACACAACCAGGCTACCAGGGTGCTAAAATTAGCTCATACAATACAAAAGTTTTAAAAAAAACAACAACAATACTTTTCAAATGGTCGATAGCCTTCCGCCATCTGTTGGTCGGGATCAGCAATATAGCATGGTGTAGAACATTTGCAAAGGTTGATCTGATTGCGCGTGAGTTTCGATAAACAGCAACATCCGCATAAACTCGCATTCGAAAATCTAGTGGCTAAAGTATGCTAATCCCAACCCTATTACACGATTATTTCAATTGGCTACGATCAAAATCACTTCCGATATCAATTCAATATCCGGAATTGAGCATCAACATTCTCTACCGCATTTCTCATCCGTTACGTCCAGCTCCATGTGCCACCTGTACAAAGCGGGTTATGATGAAACACCTTTCCATTCTAGCACGAGCACTAATTAAAAACTACCGAGTGTAAACGTGAAAGATGACTCGAACGATCGATCGAAATTCTTTAGCTGATATTGCGAAGAAAAAGAAAACGAAAATGATCACTGCGGGTATTGTGATGCCAGCTGGGTGCGTAGCCAAGACCATAGTAGAGCAGCACGTGTGGGCGGCGAGTTGATTTCATTTGATCGCCAACAACCACGTACAGGCTGGCCTGCTGCCGTTCACCTGCCCTGCATGTCATCCAGCACGTGGCGCCAACGAAACGCCTGTGCATCGCATAACTCAACGATAGGTGCCTACATGCTTAAACCCAATGCTCACGCACCGGATGGTACCGCGGCCAACTTCCGGTACCGATAGAAATTGCAACCGAATTTGATCAGGTTCGGGTTTTGGTTTTCAACGAAAATTATGTCGCACGCGCCACCTCGTACGATCGCTTTGAATTCTGAGAATATTTGCTCGTAAAATCGCAAAATGCTGACCTGCGGTAGAGAATGCAACTCCCAAGCTGGCAGATTCTACAACTACATTAGAGAGAAGAAAAACAGCATAGTAAGGCAGAATGCTGGTGATACAGCAAAACTCAATCTTTTTTTTTCTAACAAAATAAAGTTACGCTTGCGAGGCATCCGGAAGGAATTGAATTTTACGAACAAACGAGCTGTCGGTTGAGATTTGTCGATCGGTTTGTACCCTTTTTTTTGTGTTTGAGATAACGAACGCATCGCGGATGAGAAGGCACGCATTTGAAGTGCATTTCATAATCGGTGATAAAATGAAAATCAATGAAAATTTAACCCACTAACCATCATGTAATCTGGTGGGCCGCCAAAAGGGCAGCTTTTGTATCGAATGGACCGGTGGTCAGGAGCGCCTACCGATGTTGGATCGCATTAGCTTTCGGGCGATCGTAAGCGATCGTCTCGCGAGCACTGGCAAAGCAGGCGGGCATGCAGCGGCGGTTGCAAAGGTTGGAAAATTCATCGGGCGAAAACCGCAGCACACCTGGACAACGATCGAGCGCGCGCCAGCTGAGCGAGTTCAGTTGTTTAAAAGATCGCGATAGAGCCGCACGCAACGCGCTTTCACACCCGGCCGAGTAGCTTGGCTGTACCAGAAGTGTTTTACCGTACGGCATAGAGTGGTGGTTAGTTTTACACGTTGATTTCCTCGCCTTTACTGCGGCGAACCAGTGGCTCAAAATCTGTGGTGGCGTACAGGCCGGGTGAAGAAAGGCAAGCCTGCCCTGTATGATCCGGGTGTAACGTGGCTGTGGGCGACTTTTGGGCGAACGCTACATTGTGCTGCGGATCCGCTGCAGATCCTTGATTAACGTCGTTCCTGGCTACCTGTGCCTCACCCGTCTCAGTGAAGTGAGTGTAGAGTCTTATATGCCTAAGTATATGTGTGTCTGATGATCCTGAATGCTAGAATCGGTTGCCGTCCAATCACATTGCATATTGTTGCCATTCGGTCCAGCGGCTTCCGAGTGGCGACGTAATTCTTCAGTTGAAAGTGTAAAGTTAGTGCAGCAGCGAGCGGTGTTAGAGTGTCGGAAAGTGAAAAGGTGCGTTCCGCGTGTGAGCACGCACGCCTATCCGGGACGACGGTGATACACATTGTTGGAAGGAACCTCAGCTTTCCTGAGTGGGTGCTTGTAGGCCACGGTGTACACGTTTGTTCGTTTGTTTTTATTTGATTTGTTTTGGTTTTTTTTTTGCTGTAAAAGGTCTGCTGTATCAGCTGTTTCATTCGCTTTTTTTTGCTGCTGCTGTTGCTGCTGGTTGCTTCACGCGAGCACTGCTTGTTCCGTCCGATGCGACAGAATGGAATTTGGATAGTTGTAGCGAATTGTAAGACTAGCGTGTTGGAGCGTATGTTTGTTATCGGTAGCTTTGAACGAAAGGCGCCTGGTGTACTTGGGTGTCTATTTCGCGGGAAACTCTTAAGGCCATATCATCGAAATCCGAATATTCCTCAAACCAAATGGGTTCGAGTTGCGGCAGTCGGGTTTTCGGTTTTGCAAAATAGCAAATTTTGCAACACCGTGGGTTTTGATTGACGTTCGAATCACACCGAAGATCACACTCGTAAAGGAGCGTCCGATTGCTCAACGCATAAGGCGCGCCAACAGCCAACGCATCTGTGTCATCGTGGAATGAGGTTGTAATCGGTCTGGTGCACCTTGAAATGCAAAGTTTATTGCCCAAAACTCGCTCTGGGGGTTCGGTTCGGGATGTATCCCATTATGTCGCGACACGTGCTGTACATTAATCGTCGAAAGAAGATCAGCCAGCCGTTGCTAATGATTAACGTACCGATTATTTCAAATAAACTGCCAAGAAACATGACGATTCAAAGGGAAACTACTATGTGCGCAAATGAAGCAGTCAATCTATAAATTTCTGAAGCAAACAATTCCCGCCAATAAGTGCAATAAGTGCACGAAACGGCCGAATATCAGCGATGCGATATTGCGTTGAATCATGACCATGAACTTGCAGTGGGAAGCAGTGTTTCATGGCTGCCGGCAAGGGTGAGAATGTATGAAACAAGCGCAAACAAGCGAAAAAAAATTGTCTGAAGCAATGAAACAAATAGCTGATCTTCTAAAGCGCCACAGGTTTTGTGTGTTCATGGCAGGGGATTGTGGTGCAGTTTGTTGTTTGCCCATTCGAATTGCATCATTAAGCGGCGTTTCCCGTTAGAGAATGTAGTAATATCTTAATCCAGTCATCATCATGGACGACCTTCGGGTGCCGAGCTTCCTGTTCGAGTTTCGTGGATTGCTTCTTGTTTTCTTACTTTCTGGTAGCCATGTCTGTTTGAGCTAGAGCAATTAAACCACCAAACGAGGTAGTAGTTTGAAGTGCAAATTACAGGTATCGATTCTACCGTCTCGAATTTATTGTACGTGAAGATTGAGTTTGTTTGGGGTAAAGAAGAAAACAATATCCACCAGTATGCGCCGCCATAAAAAGGTGTTAATTAGAATTTCAATTAAGCTTTGATTCAAAAATCCGACCCACACACACACATGGCTCATGGCGTTTGCATTTCAACGTGCCGACGACGACACCATAGCAATGTATTACCATTTTTGCAGGGATTCCCCTACGAGGCTGGGCAATCCGGCAGTTGGGATTCAAAACCATCCAGTTACAGTAAACTGGAATGGATTTGTTTGATTGGCAAGGGAAAATGTAGACACCCGTGCCAGACACGGTGGCGTATGAAATGATGGGTTACATTACACGGTTAGCTATGGGTTTTTATTTAATGATACCGCCCATACCACGCCACAATCGCCCGATCGTAGCCCTGACGTTGCATTAGCCGCCACCCACTGGCAAGCCGGTATTTGGAATTTCTTTACTTCCTGAGAAGATGATTGTGAGATTGCATGTGAGTTGAAGTGATCAATCGGTTTGTTTTCTGTGGCCCTGAAGTTGTTTTGTCGAAGGTTTAGGTGTGGAAGGTTAAGCGGGGCAGCAAAAACGTTACAGATCACCTTCGATTTATTGCGCCACTGAGCAGCCCTGCATCTGGCACGGACGGATCTTGCCTTCTTGCTTAGTGCTCGTAACAATAGAATTGAATAATTGTTTCATACAGTGCGCGAGAAACCCTTCACACTACAACAAATATGATAATTTGCTGTTTCAAACTCAATCAACATGTCAGCCATCTTTGCACAGCTTTCGAATGTGCGAGTCGGTTCGGTGGGATCACGCACCGCAGCGCCATTTCTCCCTTCGATCTTCCAACGTGACCTCGTCGAAGATGTTTCGGTGGTAGGCTGGGGCTGCTGGTGGTACCTGGTGGGCCACCTATCATCAAACCTGGCGCGGGCCTATTACACGTCTCGACCTTCGACGCCTTGACGCGCCATAATTACTTTCTAAAAACTTTTCTACTCCTAGGGGGGGCCGGGCCCGATGGTCAATGGTTTGCTGCAGGCAGGGCGTACCGGCCGTGTCGATTCGTTCCATTTGTCTGTGCGTGAACAAACGCAGCCCGTTCTCAAGTGATGGTCAGCGTTGCGACATTATTATATTTTAATGACACCGTGCCACTGGGGCGGCGGCCAATGTGCCTAGGGTTAAGCTTTACAGCACTCTAATGTGACCGTCACCGGCGTGCATTGAATCGGCGTGGTAGTGTTAAACGACCGTAGAAAAAACCCAAATCCGTCCGGTGCCAGACTGTGCCAGAAAATCGGAAAGTTTGCAAACCGTTCGATCCGCGTGTTCGATTTCGGCCGGGTCACAAAGGATTCCCGTTCGTCACGTGCTGCTGCTCCTAAGCTCCTACGGTTGCCGGCACTTGGCGGACACCACGGTTCGTTGACCATTGGCCGTGCGGACCATCGTTCGGTAACGTGGTGGCCGGATGAACATGATTTTGATGGACCAACCGTTTATGGCTTCTAAAACTTACCTCCACAAAACACACACACACACACTGACACACGGATTACGCGGCTGTGGGCGGTGGGCGACTCGCTGCCACAACAACGCGTACCAGTGTTCACTGCCGATCGTTGTTGCATTTGAAAGGCGTTTTATCTTGGTGTTTTTTTCAGCGTGTGTGTGTGTGTCTATGTTTTTGTAACTGTTTATGGATGTAGTTTTGGAAACGACAAGCCGGTGTTTACCGGTTTCTACCGGTTTTGCGCGGTAGGAATGTAAACAAAGCATAACAACAACGATCAGCGCGTCTATCAGATGGTAATTTGGCACGGGAAACGCTGCCAGTGGCGCGATCACGTGCTAGAGGCCCATAAAAAATAACCGTTTTTTTCGGGTGCGGGATTTGAATTTAAACCGGGGATGGTTTTGTTGTTGATAAAGCACTCTCGCCCTACTGAACGTTGGCTTGGAGCGGATCGCGGGCAAACTTTTTGAAAGGTGCACTCACCGCAGGCACAATCATTCGAACGTTAGTAAGGAAGTGGGTAGCCACAGTATTCTTATTACCCGGGCGCGTTTGTGGTTTTGTTTTTGTGGGTGTAATTATCCGTAAAATTGGGGAATCCATGTGCTAATGATGGTGGGCACGTTCTAAGGCGCATGTGTTTGATGAAGCGAAAAGTTAAAAAAAAACCCACCACTCTGGTTTCGTCCAAACCAATCATACCGGTGCGGTCGGTGGGAAATTCCCTTCAAACTGGTTTGCTTTGGATGCAGGCCGGCCGGCCACCAGATCAGCTGGAAGCCACACGTAATCTTTCCCCGATCGTTTAAGGGAAATTTCATCGATAGTCAACCGTCGCTAACCTTGAACGTAGTACCTTGGCAATCGTAAAACAGTGTGATAATGGTGCTGAATAATGTAAGAAAGCAATCATTCATCTGAAGCAAGCAGGTTGTTACTCTGGTTTCTGGTATGAACTTTTCCACCTATAGTTTGTCAATTGAGCTGACCAAATCGAGGTGAACCGCACCATAACAGACGAGTGAGACGAGATGAGTGACGCTCTGCCTAATTTTTCCAACAATATCCAAAGACTTGCTGATGAATCATGAAGATGGAATGCGTGCAATTACAGTTGCATTGTCGCGCACGTTTGCTTCACCGCCCGATCAAACGTCATGGTGACAGAAACGTTGAACCCCATTCACTGGATTCAGGAATGGACGGCTCGTGCGGGAAAATACAGGCAGCAATAAATACTACAAACGAAAAAAAAAACTCATTGCAATGAGCAATCGGTCCCCATTGTATAGCCATCTAAATGGCTTTGTGGTTGTTTTCCTACAGTTGGAGAATGTTAAACAGAGTGTAAATAATCGACCGCTTTAAACGAATCACCGGGCCACCTGAGCTTGCTTGGAAGTTGTTGCCTGCTGAGCGTTTACTTGCTTCAGTGCGACAATTTTACAATCTTTGCCTAATCAAATCTTGCAGCCCGTTTTGTAACAAAGTATAGTGAACTCAAACGATGCCAGGCGAGACGCGAGATTCGTGAGATGAATTTGAAACTTCAAATTGACACAATCATTAGTATTGATGGATGCTGGAAGCTTGCGTCTGACCAGCGAACCAGCGTCCATTATCTGGTATCTGGCAATTAATTACCGTTACCGTATGGTAAGCAGAAGGGGGGGGGGGGTGTCGATTGGTGGAGTACGACAGCAAAACAGCCGGAAAAAAACTGGCTTCCGGACGGAAGGAACTGAGGACCGGCGACTTAATGAGAGCTGTTTGTGTCACAGCTAAACACGTGCACACCCTCGTCGCCCACTAATCTTAATCGGCAGCATGGGTACGATCGTTTGTGCCATGTGCACGACCGCTAGTTTGGGATCGCGCCTATGTTTTCTTTCGATTTTATTTATAGCTTGTTGCTTTGAATGATAAATCAGTGGAGTAAAATGTATTTTAAGTCTGTAACATCCGATGCAATCAATTATGCTCTCTTTAACCTGTTTGATGTTCACACCGGCGTAATTTCGCGATCTCGTTCATATCGGGAGTTTGGAGAAATTTAACACCGGCTGGAACTAGTCGAAACCCAGCACGTCACGCGTTCGTTGTGCACAAAACAAAAACCTGTTCTCTTAAGCTCTCCACGGTTCAGGTTCAGAGCTTACCGGAAAGGGGATTTTCTACTTCACCATTGCCTGATGCCAAACGATCAGATGGTTGAAGTCTAGTCGTTGTTAAGGACCAATACGTACCATGTCTGTAACCCGCAGGAACTCTACCACCGGTACCCGCACACGTGCAGATCGGCATCGGTTACATGATCAGCGTGGAAGTTGGTGTAATACGGTTGCACACGTATAAAGTACGTCCCCGATTTAGACAGCCGTCATTTACTTACAATCTGCATCATACGCAATCCGTTTGCGTTAGTGCGCCGCATTACCCGATTGGTTAGAGTGGTCATCGGTGCAAGCGTACCTTCAACCTTACAGATGCGTATCAATATATCGCGCCGCATAAACAATTATCCCTTCCATCAGTTTGGCACCAATCGGTTGGTACGCGCACGGTTGCATCATGCCATCGTGAACCACCTTCTTAGAGCCACACATCTTACATTGAACGCCTGCCGATCGGGCTCCCGTTTGGCCCGGCGGCCCACTGCACATTAGGCCTCATCAGAATCCTTGCATGGTGCGGCATGGCGCACAGCACTGCCAAACGAAGGCATCGAACTGCAGTTCGATTTGATGTGCGTTCTGTTCGCCCATTAAGCATAATTATATTCACCAACTAAACGTGGTGGTTGTGAGTTCCCGCACCATAAGGAACATCACCTTACTGTCTCGCCTCAGCAGAGGCTAGCGGGTAAGAAATAGGCATCGCCCCCCCCCCCCCCCCCCTCCGTAAGTGTTATTGCTGCAGACAGACGTTACAAAGGTCAGCTTCAGGTCGGTTGAAAACTGCTCACCGGGCGTAAAGCAGCCCACCGCAACAATGTCCAGTAAATGGTGCACAAACAAAAACATAAACAAACAACCGCACACACAACAACGCCAGTAAGCGCATCCCATGCACACGCCGCGCGCAGATCACGGTAACGGGGGGATGCATTGCGTGGCAGCCACACTTTTTTTTTGCCATTCTTGGCTGTGCGTAAATCTACCCCGTACGCGGCTAACCTTCGCGTGTACAATGGCTTCGGCGCTACGTACGCATAGCGGCTACCACATTCCACCGCCATCATCGATCGAGCGCGCCTTGTTTCCTTTCGCGCTACAACGGAACTGACAAAATCGATCATTTCCATAGACTCCGAGCCCGTGAATCCTTTTTAATCGCCGATGCAAATGGTTGCGCGAGGGAGAGGGAGGGAGTGAGTGCCATCAGTAACGAAAAACGAACGATGTGCTGTCGCCGCCGTTATTGGGCTTCCGGTTGATACGGTTGGGTGATTATAGCAGATGGTAGCATACCAGCGCCCGGAAGAACCTTGGCTGGAGAGTGTCCGGACGCATCGAGCAAGTAGAATGGGTAAACAACTTTTAACAGGATCCGTTTTCTTCGCTAAGGGGTAGGAACTTTTCAACGAAATATCATGCAAATATCCGAGTGTGGTCAAACGAGAGTGGCTGGATTATAAAGTGAAAACCGTTACTGGAGTCTTTCGCATCACTCCAACGGATGCGGCTACTTCCTGCTCGACAGGTTCAAGTTCGATAATTTTGGACGGGTTTGGCCTCTTTTGGAAATAAATACTCGGTATGGGGGGCACGGTTCGGTTCAGCCTTGTGCTGGGATTGTTGTTGAATCGTAGAATTATACCAAACAGCTCGAAATATGCAATTTCAATCGCTAGAATATTTATTATCCAATAAAGTTCGAATGGATTTCCTTCGCGATGTGCTAAAACTATCGTTGCCATACGATCGTATTGTTCAGTAGGGTTCTCCTACTCCGAAAGCATGCAGGGCATTGTTAGCACGTGTGTGACTTATTACTAATGCCGTAGGAACAGACGTACAATCATCCTTTCGTTTCGTGTACCTTTCCTAGGCCCTGTGGGAACTGACGAGTTTACCTTGCCCTAGAACTGGTCATGCAGTCAAGATAAAACGGCAAAAGGGTCCGTGAGCTTAGTGTGCTCAGCAAGCAGCCATAAATAATCAATTTTATCCGGAACGGCTGGGGACACCAACTCCCACCAGTCTGCAGGGAACCGCTGATCGTGCCCCGGATTGATGGAAGCGTTAGAACTCCTAGGTGTGGTCATTCCCGGACATTCCTAACCCTTGACAGATTTTCGCACCATCAGCCGCGCAGGACGTCCATGCTCGTTCTGCACTGACTGACTGTGGCTTCATGTTGGTGCTGTGACCGAAAGAGAAACCGTTCCCACCGTGTATCACCGTGCTTGTGCGGGACAGAATCTGGTACGGGCAGGTTGCGCGCCGAGCGATATGCAAATCATTCTTTCGCCACCCGCCCTGCACGTCCAGACGTTTGCCTATTATTGCCCGTAAAGTGCAAACACGATCGGCACTCCATTACTGAGGCGGCGTACTATTGATTTACGGGCGGCCAGATCGTGGGCGGGAGTTTCCACGGCTTGCGACAGCTCGTCAACATTGGCCCTTCGATCCACCGCCACCGCCATTCCTTTAGCAAGGGTTTAGCAAGGGTCCGGTCACGATCATGATCGACTGATGGAAGCGTGTCCGGTTGAATCGATTTGCATAAAATGTGTATCAAATGGCTGGCTGGTTTTGCAAATGTGCACGCGACAGCAAATGTGCCCGCTAACGGTTGGTACGGAAGGGGGTTCGTGCATCTCCGCGACAATTTGTATCCGCTAGAGTACAACCCCAAAAAAGGGATTCCCTTGTTGCCATTGATCTTTCCGTATCCGTTTTACTGCTTTCCGGCGGTTCGGATAGTGAATGAGCGGTACTCTATACGAGCGAGCAGGAAGCAGTGTGCGGTCGTGCGTACGGGCGGTGATTCAGCCGAAAACCGGTTCCTGTTTTGGCGAAGGGTCATCGAGCAGTCGGCTGCATGAAGAGTGTCCGTACGGTATCGCGTGACATCGTAACGTGCCCGCCTGGGACGGGTAGCAACTGGAACGAACTGGATGTTTCCACCGCTTTTCGGATGAACCCACCATCTCAAGTTCAAAACGGCGCGGCAAGAAAGTGTGCGCCAAACGTCATCGCTATCGTGCAAAATACAATGAAGCTAGAGCCATAAGGATGGACGCACGCATGTCTCGAGGGTGGACTTTGATGGGTTGGGACAGGATGGACTTTGATAGGTGCACTGGGAGGATGCTGGGAATGGAAGTGACTCAAGGTCGATTTTACAAACATCCTTCATGTTGGTGAAGTGCAACCAGTACAAGCTTAAGCGGGAAGAGAGTTTATTGAGCGAAGGCTCAACGATTGTAAATACTACGCCATCGAAGGACATACGCATTTAAAAAAATACGCAGACTTGACGTCACAGCAATGGAGCCGCCTGGTGCGAGATAGATTTTTTGTTTTTTTCGTAAAGGTCTCCCGATCAGCTTGTCTATGGTTTGGGAACGTATTTGGTGCTAATTGAACCAGTTTGTCAAAAACAAGCAACTGTTAATTCTGCGCGTTTCAGAACCGGTCTTCGTTAGCAGTTAGTGTTTGCGCGTAACGGTCGTGAGAAATTGGCCGTACGACCATAACAAGGTAACATAAATACGAGGCAACAATACAAAAAAGTAAACAGAACTTACGAATGATATCTTACCTTTGTTAACCTCGTTCTAAAGATACTTCTAGAACGATCGTACGGAGGTATTGTTGTAACTGCAGTGTAAGCAACGCGATCAAAGGGCGTTCGTCGATGGGAACAAAATCGCCATTAAACGATTGGATTAGCATTTTTAATCTTCCGCCACTGGCGAGAAGGCTTTCACGCTATCGTACATGATCAGTGGAAGATATGCTGCATGCTTGTCTGGGGCGATAGATAATAGAAGGTTAGCACTATCCGAACTATCTCACGTAACAATCGCACCAGATGGGAAGGCTAGTAGTTTTCCGCTACTGGTCGGTGAAGTGATTTGATTTTCTCAAACTATTAGATTAGTGAGGCAGTAGTGCAACAGCTGTCTGTGGTTGATGTTCCTTCAAATTAACTTCACGTAACAGTTTCGTTCAGCTAACGTTCTAAAAGTGCATTCTAATTCTTGAAAGTTGGATTTTTTCTCTCTTATTGGTTTGTTTTCATTTAAAGTTTTCAAACAAGAAACTTTCATCTTTAAACCATAGGAAGACGCACCCCGCCGTGTAAGCGCTCTTGTATTGGTGAAGGTACATATATTCCAGCATGATGTGATTCAGCGGGATTTTGTGGGGAACAAAAAAAATGGCCGACTGGGATTTAAGTTTCCTACCGTGCGATCTGACCGATCACAACCGTACCCGACGCCGTTGCGGATGGCAGAAACGCGGGAGCGACCGTAGATGAACCAAGCTTAAATTCTCTCCGATCGACCACGTGTGTGGGGACGGTGTGGCTTACTTACGTCAGCTGCACTCGGTGCCTCTGGTGGCCAGCTACTCGCTAGTGATTGACTTCAATCAATGTAATTTTGTACAATCGAACCTGCCAATTAGTTACGGTTTTTATCGTGAATTTTCATTCGAAACAAAGCGCCAGATTTTCCAATCGGTGTGGAGTTTGGTTCCGTTTGTGCGTCATTCTTACTCCGTTCAAACAAGCCAGGCGTGTATGTGCTTGATCGTTCAGGTGTGAAACCAGCGGTTTGTTAACGTGTTAGCATGCTTAACGGTAGGTTGTTAAGTGTCAATAACAATGGCCACTTATTAGTATTAGCCAAACACGAGTGGTGTCGTACCGTGATGTCGTTTGTGATCCCGATTATGCGTAACGGTGTGTTTCGATCGGAATTAGCTTATGATTTTATCATCTTCTGACCGAAGAGAGAGTATGTTGATATCTTCATCCTTAATATGCTTCAGAACCACAAACCCCTCCATCGAATCGTGACTAATGAAGATCGAACAAAAAAAAGAGAGGGCTTAACCGTTCCACTACTGATCGTTATTTACGCAGAGAAAAAACAAAATCGTGATCCACTTATCAGTGAATCCTTGTTACCTTGAGACGCAAGCAAAATGGTGGTCACTGACACAGTGTTTGGTGATCGCAATTGTAGGTGTGAACAGTTGAACGATGGCAACAACAAAATCGTTGCAGCACCCAAAACAAACAACCACCGCTGTTGTTGTCTTCGGCGGGCAGGGAAACGGGCCTCCGAAATCACACCAGATGGTTAGCAGAGCGGACCGTAACGGAAATTTGCCTAACGAATTCGTATCCTCCGCCAAACATGTGCTTGTGCGTATTTGTGATCGTGCGACTGTTGCAGGCGTTGCAATAAAACTCGCCCGCCGTATCGACCGACGTTTCATTCGTCGGTAGCTCGCGGCCCGCATACGACCGTCCTTGCCTATGCTGATTAGCTCGACCGATCTCGCTTTACGTTGCAGGTGACAACAACTGCCGGCTGGTGAGGATGAAGACCCAAATCCATACGATCAGCGGTCCGAACGATGGTTCGTACGACAACGCAGCCCTCAGCTGCTCAACGATCGACATATCGACGCACAATGGCGAACCGCACGGTGGTTTACGCGGTTCGAACGAGTTTATTCGTAAGTAGGCAACCCAACATCTGTACCGCATCCAGATATTGAATCCTATTTTCATTTCCATCCTGTACAGTGTCCGACAGTGGGAAGAAGGTTACGGGCGATGATCAGGCAGGGCAACTACATCTTTGGCTCCAGCGAAAGGCTAAAAGTGCCTTCTCCGAGAAGATGATCAAAAAACGTTTGCCCATTCTACGATGGCTACCGCAGTAAGTAGATATGGCAACAGAGCACGTGCAATACGGGGTTCCTCGTAAATCCCATCCCGAAATTGTCCGACCTGCTGCTGTAAACCTGATCGTAAACAGAAACTGGTTATTTATTTCAAATGACATCGTCTTCCCAGGTACAACTCCACGGATGCGATCGGGGATTTAGTGGCGGGAATAACCGTCGGCCTGACGGTAATACCGCAAGCGCTTGCCTACGCCGGTATTGCCGGGGTTCCCGCAGCGGTTAGTATGGTTTACCTGGTACCTTCGCCGGTACCGGTCGCGACCGTTGGACCGCGTTTTCACCTTACTTCGTATCCCTCTTCCAGTACGGACTTTACGGATCGTTCCTCGGTTGCATCGTGTACATAGTGTTCGGTAGCTGCAAGGATGTACCGATGGGACCGACCGCCATAGCTTCGCTGCTCACTTTCCAAACGGCCGGAGGAAACGTTGGAAAAGCCATACTGCTGTGCTTCCTTTCGGGCGTGGTGGAGCTGATGATGGGCATACTGGGGCTCGGATTTTTGGTCGATTTTGTGTCCGGACCGGTCTCGTCGGGCTTTACCTCAGCCGTTTCGTTGATTATCGTTACGTCGCAGGTGAAGGACGTGCTGGGCATCTCGGCCAAAGGCACGACGTTCATCGAGATTTGGCGAAACATTTTCAACGACATCCATAACGTGCAGGTCTGGGACACGTTCCTCGGACTCACCTGTATCGCTGTGCTGCTGATCATGAGAGTAAGTAGTTCTCAGTGCACTAGCTTGTGCTTTTGCTAATCAACGCTTTACCGTCATTCGTTGTAGATTATTGCCGGACTGAAAGTGGGACCGGCGGACGATGAGCTTAAATCGAAGAACCATCGGATCATAAACAAAGTGATGTGGTTGATCGGTACCTCCAGGAATGCGATCCTCGTAGTGGTGTGCGGCGCCATCGGTTACACTTTCCAATCGTCCGCCGCGGCACCGTTCAAACTGATCGGAGACATCCCGCCGGGTTTGCCCACGCTTATGGCTCCACCGTTTTCCCTTACGGCAAACGAAACCATGAGCGGCCAGGCAGAATCGTTTATGGATATGGTATCGAGCCTTGGTTCGGGACTGATCGTTGTTCCACTGATTGCGCTAATGGAGAACATTGCGATCTGCAAAGCGTTCTGTAAGTGCAGTGTGCAACACATTCCCTCGCAAACCAAACGGATAAGCTGTAATGAGTCTTTCCTTTACTCTTTCACAGCGAATGGAAAGCCTGTTGATGCCACACAGGAGCTGATCGCCATCGGGCTTGCTAACATAGCCAACTCGTTCGTGCAAGGATTCCCCGGTACGGGTTCGCTGAGCCGCAGTGCGGTCAACAATGCTTCCGGCGTGCGTACACCGATGGGCAACATCTATACGATGGGACTGGTGGTTCTGTCCCTGCTGTTCTTCACGCCATACTTTTCCTACATTCCGAAGGCATCCTTGGCGGCCGTCATTATAGCGGCAGTTGTGTTTATGGTGGAGGTAAAGGTAGTGAAACCCATGTGGAGGACCAAAAGTGAGTGTGATGTTTGGTGAACCTTATTGCCTTCCGGTAAGATGCGTTACGATGCATAATGGGAAACTGTTTTCTTGCTTACAGAAAGTGATCTGATTCCTGGCCTAGGAACGTTCATCGCCTGTTTGGCACTGCCGCTGGAAATGGGCATCCTGTTTGGGGTGGGATTGAACGTCGTGTTTATTCTGTACCATGCCGCTCGACCAAAGATTTCCGTTGAACGTTTAACGGTAAGTTTCAATCGGATCAGCTTTCATTTGCTAGCCATCTAATGCGCTATCGTGTTCTCCTTCCCTCAGAGTCCTGGCGGTGCCGAATATCTGATCATCACTCCCGATCGGTGTCTGATCTTCCCCTCGGTCGATTACGTTCGCAATCTGGTAACGAAACAATCGATTCGCCAGTCACTACCGGTAGTGATCGACTGTTCGCACGTGTACGGAGCCGACTTTACTGCCGCCACCGTAATCGACAGCATAACGCAAGACTTTGCCCGTCGTGATCAGCCATTGTTTTTCTACAACCTTAAACCGAGTGTTTGCGCAATTTTCGAAGGCTTGTCGCCGGCCGATTTTGTGGTGTACTATCGCGAAGAGCATCTGGACGATCTGCTAAAGCAGCGTGCCTATAAACCAAAGGAAGTGATTAGCGCCTAGTGCCGTGCGTCACGGCATGGGAAAGACAGCGCGATGCGAGTAACCCATTACTGTCAACTATTGCGAACAGTATTAAGCAAATTGAAACAATAAGTACGTGCCAGATTGCCGGACGATGCGCTGCGTTCCACCATTCCCAACTATTCCTACTGCACAGTTCGTGAGCTCGCTTCTGTTGGGATGTTATTATTATTTTGTCTTCGGCCAACGAAACCGAGTTTGAAAAATGTTGTCAAACCTTAACAAATGTTTCGAAAGCCACGTAAATGTATCAATTTTCTGCGAAGATTCAAACGAATGTGTAGGTATACCTACGACGTAGGTATTATTTAAGAGCACGCAAACGAACGTAACTGGAAGCGGCAATAACATTATTATTTAATTACTAGTATCACGAAAGAGTTCCAAGAATGGTTAGAGTTTAGCTGTAAGGGCACACATGTTTTAGTATGGCCTAATAACATTTAAACAACAAATTGGCGTCCAACGAAGAAATGTACTTTACCGATGATTTAAAGTACCTTGCCCGCCCCGCGAATCTGAAAGTAAATAAATTAATGGAAAAGAAAATTCTACGAATGTTTCTTAGCTCTTCATTGTCGCTGTTTAGCGCAGTATCGGTACCCACATAACCTCCTTACGACCACAAAGTCTGATATAAGTCGGTAGGTTTTAGCTTGTACTGACTATCCGACTTTGTGGTCTTAAAGGAAAATTGGTTCCGAGACGTGCTATTTTATCTCATGTCGGTAAAAAAAAATTATGGCAGAAAAATAAATTGTTGAAATATTTCTGAAATTACTGGAAATGTTTCACCTTTTAACTGATTTGTGAATGATTTCATCAGCTTTGAGATTTTTTTCAAAATTCGTTCAGTTGCTTGCCATTTTGATTCATCGAAGAATGCTTTGACAAATTTTGCTTCGTCAATTGACAATTGTAGGCGTGCATTGGTGCATATTGCGTGGTGTAGGTTTTGTTGTTGAAAAAGAATGGCATTTTGTATAGAAGCAAAAGGCAATTAGCAGCACTCGGAGAACAGTGCGATTCTGTCGGAGTGTCAACCTTTGACCACACTGTTCATGGGAAGTTTTAGTCTTTCTTCTATTTGTCCTCTAGGATTAGATGAAATTGTGATTCATGTGCTGATATTCTCATTAATTTTTAGATGTGGTTGAATCTGCTATCGACGATACATCTGCCATCGACGATACATCTGCCATCGACGTAGAAGACCATATCGCTTCTTCTTCTAGTTCTAGTCGGTGAAAATTACCATGAAATGTAGGTATTGTTTTTTATTCTTTCGACGGTGTCTTGCCCGCGCAACGAGTGTAAGAAGGAGAAAAAGCATAGCTTCGATGTGTTCGATTGTTGTGTCAAAAAACTTATCGAAAGTCAACGAATAAAAGTCAAAAAAAATTTGAACGAATAATTTAAATTGTTGATTTATTTCATTTAAAAAGTGGTTGCTTGAAACGTTTCAAAACTCCGCTGAAAATTTTCAGGACCGTGAATGAAACATTTCACATTTATGGATTGTTTGTTATAATTATGGCACGCTTTTTTTTCATCCACGAAGTCTGTTAATTACTGCTGTAAGTGTACATATAAGTCTACATATACGACTCCGTATATAGGTCGTAGTAAGGTCGGATATCGCTTTTTGGTTATGTGGGTATGGATATTATTGCGTTTCAATTGAGTTGTCCTGGTCTTCAATTTCTGGCAGTCTTGACTTAAATTTCTCCCAGTTGGATGGTATTTTTCTTATCCTGGGCTAGGCAAATATTTCATTGGAATGTTGATAATTTTAAAATCTATCCAAAAATGTGCTTGATTACAGTATTTGACTGTTAGAACATTTTTTTTGTTAAAATTTAAATAAATTTATCCAAACATTTTCTACCGTTCGTGACCCAAAATGTTGAATGAAATGTTTCAACTATGAAACATTTCGAGGTGAGCATGCTGATGAGATTTTTTTTTTTGGAAAAACATAATGATCAGAATCTAAAGCATTATTATTGAAAAATTCCTCTGTTGTTCACATGATGTATTGTAATATAAAATAAGCATTTTTTTAACAATAAAATAATAATTTTATTTTTCAGAAAAGTTTCACTTTCATTTCAAGGTTTGCAAACATCCTATATTGTCAGCTGTCAAACTACTGCAAATGACCCAACCTTTTTCCCACACATGTCGGACCAAAACAAAACGTAAACAACGTGCAACGTGCTTCCAACTGCGTGCTTTTCGGAACAACTTTTGCTTTCCAAGTGCGTTTTTGTTATCAAACTGAAGCCAACCCTACCCAAAAGAAACAATGAAGCGACTATCTGAACTGCAAACAAAAGTTTTGTTTGAAAAACTATCAAAATAGTAAGTATTCGCGGGTGTACCGGTTCGTTGGAGGTGCCACACATACGCCGGCAGTAATACGATTTTTTTTTATCTTTTAGCATTGGCACGAATGTAAAGCTGTTAATTGATCGTACCGATGGTACGTACTGCTTTCGCGAGCTAAAATCCCGCGTGTACTACATGTCGGAGAAAATTCTGAAACTGGCAGAAACGGTACCGAGGGAAAATTTGGTATCGTTAGGCACGTGCTTCGGCAAGTTTACCAAGGGCAACAAGTTTATACTGCACATTACGGCGCTCGCATACCTGGCCCCCTACGCGCAGTACAAAATCTGGCTAAAACCGGCGGCCGAGCAGCAGTTCCTGTACGGCAACAACGTATCGAAATCGGGCATGGGCCGGATCACCGAAAACACTCCCATCTACCAGGGCGTGATAGTGATGTCGATGAGTGACGTTCCGCTCGGGTTTGGTGTGGCGGCAAAATCCACCAACGACTGTAAAATGGCCGATCCTTTAGTAACGGTTTGCTTTCATCAAGCGGACATCGGTGAATACATTCGATCGGAGGAGAACCTAATCTAAGAAGCTACCAATAAAATCGAAAACACGAAACGCCGTTTCAGTTGATGTGCTCCTCATTGCTTGGGATGCTTTTGCAAGGCTTGCGGAACGTGGTGTAGCAGTCGGCCTACGTAGGCTGGCACTGTCAAAGTGACAGTTGTAATGTTTTGGTTTGAGCAAGCTGTGATTGCACAGCGTCGCATACGCTCGTCGCACTTGCTCTCCCGTTGGGTGTACAAAACACCAAACGAGTTCGCCTTGTTTCTTCGACCCAGCTGGACCGGGCTCCAAAGTTCAATCGCGATCGTTGGCGTGCGGTGCGGTACGAGTGGGGATACTATTGATTGATAAATGTGATACGCTGGAGTGTGGAGCAAAGTGTTCGGTTGCTTTAGTCAATAGCTCGGGGTCGTTGCTCTATGCATGTAAACATCCGTACCGTAACTGTAGTGTAGCACCGCGGTCAACCCATCACCACCACCAGCGCTGCCGCTTCTAACACTGAAACAGTTCAAGCGCCCATTAGGCGGATCACAACAAAGATGAATCGGGAGAGCATTTACTACCTTCCGGCGGATAGCACGGAAAGTACGTTTTGCTACGATGAAGACCGCCCCGCGTTGCCTTTGCCAAAGCTGGACCATACGCTCAAGCGCTATTTCGAATCGTTGAAACCGTTCGGGACGGCCGAAGAGCTGGAAAATACGAAAAAAATCATCGAGACCTTCCGCAAGGGCGTTGGTGCGAAGCTGCAGACGATTCTGGAAGAGAAGGCAGCGAAGGAAAAAAATTGGGTAAGTGTGCGAGCTTGTGTCCGTGCGTATGTGTATTATCATTCATTTTGGCGCTTCACCACACAGCCGTCCGTTTATTATCTTGCGCAGAAACGAAAGTCATATATTTTCGCGAATATTTAATCAGGCAAGATAAAGAGTGGGTCACGAGCCGTACAAATCGTCCGCGTTGTGCCGAGTGTAAAGTTCAGTCAGTATCGCTCCTGTCCCGCGGGGTATGCTGATGCACGTCCGGAAGTTTGAGCAAACGTTCGATCCAGTACGCGGCTGCGTAATTCTGTTGGCTTAGCAGCAGGTTGCGGATGCTGTGAAGTCTGGCCCGCAGCACCGGCGATGCACGGAATCGTTTGCCGTTCAGCATGTGCTTCAGGATTTCATGCCGCAGCTCGGTCGGAATGCTGTCCGGTATTCGGCCGGCAGATGCCGTTTCACTTTGACCGCTCAGCTCGCGCACACTCTCGTCGTCACGCAGCATGCGGACGAAGGCAGCCCTGAGCGCTTCCTGTGCTTGCAGTTGCACATCGTCCTCGAACTGAGTTAAAAATCGCACTATGTTATCTTGCGCTGGAAGGTAGATTTCAAACGCTTGCTGGCACTCGCTCGAGAGTGCGCCACCGCTCTGGTTTGTAAAGTCTGCTGAAGCGATACAGTCGAAAATGGTACTTTCGGAGCTGTCGAAAATGGGTTGCTGTTCCGCCGTCGCCGCCAGAGCACTGAGATACACAGCCAGCAGAATACAGCACCGAATGCTGTGTTTCCCCATTTCGAATGCCGATTTTCGGTACCGCTGCTGGACGAGTAACGAGACAATTTAGACGACACAATGGTGGTCTCCTTCGCCGACAAGCGAAGGCACTCGCCCCTCGTTGTTTGATAAGACATTTGATAACCATCAACACCTGTCCGGTGTGCTACGGCGGAGTGCTCAGCCAACGTTCTTTTTTTGCCATGTTGCTGTTTGCCATCGTGACACGGGAAAAACCAACATCCCTGCCAGAGGGGGCTGTGGTCGTTTGTAAACAAGCCTGCCTGCGCGTTGCCTTAATGTGGTTGGTTTTCCTGGCCTGGTGACTCACATCCGGAAATCGGTGCGCGCCAAGATAGATACATCGCGCGTGACAAGAGAATTTATCTAATGAAAATGTTTGCTCTTGAAAGATACTGGATGGGAAAGATTTTTCAGTATAAAAAGCTGCTACCAGCCGCTCGGTAGGGCACAGGTGAAGTACAGCGAACAGTGCAAATAACCATGAAACTAGCAAGCATCGTAGTCGCCCTAGCTGCGGTAGTCGTCGGCGTGTCGGCCCGTCCACGCCCGAACGCTGAGCTGCGGGAAAAGCTGCAGCAATACCTGGCCATGGTACCGGAGGATATTCGTGCCGAGCTGGAGACGGCGATCCGTAACCGCGAGAAACCGTCGGACGCATTCTTTGAAAAGGTCCGGGAGCAGCTGCTGGTACAGCTGCAGGAGAACCAGCGGTTCCGCGAGTTTGCCGAACAGAAGTACCAGCAGTTCCTCGGCATGCTTACGCCGGAGCTGCGCGAAGAGGTCGGTGCGCTGATGGAGAACTGGATCAGCACCGGTGCAGTGCCGCATGCGGACGAGGAGCTGCGCGTGAAGATGCAGCAACACTTCCAACAGCTGAAGCAATCCCACATCGAGCAGTTCCTGGCCCGGCTTTCGCCCGCTCTGCGCGAACAGGTGCAGGCCGCACTTGCCGGTCAGGCGCAGCAGGGACGTCCCCACTTCAACCACGAGCTGCGTGACGCCATCCGTCAACACTTCCAGAAGCTGAAGGAGCCACAGATGCTGTAAGAAAGAGGGTTTAACTGGCTCTAGACAAAAGGGTTTTTTTCACCGAGTAATGGCGCATGATTAATTGCTAAAATAAACCTCACATACGAAACGATGTATTAGCATTTGTCTGCATTTCTTTACGGTTGAAAGGAGATTCGCTTCAGGTTTATCGAACGGACATGGAATGGCCAATTCACGCACTCTCATCAATTCGTTTTCATTCACAGGTCGACAAATGGTGGGAAGACTACGCGTACTGCACCTTGCGCATGGCATTGATTCCCTACTGTGTGATGGTGCAACCGTTGCTGCTGGATGCCGTCGGGCTGGAGGCGATCCCGGAAAACTTTCTCAAAGGCCCCGCCACTTGTTTGCACCACAACATGGTGTTCTGGAAGCTGCTGCGTACGGAACGGTTGCGACCCATCGCCAGCGCCGATAAGAAAAACGTTTTTTCGGCCGATTTGTATCGGCGACTGTACAACACCGTCAGAACGCCCGGGCTTGAAATGGATAAAGTGGAAAGTTACTTCCGGACGGAAAGGGAAGGTCCCTGCCCATCGCACATCATTGTGCTGTACGGCGGGCGCATCTTTAAAATTCCCGGTCTCGATAGCGACGGAGAGCCGTTGCGGCCGCAAGATTTCCTGTTCACTTTGCAGCAGATCCAGGTGAGGGTGGAAGGTACCAGTGTCCGGCATGCGGGCGTACCGGCCCTAACGAATGACGATCGTACGTCGTGGGCTCGCAACCGCCAACACTTGGTAGAGCTTTCGTCACGCAATAAGAGCATGGTGGGCGAAATCGAGCAAGCGGTCGCGCTGATGATACTCGATACACACTGCCCGAAAAACTATTCGGATTTGGCACAGCTGGCCTTAACCGGCGATATACACTCCAAATGGACGGACAAGAGCTGCGGTACGATCGCGTTCAAGAACGGCCAGATGGGTTGTTACGGTGAGCATTGTTGCTACGATGGGTCGATCTCGATGTCGATCAGTCTGTACGTCATGATGAGCATCGCGGAGGAGGGTGTACCGGATTGGGACGTTCCGGCGAAGAGTTTAATCTTACCGGAGGAGTTGATTTTCGATCTGGATGACACGCTGCGCGGAGAAATCGCTCGAATGGCAACCGTTATCGATGAAATGGTAAGTGGCAGTTGCTCCTGTCAAAATCGTGAGGAAAATGCTCTAACCATGTTGGGTTTCGCTTTGCTAGCAAAACTGCGTTGTCGTTTCGATGGATCAGTTCCAGGACTATGGGAAAGCGTTCATGAAGCAGCACAGGATCCATCCGGATGCGTACGTGCAAACGGCACTGCTGCTCACCTACTACCGGCTGCATGGAACCTTTGCCCCGACCTACGAAACGGCCATGATGCGCCAGTACTACAAAGGGCGTACGGAGACCTGCCGCTCGTGCAGCATTGAGGCGGTCCGGTTCCTGGAGGCGATGGAGAGTTCGAGCGCGACTGACGTCGAAAAAGCGAAACTGTTCAAGCTGGCCGCCAGCAGACAGATGGAGCTTATGAACGAGGCAAGAAAGGGGAATGGCATCGATCGGCATCTGTTCGGGTTGTGGTGTGCCGCGTACGACAGCGGCATACCGATTCCGGAGCTGTACGACGATCCGCTGTACAGCAAGAGTGGCGGTGGTGGGAACTTCGTTCTGTCCACCAGCACGCTCGGCTACACGATCAACTGTGGCTACGTTGCACCGATGTGCATGGATGGTTACGGTTGCTTCTACACCATGCTGGAGGATTGCATTTGGGCAATCTTTTCGGCGTACCGCGACAGTACCGTCACCAGCGGCCACAAGTTTCAGCAAACATTCCACCAGGTGATGGTCGATTTAAAAAATCTTCTAGAGCGGTGCGAGCTACCGAACAAGCTTTAAGCCGTGCTGGAGACGAACTGGATGGGAAGGTGTGGGAGCAAATTGAAGAAACACACGGGCGGTGGGACAATTTATAAGGGTTTAAAAAGTGACCAAAGGTCAAAAGGGTATTGTGGTTTTATTACTGCTGTTTGTATTCATCACATTTAAAATGAAAAGCGCATCTTGTATTACAGTGTATAAGGTTTGCTTTTTCCTCAATGGAGACAATATCACAAAAAGTTTGCTGAATTTATGGTTTGTACAGCACGTCGAATCGTGCGTCATCGGCAAAAGCGTATCTTTTGACTCGTTTCATTTTAGGTATATCACAAGTAAATATATTGAATAGTATTGGGGAACGTACACTACCTTGTGGCAGACGAGCAAGGGGTTTGAAAGATTCTACAGGATGTTAGGTGGACTGAACCAGATCTATTTAGTAGAAATGATCTTATTAAAAGGATGAGTTTGGAGGGAAAGTTATAACGGATCATTTTATATAACAATCCCTTCGTGCCAAACTGTATCGAAGGCCTTTTCTAGACCTAATGTGACCAGATTTTTATGTGGCGTTGCTTTTTTATAGTGTTCGTGAGTCGATTCATTTGGTGGGTCGTGGTTCCGAGGTTATGTTGGAACCCAAATTGGAAGCTCGGCACGATGTTGTGGTCTTTAGAGTGTGCTGTAAGACGGCTGGCTATGATTTTCTCGAAAATTTTCCCCAAGCAGCTTAAAATACTGATTGGCCTGTGGTTACTTGGATTCTTCGGGTCTTTTTTGGGTTTAGCAATGGGTAAAATTTTTGCTATGTTCCAAGAGTCTGGGTAGTATTCTAGTTTTTTTTTATTCATAAGGAACGGCCTAGTAATACGGCCAGGCGGTTCCTTATGAATAAAAAAAAAAGGAACGGCCTGGCCGTATTGCTTAAAGCTAAATTACAAATATTAGTACAATTCACGATGGTTTGGAGACATTTCCTTCTCCAAACCGTGAAAGGGCACCTTATCCCGGGTGAGCTCGGTTGATCCGTTAATAATATATCCGTCATCCAGTAGTCGTGGTAGTGTTGGTTGCGAGGGTCGGTATCGTAAGTGATCATCTCATCCCGTTTGTTTTGGGAAATGCCATCGTCAGTTTTCTGCGTGTCGAGATCCAGCGTTCTTCCATCCCTCTGTGTTGTCAGCATTGATTGACCGTTGCAACACGCCATTGCAACGGTGTAGCTTTTGGTCCTGGATCATCCAGGATATTCCGCCGATGCCATACCAAGCCCCTCCATCATCGCACTCATTCATACATTCATTCATTCAATCAGTCATTCATCATCATACACACAAGCGAGATACAACACATATAACAGACAAACAGTAAGAGTGGAAGGAAAGAAGGTAAGGTACTAAACTACAATACCATTCGCTCGGCAGAACTCAAACATAGTCCTCAGGTAGGCATCATCCCCGCCCCCCAGCAGATCTCGAATTGGAACGTTGGGCGTTCAGCCGATGTCCCGAACTGCGTCCAATAAGGAGGGTCGTGCTGCCTCGTGCTCCAGACAAGACCATAGAATATGATCTATGTCATCTATGGTATCCTATGGTGGCTGCTACACATGTTTTGGAGTCGGCCCGTCCTATACGCTGGAGATGCGCACCGAATGCGAAATGGTTAGACCTAAGCCTAGACATCATTCGAATAAACGCACGATCTTCTGAGATGCCTTGGAACCAGGGCTTCAAACTAACTTGGGGAGTGATCAAATATAAAAAACTCCCAAGCTCATCTGTGTCCCACATACTCTGCCACCGAGCCATGCAGAGAGATTGTGGGGCACGCATGTGCTCGTGAGGTAGGATAAGCCTATCAAAAAGAGACCCTTCCGAAGCGCCCTTTTTGGCCAATTGATCTGCCTTTTCATTGCCTAGAATACCGCAATGAGCGGGCAACCAAACAGGAGATATTCGGAAAGATTTTTCAAACAAGGAGCTTAAGACCTTTAAAATTGCTTTCATAAAGTAGTCAGGGCTCTTAATTGCCTTCACACACTTTAGTGCTTCGACAGCGCTTAAGCTGTCGGAGAAGATGAAATATTCGTCTGGAGAACAAGCACTTATGATCAATAGGGCGTAAAAGATTGCGGCGAGCTCCGCTGTATAGATTGAGCATGGTCGGCGTAGTTGAAAAAATGCAGTAGTTTAGTTTTAAGCAACTGTTAAGTATGAAGGTTAGAAGGATGATAGCTTTTCTTGGTAAACGTTGGGTACCGGGTAACGGGTGAACTCGGTAGAGGATGGGGAGTTCCACTGGTAAAGTGGGAATCGGGAGCGACGTCAGGTTGTCGTCACGTGTTTTTCGGGACGGGAGGCAGCCTTTGTGGTAATGGCGCTTCGGGAATTTGATGACGCCGTCCTCTGCGTCGAACTCCCTTTGATGAAGCTTCGAATCTCCAAACCGTTTTTTTCCGGATTGCGTGCTGATGTCGTCACGGGCGACCATGTCGTCGGCAGAATGCCTGGGTTCGAGCACCACAAAAGCTTAGTTGAGCCATCGTGGTAGTAGACACACACACACACTCCGCCGGCAGCACGACCGCCAATAGCGACCTCAGGTCTCTTGAGTGCTGCTTTGACACCAGCTTAGGCCAAAAATGCGACTGGCGCACGTTGGAGTTATTGAGCGGGACAAACGAGGAACAATAAACACATAGTATATACTATATTAAGTTGGACAATCAATAGTGCGTACTACTACGGGATAGGAAGTGAGAAGGAATCAGTGGGTGATTCCCATCTCATTGGCAAAGCCGAACAGGATCCGCGCGTATTCGTAATCCTTCGGACCCAGGATGTCGCGCATTGGTACCGGCGGCTGATAGTAACCCGGGTCTTGCCGCATCGAATTCCACGCATGACCAGAGGATGTGGTCAAGGTCGTGATATCCGTTGCTACAGCTACTAAAACCTTGCTGTCGGCACTGCCTACACGATGGAGATGCGCGTTCATTGGATAATGGTTCGACATGAGTCCTAGACATCATGTGAATAAACGCACGAATAAACGATTTAACATTCTCAATCACTAGCGCGTTTGATACTGTGAATCTCAGTAGTGGGCGAAGCGATAGCTGCAAAAAACGTAGTTCAAGCGGCATCACTCCGAACATCACTTCTAGGGACATCGTATGAGAGGATTTCATACTGCCCAACGCAATCCTAAGACAACGATATTGCATTCATTTAAGTTTTAGTATATACGTCTTGGGCGCCCAGTGGAAGCAAAAGCATCCGTACTCCAAGACGGATAAGATGATTTTAATGTTTTTAGAATTTTATAAATCTCGTTTAACCAGAACAGGTGTGACATTACAGTCCATTGGCACGTGATAGTTAAGCAATTGAGATAGAGAAGGGGTTTACAGCACTTTCTCGTGGGCTTATGTTGTTGTGCATGGTCACAAATGCAACATATCTACAACCATTACCTGCATTTAACTTCAGCCTTATTAATAGAATGAATGGTCGTCGTGATACTGCGCTTTTGATCAAAAACAACAATTCCCAAACACGTGACACCCGTTGCAAGATGCCGGCTTAAGATAAAAATAGAAAGACTTTTGAAAGCATCTTACCACGTACACCCGGCGCCTTGGTGACAAGATGTCACCGAGCTTTGGTCATGCATTGGAGCGGAGATAGCATGGCGCTTCTATCAGCGATGGGAATCAGTGTATGATATAACACAATGGTCCAGTTGGTAGGAGTGGTGTGTGTGTGTGTGCTTTTGCACCAATTCACGTGATCGATGGGCACTAATGAGTCATTGGCACCTTTTGCTGCACCGCGATAACCACCCCCCCCCCCCCCCGTATATGCTAATTGGGCAAAGCAAATTGATTCATGCGAAGGACCTTGATCTGACGATGGGCGATATCTTTGGCAGTGGCAGAGATAAGAATATTCCGATTCATATAAAAACCATGTCGCACGCATGATGAGGAAGATAGTGTGAGTGTGAAGCTGTCGGAATCCATCCAAGATGAAGGCACAAACGGTTCTGCTGCTGCTCGTGGCAAGCAGCTGTTGCATGGCATCGCCAGTACCGCGGACGGTGCAGCGCCGCGCCGAGATACCGGACGAGACGCTCGATCTGGTGTACGATTCGTTCGTGACCGTGTTCCGCACCGTGCAGGCTACCTACCCGCCGGAACTGCTCCAGGAAATTGCCAAGGAACTGCTTGCGACGGGTGGCCGTTTCCAGTTTTCCGAGGAGCTGAGCGCGCAGCTGGACGAGAAGAATGTGGAGGTGCGCGTAAACCTGAAGCACGCGCTGGAGGATATCGCTATCGTTGCCTCTGGGCTGGATGCGTCGGACGAATTGGTGATGGGTAAGGTGCACGACTACCTGGACTATGCTGTGGATGTGATGGTCAACTCGGTGCCGATGGACATTGTCGAAACGTTGGTCGTGGAGGTTTTGGAGAACGAGGGCTCGTTCGATTTCACGCCGGAACTCCAGGAACTGCTCGGCGAAGCGCTGGCCGCGACCAAGGTGGAACTGCGCAAGGTGATCGATTACGAGTTCGAGCTGTTCGAAGATCTGGTTGAGCTGGACGATGCAACGCGCGCACTGATCTACCAGATCATCGATTATCTGGCCGACGAGACGTACCAAGCGATCCCGTGGAAGCTGCTCGAAGACATTGTGTACGACGTTATCGAGAAGGAGGGCGTGATCGATCTTTCCGACGAGCTGAACGAACGCATCGACGAGACGCTGGAATCGCTGCGTCAAAAGCTGCGCGAAGTGCTGGAATCGCTGGAGAGCTTGTTCTACCCGCAGAGGGCCCCCCGCGTAGTGTCGGAGGAAACGATGCAACTGATATACGATTCAATCACTGTCATGTTCAACAGCCTGTTCGATAACTTCCCCGCGGATGTGTTCCAGGACGTTGTGCATACGGCGCTCGTGAACGGTGGTGAGTTTGCGTTCTCCGAGGAGCTGTCGGAGCGTCTGGACGTTGCGCTGGAAACGGTTCGTTCGGCGATGGAGAAGAATCTGCTCGATCTGGCACTGCAAGGTTTCGAGGGCGCGGACGACGATATCGTGGCACGGCTAACCGACTATTTCGAGCATGCGACCAAGGTGATGTTCGAGGTGTTCCCCGCCGATGTGCTGGAGGAAATCGTAAAGGAGGTGCTGGCCAACGGTGGTGCGTTCGAGTTTTCTGACGAGCTGCTCGCCATGATCGATGCTGACCTGGTGCGCATTAAGGAAAGCATGCGGGAACTGTTTGACTACGAGTTTGCGGTGCTGCCAGAGCTGCAGGAGCTTACCGATGTTGAAATGGAGCTGATCTACCAGGCGTCGGACTATGTGGTCGATGAGGTGTACAAAATTATGCCCTGGACCTTGTTCGAGGAGATCGTCTACACGATCGTCAGCAACGACGGTTTGGTGGAATTTTCCGAAGACTTGGTCGCGCGTATCGACAGCACCGTGGAGGACATTTTTGTTCAGCTGAAAGACATCATGGACAAAGCGACCGATCTGTGGGAATAGATTACCGCGACGACCGGTTGAACGAATGCATTCGGTACCGTGAATAAAAACACTACAGAAAGACAAAAACTTAACACACGAACAGTTTATTGTTTGCTTGCAAGTTTGGGGAACAATTTCTTGAGCGCTTCTTCGATGTTTACCGTTTCGTGTTGCTGGGAAGGTACATCCTTTCCGACCGAAGCGGATGAAACAGTCGTTGGGGACGTTTCTTCGTTGGCTTTACTCAGCTTCCGGAAAAGGTCCACATCTCCAGTTGACGAGAGCAGCAGTGCCAGCACATTCATGTAATCCTGATTGATTTCGTTCTGTATGTTGGCCGTCACGTTAACGTTCACGTTGACCAAATCTCCTATGGTGTTGCCAGAAATGGTAATTGGATCACCGGATGCCAGCACCAGCGAGACGGTGAAGCTTATTAGCAGCACGGAAATATTAACGCAACGAATCATTTTGATGCAGTGTTACTGTAAGTTTCGCTTCTAGTTGCTTTTATATTAAAGATGGTTGAAGTGGTAGTAAGAAAGCAATGAAACCGCCTGCCTGTGCATCGATTGAAATCTCTCGAAGAAGGATGACAGGTTAATCTTGACGGAGACTTATCTATCCGGCTGTATGGTATTGTTAGGTAATATGCCTCCAAACGAAAGCAAATGTTCTAGCAAGTTTGGTCATCTCGTAAGACAGACAAGACAATGTTCGTAACCTTGCTGATAGTTTCATCATACTTGTTATCACGGTAAGAGTTGTTGCATATAAAAAAATAGACATCTGGTTGAGCTATTGTTTTTGCGTATGCTATCACGCCTGAAGCGTGATAAACTGGACAATTTATTGGAATTATGCAACGCTCGCATCATTATGACATCTGAAATATCTGGATTGCTACAGAAAACAAACATAGCCACGTTAGATTTACTCACGTTCTCATGTAGACCGATCCTCGTTGTTGATCTTTCGAGCTGCCAATGCATGTCCACAACAGCTGTCAGCTTCCTCTCTATGTCATCAGCGTGTCAAAATCAGCGTTGACCCATCACTGAAAGTACCTCTTCCAGGGTAATGTCGAACAGGATACAGAACAGTCCGTACCGCTGCCACAGTACGAGGTAAGAGGCGAATGGATCGGAGCGATCCTCACCCTATACATCATACTGTTAGGGCGAATTGAATTTTTTTTTTACTAAATTGAATTGAATACATTTAAGTAGTTAATTAGGTAAAAGATTAATTTCAAAGTCCCTAGAAGTGATGACCGGAGTGATGCCGCTGAAACTACGTTTTGAAATGCTGTCGCTTTGCCTTCTAGTCCGTTCTTCAGTATCAAATCCCAGTATCAAACTGATCGAAGAAAATTTTAAAGCGCTTCTGAGACAGGTTCTAAGAGCAAAATCTTGAAGATCTACGAAGATTTTGCTGCCCTACAAGTGCATCCTAGCGCTCCACAGGCATTAAACTGTGCTGCCCTTCCTGAGACCTACAGTTCCCTTTTAACAACAGATTCCTCGTTGCACGAGGAAATTAAGACCATACCGAATGATCTCCGCCCGATTGATTCCGGGCATTTTCAGCGTTAAGTATGGCCATTTAGACCAAAAGAGCCAGTATTACACTGACGGATCATCCTCCAAGGAGAGCACCGGCTTCGGTGTTTTTAGTGAGTCCGCCGAAGCATATTTCAAATTGCGGGAGCCGTGTAGTGTCTACACCGCAGAACTAGCCGCAATCTTGTACGCACTATTGATGATAGCAGCGAGACCTTCGGATCAGTACTTCATCTTTACAGATAGCCTTAGCGCTATTGAAGCACTACGATCCCCGAAGGCTGTTGAGAGTCAGGATTTCCTTGCCATCAATATCATAGAATTGCTTGGCTCAATGTTCGACTTTCGCTAATTTGGGTCCCATCTCATCGTGGAATTCCCGGCAATGAGAAGGCAGACTCACTGGCCAAAACAGGCGCCCAACAAGGCGCCTTTTACGACCGTCCAATCTCGGCCCGAGAGTTTCTTCGCCGACCACAGCAACTTTTCCCTGTCTCGCTGGCAGAGCATGTGGGAGGCGGACGAGCTCGGGCGATTCCTTTTCTCGATCACTCCGTTAAGTGTCCCTGCGGCCTTGGTTCGGTGGGCTCTCTGTTGACCGGGCATACGCATGATGTCTCGACTTATGTCGAATCATTTCGCGTTGAATGCTCATCTGCAGCGTATAACTCTGGCTCAGATGAAGCTGTGTGGCTGCGGTGATGGATTTCACGATGTGGTCTTGCGTGGAGTTTGAAACCGCAAGATCCTCCTTGTTGGGCGCAGTCGAGAGCATCGGCAGACGATCGGGTGTAGAAATAAGAGAAGTGTTGGCGACTAGGGACCTCGCCTATATGAGGCTCATCTACCGATTCGCCAGAGAGAACGGGCTTATCCTTTGATTCCGCATCCTCATGATCCTTCCAATCCACATCCGCCAATCCCCTTTTTCGTTATTAGTTGTGTTGTCTTTGTCTTAAGTGTTTTATGTTGTGCAACGGGTGATCCGTTGACGGAGCAATTGCATTCGAGGGCGATTTCCATAATGCCGTAAAAAGGAGGCAGGCTTTTTCGTCTGTGGCAGTGTGCTACAAGTCAGTCCAGCTTTGATACAGCGGGTCCACCTGTGTTAGCGTTGGGCTCGGGAGTGGTCGGCGGGTACAGCCTCGTAAACAGTGGAGTCACACATTGCTTTTGAGTTCGATGTTGACATGGTCAATCACGGACTGTGTCATTGGCTGGGCTACTTGGAGAACATTGCACGCAGAAAAAATCATGTTAGTACTGACCAAATAACTGTGCTTGTTTGTTTCAGTCCAGACCCACAATAGACAACCGGACCAAAACCAACCCCCATTGAAGCCATAGCCACAACAATAGATCCGGACAAAAAAAAAAAAAAAAAACTCATACGTCAGCGTTTTCGAACACATTTTTTTGAACATTATTTGTTTGAAAACATTTCAACTAAGGCATTTCAGACTCTTTATAAATTCCTCACGAAACGAATGGTTTCCATTTGTGTTTTATATTGGCTTCATATAGCTTTACTAGAGGCTGGCTTTGCGCTTTATTAATAATTTGTACTACCTTTTAAAATTTTCCTCCAAACTTCATACGAAATTTTTGGGCCTGTTTTTGCGTTTGTATTAATTCTACAGAACCAATTAAACTAAATGAATATCATACAACATCATGAAAACAATCGAAATTCCAAATTGATTCCCTTTCCAGTTTTTACTGCTCGGGATTCCATTTTAAAATAGATCCACCTTAACAAAAAAAAGGCCGAAAAGTTGATATACAGCACCACAAATGAAAATTACCCTTGCAAAAGGATCGATTACGCGACAAAAGCAGCAATGCTAAACCACTAACAATTTCAATAGAATTTTGCGGGCAGAGAATATTAATTGCTACACAATGTTTTAGTGGAATATACTGCAATCATTTTTTCCCCTTTATAGCATTAGTCACCCTTATTCTCCCTGCAGGGGTTGTAATCAGTGGTTTATCGGATGCCGCCATAGTGTGTGATTACAAATGAGAGGCGAAAAAAAGCAAACAAATGAACCGATGAACCGAACGATGAGATTTTAAGCGGACATTCAAAATGCCTGGTTTCGTGCAGGCAGGATGTAGCTTCCGTTCGACAAACTCGTGCCAGTTGGCCAGCGAGTCAGGAAGGTTGAGGTTGCAGTAATTTGCAAGTACACAAACAAAATGAAGAAAACAGAACACACACACGCAAAGAAAAAAAAACCTATTAAAATAGGTTTCAAAAGCATTTATTTGTCGATGGAATCACATTGTACGACGTCATACATTATGGGTGAAGAAAAAAGAAGAAGAAGAGAAAAAGAATGACCGCGATACCGCTCTGATTGCAGCAAATGCAACCGGTTTTCCGGAATTTCCATCCGAGCACGGTGACCCATACCTGCCCGGTCGGAAGTGGTTGAATTGTTCATACCGACGTACGAAAAAAAAGGAAAACTTCGGCTGAAAAAAACGGAAGTATAGCACACACACACACACACACGCACAAGCACGCGGAACCCATCGGGACTGTTCGGGACGGTGGAGGGGTTTTTTTTGACACACTCATAAAAAGACGCAAATTAATTTCCTCCTACATAAACCATGCCATCATCGCCGCACTGGCACCAAATTCCGGCCCCACGACCACCCGGCACCACCCCGGCACCAGGAAGGACGAAAATTCCGACAAAAAAAAGCGAACAAAATCGATCGTTTGCGTGTTGTTTATTCTAGGTATTGTTGCACGCAGATTATTTGTTTGCTTATTGTTTTACGCTGTCATTTTCTCTGTGTGTGTGTGTGTTATTGCTGGGTCTTGCCATTTTCCTTCTTCGCTTTTCTTTTTTTTCTGGTTTTTGCCAACTTTGGCTGAAAAGTGTCCCGGGGTGCTTTCCCGGGGGATGCTGGGGATGCTGCATTTATTTTAATTTTGTTTCGCATTGGATGTAATTGTATCGCCTGCGTCCGGGAACTCGGTTGGACCACCGCTAATGGATGATGGTGCGGGTGCGATTTTGGGGGTGTGATTCGGGGTGGGGGTTCGGTTGAACACTTCGGCACTTGGTGCAATGAAAAATGCATTGGTAATTGTCGTAGACATTTTCCCCGAAACATATGGTTTAATTAAAAAATATTCATTATTTTTCATTACCATAATTCAATTAAATTTATGTGTTTACAAATAATTAAATCCTTCACCGAAATTCTTCATCCCGGGCGGTCGTACCGGACAGCAGCTTCTTGGGACCGTTGTGGCGGCACAGTGGACACACGCTTTTATATTATTGGACACGCGTGCCATTGCCTACTTCATTGCTTGCCGCGAGTCCGGGCCACGTACCACCGCGCCAGTGCCTTGCGGACGTCGTCCATTGCGATCCCGTAGTGACCGTACTCGTTCAGTGCGCACACCACCGTCTGCAGCAACTGGACGGAAACGTTCGTACGGATGGTGCTGTTCACATTCACGCTGATGCTGATAATGTCACCGACGATGCTGTCCCTGATACTGATCGGTCCGCTCACTTTCTGTCCACCGATGACCCCGAGCCCCGGCGAAACGCTGTCCAGCAGCTGCGCCAGCGGATCTTCGACAGGCGCCACACATCCGACGACTGCAAATAGTATGGCGTGTCCAAGCAGGAAGGCTACCCGTTGGTTTGGTTTCATTGTTTCACTCGTATCTGCTAGCTCACCCTTGTGTGTGACTGTAGCGCACCGGATCGCGGAACCGATTGATCCGCCCGAGGTAAGCCCAGTACTGAAGTGCGCGAGGTTGTACGGGGAAAGATTTTTGACAGGAGGATTTAGGACCCGAAATTTACCAAACTAAATCAGCGCTGGGAGCGGTCCAGATTAGATAGCAGAAGGTTGCGCCACGATTCTGGTTGCAATCGATTACGGCGCCTTCGAAATGGCGAGCGACCGATGGGGACTAACAGATGAATTGATTAGTTTATCGTGATTCTCTACCCACCTGTCGAGGCAGGGAGGTTGTGTTCCATCCCGAGTGCGTTTAAATTAGCTCTCCAGCTTCGGTGCACCTCTTCAGTAGGAGCTAAACTGCTCAAGATGAAGCTCGTGGCAGCAAACGCGTTAGCACTCGTCGCCGTGCTCGTAGTGATCAATGGCACCATCACGGTCGGATCGCCCCTACCCGGCCTCGGTGGGATACCGGACTTTCCAACTATGGGACATGCTTTCGGGGCGAAAATTAGCAACATCATCAAGGGCAACACCTACGATCAGTACGAGCGGGTGATGAGGAAGCTACCCCAGCACCGACACAAACTCAGCTCGGAGTCTGATGCTTCGGATTCTGGTGAATCGCCAATGTTTGGCTTTAGTGGCAAACAGTTCGAGCAGCTGCTGGCGATGCTACAGCAATCGCATCAGGGTGGACAGGGAGGACAGCCCACTGGTTTGGGAGATCCGTTCCCGCTCGCCGCTATTGATAATGATGTCGATTAATAAATGTGCTTAGTTGAAATGTTTAACCGTTGCTTTTACATTTCTTGGAACGGTGGAATGCTTAAGAGTTGTGAGAGAAAGTTGCAGAAAAGCATTTCCCATGAACCAGACCTGTCAGTTGATGCTGCACTTTGGCTTCGTTACTGTAATATGGTGCTAAATCCATCTCGCATTCAGGTTGCCGAAACCGCACACAAATATCGTTTGACAAATGAGCAGCACCGAGATGGTCACAGTATGTCACAGGCGGCGATGATGAACGTAAGGCGCTTCCCAGAAATGTGACGCAAGACATATGATGGCCGGTACCACAAATCTATTAGATTTATTCTTGGCTGCCGGGAAGCAGAAGCATTATTTGCGAGTGTTTGAAAAGTGTTTTGAAGATGCAAATTGAAGATATAAAATAAAGGATAAGTACTTAGTAGTTACAGACGTGTAGTAAACTTAGTTGATTGTGAATATTATGGCGTTCCTAGCGAATAATAGTTTCTAATACAGTATACAAGTAGAAATGGTCGGTGCGGGTCCGGTGATAGTTGCGACAGTGGCGCCGGTCTTCACAAGGCAAGACCGGAGTTCAAATCTCATCTACACCGGTCCCCCCATAAGTGAGGACTGACTATCCAACTATACTGTATCAATTAGTCTTACTTATCAGGCGCTAAAACCGCTTTGCGGTCTTGGCCTGCTGCGCCAATCCTCGATACCGCTCACGGTTTAGCACCGTCGTCTGCCAATCCGTTATCCCGGCCATTCTGACGGACGCTTCAACGCCATCACTCCATCTCAATTTGGGCCTAGCACGCCTTCTCTGTCCGTGTGGACGGCCTTAAAGGACTTTACGGGCTGGGTCGTCCGCTGTCATTCTCATGACGTGACCAGCTCACCGGAGCCTGGCGAGTCTAATTCGATGGTGAGATCATCTTACAGCTCGTAGAGCTCGTCATTGTAGCGGCTCCTCCATTGTCCTTCCACACATACGGGGCCAAAAATCTTTCTGAGCATTATCCTCTCGAACGCGGCTAAGAGGGCTTCGTCAGTTTTGGACAGAGTCCATGTCACAGAGGTGAGTACTGGGACTATAAATGTTCTGTAAAATCCCAGCTTCGTCCGTCGCGACAGGTATTTAGAGTGGAGAAGTTTCCTCAGTCTCAATTCAATCAATTAGTCTAGTATGCCAAAAATGGCAGACATACGGCGTTAAGAGGTTGTTAGGCCTAGAAAGAAGAAGACTAGTAGAAACTGATTGTCTGGTAGTTGATACTGCTTTTTTATTAATTGGGTTGCATCACGATATGTTGGTAAAAGTATGATGTGTTGTGCATGTGAAAAGATTTTTTATACAAGAGTTACTGACGCTCGACAATGTGCTTTTGTACCAGCTGCTCCACGTGATTACGCCAAAGTTTCTCCTTCTGCGCTTTGGTCATTCCTGGTGCATCATACCCATCAGGTTTCGTTCGTACTAGTGACTGTACGAGGTCCTGGTAGGGAACGGAGCTCGGCATGTCTCCTACCGTCGAGGTCTGTGTTCCCGGACCAATCTCAGGCGTGGTGTTGGTAGTCGTAGGCGGAAAGGTAGTTGCAGTTTCTTCATCGCTAGATTCCTCGCTAGTTTCCTCACTGGTTTCTTCGCTAGTTTCCTCGCTGGTTTCCTCGCTGGTTTCCTCACTAGACGACGACGAAGACGACGACGAGGAGCACACGTTCACGTTAACATCCTTCAGCTCCAGCAGCAGTTGCGCAATCACATTCACCAGCTCCACATTGATCTCACTCTTTATGTCAATCTCGGCGTCAACGTCAACCTTCACAATGTCTCCAATGTTGTTGTTGCTCATCGAGATTGGTCCTCCCGCGACCGCGCCAACGAACGCCGCAAAACAAACTATTGCTACGGAAAATTTCATTGTTTGTTGTGTTGGCAACTGTAACTGGCGCTAACGTGATCAACTAGTAACGGAAAGCGTAGACAAGAACAATCCTTTTTATACAGGTCTGTTCTAAGCTTATCGATCGGGCGGATAGCTTTAGCCTAGGGACGATAAGCGAATGAGGATTATTTTTTAAGCCACCCGGTTAGCATTACACGCGCTGTTTTGATAACATTTTATTGTACATACAAATATTGGGCAAACTCTTCAATAAAGTGTTCGCATTGATTGGAGCGTTTGGAGCCGATAAGAAGCTAGAAGTGCGGCTTTTAAAGATGAATACAAATTCTAACAAAAACTAACTTATTGTATTTGCTCAGTAAATATGTCCCCACATAGTTGCTCATTGATCGCATAATGTTTAGCTTCAGGTTTTGTTTTGGGAAGTCAAGAAAGTGTTTGGTGATCCACCACGCCAGCACCCTCATTACCATAGAAACACCATGATGTGTGCATGTCGCCGTGTGGCAAAATCATTTGCATTTCCCAGTGCCACGTACCCAACCACCGTTTCGATTACGGATCACCTTTCAGCTACATCAAGATTAAAGATGTTTGATGGAAACAAAATAGCCTTAGCATGAAAGCTTATGTTTTTGCGCTCCCGTGTACAAAATGATCGATCACAGCACCCACTGGGTGGTGTAGTAGCGGCGCTCTGCCTGCTGACCGCAAAGGTAGAGTGGCATAATTTATGAAACCCACTGCCCTTCTGATCGTCATTCTTCACCGGACGGGACGGGGTGCGCTTCGTGACCGTGTGACACAGTGGGAAAATAAATTAAATTTTAAGCAATATGAATGTGTGGCGTACGGGTGCGCCTTAATATCGTCCTAATATCTTACATCACGAACCGCAGGTACCGGGGCGCAGGGTCTTGAATAGATTTCCGTGTCTGATGTGTGCAGATGTGTGTGAGCTAGGAGAACGCGCAGTGTGGTTGCATGTATTTATGGCGCTCCAAGAATATTGTGACATGCCATAAAAAGGTGCCCGTACAGCTTGCAGGCACTTGCAGTGGATGTGTTTTTGTGCAGTAGGTATTTAAAAGCGGGGTTTTTTTTCTGTAGCAGCCCTCCCTGTGAAACTTCAGGTTTTGGGGAGTAAGTATCACACGCTTCTTGTTGTTTGCCTTAGCCATTTGCTGGCAGTGGATGACGGCTTTAGTTGAGATTAGGATGAAATGGCGGGGGAGGAGTGGAGGGGGAGGGTACATCAGGCAAACGCCACCGGTGGTGGCAGCATGTGTCACATCCAAACATACATCAACTCGCCAGAACTCAATTGAAAGCAACTGCCGTCAGCGTGCAAAAAGTGTGTGGCAGCGTGGTGCCGTGTAGGTAAGGATTTCGAAGGACCAGCAAAATCGGACTTGGGCTGCGCGATGTTGCGACTGCATGGGCAACAAAAAGCAGGCCGATGATAAACGAGCCCGAACGGGCACGGGCAGGACGAATGAATCACCCATAATGCCCTGCGGTGTGGAGAGTAATGGTAATCGTGAAAGCGTTGGACATTTATACAGTTTTTCCCCGGTGTGTGTGTTCTCTCGTACCCGCTACCGCTGGACGAAAGCATCGTCAGCACAGCTTTGCAACGATTACGGTACGGTTTACGGGCAGAATCACATCAACGTCAAATGCCAAGACTTTGAGACGAGCGAAACGGCGAACCAAAACCATGGGCATGGGTGATGGTTATGATTGGCAAGCAGAAAAATGAGGCGAAGAAAACCCGGCGGAGCGGCAAACGATTGAAACGGTCAGACTCATGATACATGGTCAGCTCCGTTACTGGTTTCGCTACTGGAAGTTGTGACATTCATACGCGCCCCACAGCGGAAGTGAGGGACTGAGCGCAGGAACAAAAATTAAATCAAAAGATATGAGCGGGAAAACAACAGGCAGTTAGTAGTTGAAGTGGAAGTAAAGTTACATTCAGCCACAGCAGCCAAATGATGTGTTAAAGCAAATCAAAAATGGCTGAGAAGTTTGTCCTACTATTTGAAGTGAGTAAACAGTTGATTAACTTACCACAAGTCCTGCTGAACTTTGGGATAAGCTAGTAGCACTTCAAGTCCAATGATTCTAGGAAGGCAGTGCATCATTCGGCGGGTGCTACCCAAGGCTCTTAAATATGCTGGCGGAGGATGTCTAGGTTCTCGCTTTGGCTGTGTCTGTTTGTTGGTGAAGAAAATTAACCACAAGCTAGCAAGGATGTTATTTGAGGTACGTGATGATTTTGAACCCATGTCTTGCCCATTTAGCAAGTGTTTGTCTTAGACACATTTGACACGAGCAAGCTAGATGGTGAAGGCAAGGCAGGATTCCTACTAGAGATCAAATGCAAAGGTAAGTGAGGGTTTGAAGATGCAAATCGATTCTGTGAAAACGATGCGCACCTGTAGGTCTTGGTAGTACGACCAGTTCAACTGTGAGCGGGTTGAAGCCAGTTTCTTCCCAGGGAATTTATAAAATAATATTGACAAGGTGAACTACGAGCAAGATAAGTTCTACGTTAATAATACATAGATATACAAAACCCCAACAGTAAGTGACCTCGAATCGGAGCTGCTTGATAAGCCATGCTAGATCACAATTTGTCTACAAATGAGTTTTTATTGTGGTGATATGATATGTCGTTTGTAGAGCACATTAGACTATGCACAACAGTTCAAGCACGTCCTTACCACCGTCTTACGGACCCACCCTGTGTGATTGGTTATCACGGCGAACGAAATGCTCCCCGGGCGATGTAGGGGCAACGCAATGTAAAAAGAAATCTTTAAACAGTTCGGAACCGGCCAGCCAGCATCGGAATCGCGTTCGGCAATGTTTTTTTTAACCCGTTTCCGGCGCCGGACACTGTACACGATCGTTCGTGCCATAAAGTATCGTGCGGCATAAGTAATGTAGTGCCAGAGTGCTGTCCTCCGGCACCAAGCAAAGGATAATGTATGCACTCGATGCTGGCCGGTTCCTTCCCGTGTACCTTTACAACGAGTTGGCTACAAAGTGTGTACGTAGCTAGTGGTGTATGGTCAGGGCCGGGCTGATTTGTTTGAGTGGCGCAAGGGTGGCGCAAGATATGGGCAGTGTTTCCTTTTCACGACCCGGTGAACATCTTGTGCCGTTTCCTTCGGGTTGTTTTCTTTCCAATCGGGGGGATCGAAAGTTTGCCGACCGACGAAACTTCAGCATGTTTTATTGTAATTGTGTTCCGGTTTCCACCTCGTTTTGTACGGCGGTCTCGTGCTGTGGTACGGCCGGGCTGGGGCATCGGCTGGTGGGAGGAAGCAAGTGGCCAGTTTTGTTGGCTAGCTGATTGTGCCGGGTTTGGCATGACAATTGTGTTTGCTTTTGGTTTAGCTCCAGAAGCCCGGCTACCGGATCCGGTGCCGATTTAAGCGGGCAGAGCTGTTCTGGGTGCGTGCACCAGTATGGCATCTATCTTTTTCGACTCTAACCCGCTGCCCCCGGAACCCACATTCGCTGCATGGCTGGAGGGAAACATTCCTTTTCCAACACCTCGACACTCATTCGGCCTCGTGGTCGAGAGAAACCGTATTTTGCAGTTCACAGAGTCGAAAGGGAGAGAGAGAGAGTGGCGTATGCAAATAACGTTGCACCACGTTCCATAAAATCCGTCCAATCGTTTTCGATTTGCCCGGACGGATCCGTAAAACAGGCAGCCGGGAAGATCCGGGAAATCCTGGGCAGAAGGGGTTCGCAAATGAGCCCATGTACGTCCGGCTTGCGGTGCGGACTCATGTTTGATACCCACCGTAACGTGCCGATCATGCCCGTGCTGCCGAACTTGTGATGCTTGTGCCTACCGGATGGGGTTCGTACTGTGCTACCCGTCCCCACCCGGCCAGCATTGCCGAGCGTACGAAACTGCAAAACCCGGAAGTCGGGAAAGCTTTCATCGGTTTTGCGAAGGTAAACAACTGAACCGAAACCGAAGGGTCGGTATGAAACGGTGCCTCCGGATTACCGATTGACCGATGGGATGCTGCACATGTTTACCGAACAAATTTGCAATTATCGCCATCTGGATCGTGATCGTGAGGTGCACCGGTTCACCGGACCTTTTGCGGCTCGGACAGGAGGCCAGACGTTTCGGCTTCCGGTCACGGGGGGTTTCGGTTGCATCGAACGTACCACCGGTAGCAGGTGTTTAGCTGACGTCGAAAATGTGGCATTGATGTGCTGACAAGTGATAAACAATGTGTTTCGTATTGTTGTTACCGATTGGCAATCATACGCACAGGTCGGAATGCATCCGTAACCTGTCGGCCACCATCCGGCTACCGATGGAACTTTGACTTTGATCGTTTGCTTCCGGAACGATGTTTTTCTTTTATGTTCTATTTCGGATTTCTTTTCACCCGGTAAAACATCGGGCACCTCGAACAGGTGCAAGCGTGGGGATAAAAACCGGGAGAAAATTCTAGGAACACTAGCGTCAACCCGTTCCGGTGGAAGGTGGACATCCTTTGGCCGTGCCGCCGTCCAGATGGTATGGCGAAGCATCCGGCAACCGGGTGTCCTGTTTCATTACAATTTCTGGTCAGTGAACATATTTTTAATTTTATGCCCGGATGGGGTTCTCCATTGTCGACAGCAACCAACCGACTATTGGCCATATTGCCGTCCCTTCGGGGTTGTAGTTGGAATGCAGTTACTTTGGGCGAGCGGCTAAGCCACTGCATCGTGTCACAATGAACCCTACGGCATTGTATAAAGCTGTAATACGGGTGCAAATCTGCCCAGTCTTGCCGGTTGCCAGTGGTGATGTACGGTCTGGTCTGGTAGCTGATGACAACTGGAATCGCAATGCAACTGCTTTGAAGTTTCATTACTGTCTAGCCTGGCCACTCTTACGCTGCGCCATACTTTTCTAATTTTTATATAGCCGCTCAACCGTTTGCACGATGATGATGAAGGTTTCACAAAGCAACCGTTCAAATGGTTCAAAAGAAATGCATTTTTTACAATAAAAAGACCTGCATGCGAGAGCCTGTAATTTACAGTGTCAAATGCTTTCCGTTCACACTTACCCGTGTGTGATGTACAGTTCTCATGGAAGGTCCCCTTTTTATAGCATCAATGTTATTACCAAACCAATCTAATTGATAAGTTGTGCGTAAACAGACTCTACTATCAGCCGGTTCGGTATTAAATGAATGTGCCGAAACTACCGAATCAAACACTATGACTTTATCAAAACAATTATGCTTCACACGCCTGGTCCAACATGCGTCACCGCTTGCAGTAATCCTTTAAGTAAGTGTTTTTGGCAAACGACGCACAACACAACATGATAGAGCACGGGATTAAGGATAACCACCGATGTTCTTATCGTGCAGTTATAAAAATAGGGCTATTCGGAAGGTTGTCTGCGTCCCTTCCCATTTGCAGTATGACTCAATGGTGATTCAGCGCTCTGTCGAATTGTTGCTCAACGCTTAAGATACCATAAACCGGCAGGAAACGAGCGTTTGTCTGACTGGCCCACGGTGGTGTTGCTCAGGTAATACCTATTGCAGTGATTAACTCCATCGGCACATGCCGCGCTTTAAACACTTTGATGGCCGATGTTTATGGTAGGCTAAACTTATCGTACTTGAAGCATGATTGATGTTCGATTCTTGCGGGGCATAAAATACGATACGGACAGCCGCGAAACAAAAAACGTTATAAGTGGTGGATTTAATGAACGAAAACGAGTAAAGCGAGAGGAAATGAGTTTGAGAAGGAGGGTGACTTATTTAAAAATTTAAAAATTAGTTCTTTTTTCTTCACACAATTTAAAATGAAGATTTTTTTCGAAATACAAGTAAACATTTTGATGAATTGCTAAAGATCAGTTTGACGAACAGCTTAGTAAAAATTAGTTCTTTTTTCTTCACACAATTTAAAATGAAGATTTTTTTCGAAATACAAGTAAACATTTTAATGAATTGCTAAATGATCAGTTTGACGAACAGCTAGAGGCTCCTCTAGCAGATGATATCATGCTACTGCCACCTAGCATTGACGAATCACGAATGGCCATCCGTCGGCTCAAGAACAACAAGGCTGATCAACTGATCAAAAACGGTGGTGCAGCACTCGAACAGGAAATTCATCAAATTATTACTGAGATATGGGATAGCGAATCGATGCCTTGTGCCTTGGAATCTTGGTAACATCTGTCCCATATACAAGAAGGGCGATAGGCTACAGTGCAGCAATTACAGGGGTATTACGGTGTTGAATGCCGCTTACAAGATCTGCTCCCTAATCTTACGAAGATCGATTTGTCCCATTCGTTGAAGAGATAGTCGGAAACTATCAGAGAGGGTTCCGAAACGGAAAAACAACCACAGACCAGATCTTCCCGATGCGGCAAATCTTGGAGAAGATGGTGGAGCAGCAGCTCCACTCCTACCATATCTTCATTGATTTTAAAGCCGCATATGTCAGCATAGCTAGGGTAAAGCTGTACGACATAATGAGTTTGTTTGGAATCCCGGCCAAGCTTACCAGGCTTTTAAGAATGGCAATGGCCAACATCACATGCCAGGTGAAGTTGGATGGACAACTCTCAGGGCGTCAGGGAGATGGGCTTGCCTGTCTTCTTTTCAATCTGGCGCTAGAGAGAGCCATCCGCAACTCGGAGGTGGAAACTTCGGCGACCGTCTTCTATAAGTCAATCCAGATCCTGATTAAAAAAAATACGCTGTATATATGTATACGCTGATGGCATATACATCATTGGTTTGAGGCTCTCCTATGTAGCAGAAGCTTATCAAAGGATCAAGCGTTCGGCACAGAACCTCGGGTTGGAGATTAACGAGGCGAAAACCAAAATGATGGTGGCATCACCAGCGGCAGGGGTGATGTACAAATAGGTGACCGCACCTTCGAAGTCGTTCAAAACTTCACCTATCTAGGGTCAAAAGTCAACACCGACAACAACATTGATGTTGAGTTACGTGCAAGGATGCCGGCTGCCAACCGGTCATATTGCAGCCTGAGGAAACTTCTCCACTCTGACTGAGTGGACTCCTAAACTGACTGAAGCCCTCTTAGCCGCGTTCGAGAGGAAGATGCTCAGAAGGATTTTTGGCCCCGTATGTGTGGAAGGACAATGGAGGAGCCGATACAATGACGAGCTGTACGAGCTGTACGATGATCTCACCATCGAATTAGACTCGCCAGGCTCCGGTGAGCTGGTCACGTCATGAGAATGACATCGCACGACCCAGCCCGTAAAGTCCGTTTAAGCCGTCGACACGGACAGAGGAGGCGTGCTAAGCCCAAATTGGAAGAAGTGATGGCGTTGATGCGTCCGCCAGAATGGCCGGGATAACGGATTGGCAGACGACGGTGCTAAACCGTGAGCGGTATCGAGGATTGGCGCAGCAGGCCAAGACCGCAAAGCGGTTGTAGCGCCTGATAAGTAAGTAAGTAAGTAAGTAACAAGTAAATAATTATAAATATTTAGATTTTATAAAAATTATGTGAAAATTTTCTATAGCCGCAATTTAAGGATTTTCCTGAATTAGATTGTATCAAATTTGAATTTTCCAAAATTTTCGATAAATTGTTGCTCTCATTACGATAGGACTTCAAAGAAAAATGGTTGGATCAGCTGAATTTATTCTACAGGAAATGTGGCTCATTTCAACGTAGGGTGGTCTTAAATGCTATTAGTCATTTGTTGGGCCTCGATGTGGTACATTTAAGTGTATAAGAAAACTACAGACCAAGTGCTTATTAGAAGTGTTATTACAAAACAATTCAATAGTGTGTTAATTTGACTTGCGGCTATAGGACCTAGCATCAGTTTAGTAGCCTCCAGCATCCAGCATCCTCTTCATCGTAGTGCTGTAGTTCATTAATCGCAATTGTGGGAAATCGTAAATGTTTCTCATATTGAAACAAAATTGCAACTCGCAATGTGCAACCATATGCAACGCCCGTGCACAGAATGCACTTCTTGGAATTCAACTTTAATGCGCCGTGTAGTCTATCTGGGAGCCCATTCGACCCTAGACAAAGTTCTCGCTAATCCGGATGCCGATGGTAGCGGGGCACGGGCGGGAACGTTTCCCCCCGGGGGAAATAAGGAGAATAGGGATGAAACTAATTAAGAATTTAATTAATTATTAATCGACCCGTGACGGAATCGATCGGCGGTGGGTGGGAACAGTGTGTCGGGAAGGCATCATCTCGCCATGAGTGAGTGAGCGAACGGCGTGCTTCGTACGCGAAAGGAAGCACCAGGATGGAGGCGCGTGGCTTTAAGGAATGTCGGAATTGAAATTCGATTCCAATGTGGCACTTAATTGAAGTGATTTGTGGAGATGGAAGGATGTGTTGTTCGCGTGGTTCGTCGGCTGTGTTTGTGCATCCCCGTTCGTCCGGTGCCGAGGGTCTCGGGAATGCCATCGGCCGTCGGGATGAATTAAATTGCAATCATTTCGCGGCCGCTGCTGGCAACCGGTATGCACGTTGCGATTCGTGGAAGGTGTATGTGTGTGTGTGCGCTTGAGTGTGCCCGATACCAACACCCGTTCTGTCAATCGATGGATGAATTAGCTGCTTTGAATACTTCAATAATTAAGACATTGCACAACTGGCTGACCGCGGGACGGCCCAACGATGCCAAGCATTGCCGGGAGCTTATGCATCGGAGCTGAGGAACCGGCTGCAAAATGCTAATTTCAATTTCGAGCAGCCATAAGCACCCACCGTAGGTTTAAAGATGCGGTCGCACTTAAAGAGTGAGCCAATTGGCCCAAGCTGATTTATCGTGCACGCTCTGGGTGTGTGTGTGAGTGTGTGTGAAGCTACTTAACAACGGATATGTTAATGGCGGAGCGTGCCAGAGTGGTTGCAAATCAATGTTTAATCTTTCACTTGAACCTGCCATCCCCCTTCACATACATAAGTGAGATCTTGGACGGAAGAACCCAGAAGGGCACAGCGCGAAGGGTGCTAAACGAACGTAAAGGAGCAATAGCGGGTGAAAGTGTGTAAAAAAGGAATTACATCCGCAGTATAATGGACAGTTTTCTTGGTATTGGTTAGACATATGCTTGCCACGTGTCAGGCTACTTCCGCCTTCGCTACGCTTACCAGCGAAGCATTAGCTTTCAATCATAGCGATTCGCCATGGGTGAAGTTTAAAATCGCTTCCTTGTTGCGTGGAAAACCCCTGATCGGGGCCATGAACCGTACGTCACTGTTTGTGAACACACTCGAGTTTGTTTTTCTGCCTCTTACTGGTCAGAATATGTGTGTGCGTGTGTGCATTTTACTTGCACAAGACTAATGCTAATTGAAATCGCATTTCCCGTGGGCCAACGTGGGGGCGTGCAGACGTCCTTCATCGCCTGTAATCCGGACCGGCCGGCCGACAGAAAACGTGTACGTCAGCTATTATCTACCAATAGGTGGAGAGAATCGGCAAAAAAAAACATCGAGTTTTTAAATCGCAGAAGGTTGTTAAGGCTTACCGTACCGAACTGGATGTAACTTGACCCCTGCTTGGGGGATTTGCTGGGCAGGATGTCAGGATAATTGTGACCGGGTGGGAAAAACAGCGTCTGTGTGGTCGCTACATTTTACTGAGCCCCGCGTGTAAGGATTTTGTAGTTTTTTATATAAGTACCTCGGTGAGCATGACTTCTAGCAGTGGGAAAACAACTGACAGGTGACGGATTTCGTAGCTGGTCCGACCATCAGCCGCCTGGCGGAAGGTCTGGTGTAAAATCAGTTCTTTCCGTTCTTTCGTGCTAATGACCCACCCAACCAACTGGAGGCGGTTAATTAATTATTTGCATGCAAATATCAATTTACGGTACCATTAAACTACCGTCGTAAGTACTTACCCGGCCCAAGGGGTGAAATCGTCATGACGCCACCGTGGAAGCCACAGCGCCAAAACATGAAAAGCATTCAAACTTTCAAAACACATTATTGTGAAGCATGGGAAGGATCGTTTTTTCAAATTTGCTTGATGGACCATGCCCAAACGGCATTCTAGGGGCTGGACAAGGCTGTTGGCTAGTGTGTGTGTTTACCAACTGATAAGAAAATATCACTAAATAGCACAGGAAAAAATGTTGTCTAACTTGTTTCCGTAACGGCAAAGGGGGGAAACATACTTTTCCCTCATTTTTAATGCAAAGGGAATTGGTTAGGCCAAAGGGGTGCATTTGAAACAAATGCTCCGCAATCCATCGCTCAGCCTGCGTGTGAGTGTGCGCGCGCGCGCGCCAGAAACGGAAGCAAACTGTTGATTGTTCCCGCTAAAAGGAGGTGGTTTAAGAAATGGCAAGCGGAACTACACTTTCGGAACTTGTTAGTTGTCGCTGCATGTTGCATGAGCACTAATTACTCCGTGGTTCATTGGCTCCGGTGGAATGTGTGATTCCTTTCCATTCGCCGAACCCGGGGCGGGTGAGTTCTGTTTACTGATGGGTTGGTAGGTTTGGAAATATTTTTCAATTTCTCAAATTGTAACTAATTCGTCTAAATTAGAGTGCTCATTAGTGATGGCGAGCAGTTTGCGTGGTTAGCTGCCGGTACCGTTTGGGAAATGTAGTGGAGGACGCTGGAAAATGGTGGTTTATTTTTCTTACAACTCATTAACATCAAACCGTTGACATGTTGACTGGTGTGCGAGAACGATCGCATCGACGGGCACACGCAAAAATGCATTTTGCGCACTCGGATTCAAGTGTTGCAGGTGGTGTGTGTTGGCGTGTGATTTTCCTAGGAAAAGCTTTTTTTTCTAACGTATGATTTCACCGTCAATTATCATAATTGAATAGTGCTTCATTTATAATAATGAGCTTAAGTTTATGTTCTACCAAGTGTTGGTCTTTAATGGGCGTTCCTTGGATAAGTTTTTCTTCAATCGATCTAGATGCTTATGTATAAAAAGATTAGGCGTGTTCATGCTACCTGGATTAACATGGTGAGAGCTCTGCTATCAATAAACTTTGATAAAGCTTCAGCATGAACATTCTTTGGGTAACAAAAATAAAAAATCCTCTCAGGACACAAGGACAAGGTCTTATGGTTTAATACGTTTTGGATCATAACGATGCAGAAGATCAGACGACCTAACCTTTGCTTGCCGTAATATCGTACCGAGAGTATGTTTGAACAAAACGTTAAACGCACATGCAAAAGTACGGTAACCAAGATCGAATGTAAGGATAAGCTTGTAGCGCTTGTTCCGGCAGGCCAGTGTACGGCCCCCTCGTTCGATGTAGGGCGCGTTGCTGTAAGGATTTTACCCCACAGTGGCAGCGGGTAAGGATGGATCGACATTTTCAAATGACTGTCGATTGTGTGTCATTTGCGATAGCAATCTCATCGTCAACAGTAGCACAGTGTAAAGAACAAATACGCTTCGAACCCGGTACGCTTCGAGAGTCGAGTCCGAGAGGTTGGAAGGGCGGAGTGCAAAGCTTATCCAACGTAATGTGGGCGAGAAAAGGCCGTAATTGATTTTGTGCATTAAAATGCATGCGATGTCATTAGAAAGTGATTTGGGGGTGCGGAGCCAAGCGTTTTTGATGGGTGTACGTGGCGTCCACCACGTAACGGACGTTGGAGGGACCTATAAACACGGGCTATGTGTGGCTATTTTTTCTTCTTCCTACAGCCATTTCGCTTCATCGATCTCGCCCCGGGGGAGGCGACCATTTACGACCATTTCTTTCGGGACGCGTTTGTTGTCGCTCTACAGTCGGTTGCAATCATATCGATCCAATGCTTCCGTTCGTCTGCCAATCGTGACCAAAACAATTGCCCAGCTGCAGATGGTGATGGGGTGAGAGGGAGAGCGTTTCGCTACTTAAAATAAAAAACGCGCGGCACAAGTACAAATTTAGAGGAAATAAACAAATGGAATTAAATTTGTATGCAAATTCGGCAAACAAACGTCACCCGGCCGTCTGGTCGCCTACCCTCACCCGCCCGGGGACGGGCCCGAACAGCCGAACAGGGACAAAGGACAAATGCCCATTTCGCACCGTTTTATCGCACTGTTGGGGGTTCTGGCTTCCGGACCCAGAGGGTGTGTGTGTGACGCTGAGTAATTCCAACGATAAGACCACCCGCGCAGTTCCGTCGACAGCTTTGCTTGTTTTGCGATGGGGGGGAAATCACACCCTTACTGCTCTTCCCAGGTCGGGCCAGTCTAATTGCTGTGCAAATTATATCTCTAACGAGATAGATAATGACACTTTTGCTTGCAGGAGGGGACCTTCTTTACTTTGAGCCGTGGCAGAGCGAGAGAGAGAGAGAGAGTGAGTGATTCGATTCTGTTGACGAGTTACAGGAGCTCGGTGGAAGGAATGTGTAATGTTAAGCCAGAAAAGGAAGCTATTGTGTAAGCAACAGAGTAAAGCAATCAAATCGGTCAAGTTCCTTTAGCGATACGCGAAAGTAAGTGTGTTGAGCAGGCAGTAAAACGTGTTTCAATAGTATTCGAGCTCGTTAAACAGAGGATGGAATTTTATCTATTACAGAGTATCCCGAAGATTGTTCTTCCCGAATGATCTTATACCGCAAACAAATGATTCCTATGGCTCTTTTCTATTGCTTTATATCGAACGATCGAATCCGTTTTCCAATATCAATCCAATAACGTCTCGACTGAGGCCCACCTTCAACGAAATCATATCCTGCACCTGGCCGAAAGTTTGTACCTCTTCTGGCAGCCTGGGTACGGTGCCGTTGCCGCACGGGCAGCGTTAATATTGGCCACCAACGGAAGACACGGAAGAGATAATTTATAAATTTCCCTCATCCACGCTTCAAAAGATCATCAGACTGAACCTGATTCGTCGGAGGCTTAATTTTGTTGTTATGCTATTCTAGAGTTTCTTTTTGTAGGCTTAATCAATTTTTCCTTTCCCGCCACGTTTGTTTTCGTTGATTGAACGATCCATCGAGCTAATAGGTTATAAATATTTATCCTCCCGCCGGGTGTTCCGCTGACAAAGTTTTTGTCGTCTCGAGGGTTTCTTTCCCCTTTGCGCGGGTTCGTCCTTAAGAGTGGAATATGGCAAAAAGATCACACTAACACTCTCAACGAGGAAAGAAAGAAAGAAAAAAAACATGGTGAAAAATTTGTCACTAATGAGATATTTCGCTACGGTTGCCGTGCCGCCCAACCGGCATTGTTGTCGGTTTCGTAATGGAGTTTCTTGCCAGTGGCCACACATCTGTCATCCTTCCGGTAGACCGGCACGGGCGGCTCAACTGTCGCGGTTAGTTCGGAGTGCACTTTCCTTTTCCGTGCGGTGTATATAATGGTATTTTTGATTAAAAATGTAACACCCGTGTCCCGTGTTTGCCATCCGTGTGGCCGGCCCGGCGCTGACGGTTGATTGAAGTCAAGCTGTGCGTTGATGGTTCGAAGAACTGTTCATGCACTCGAAGGCGCAATGAAGTGAATGATTTGATCGATCGTGCCGAGAGCGTACCGGTGGGGGGAAGACGCACCAAGAAGGGTGGAGGGTTCTCGATTCATTAGCGAGAGTGCTCATAATTTAGACAGGTAGAGGGTGACCCGGTTGTTGGCAGTAGGAGGTATTAGGAGTGTAGTTGCAGTTTGTGGATAGTTTAAGAAGCTTGGGTGTATTTTAGATATTCAGTTTGTTGATGAATTTACACTTATTTATTTCGTTCTATTGGAATTATTAAGTTGTCCTGTAACTTCAAATCTTATGTAGATTCATTTATACAAAGTGAAGATCTCAGTAAAGTTGTTGAATGTGTTAAAGTTCAAACGGGGTCCCTTTTAAAGCTCTTACTTGCCTTTCGCTACGTTTATCTGTTTATTTCTCAGGGATGTCAACGTAAAGGGATGTCTTGTTGCCTTGAATATCCACGCAATAGTTTGATCACATTTTATACGTCAATAGCAATTTCTTTACATATCTCTCAATGCATACCCTGAAGGGCTTATGGAAAATTCTCGAAACATTAAACAACTTTCAAAATAATTCTCGTTTCTGTTGCATACGCCATGTTATCTGGAGCTCCTGCTTACGTCCGTACCTTTCCTTACACGTGCTGTATTCCCCGAGGCGTATGCATCCCTCGCCCGAGTATCAATCTGATGAGTTTATGTGTAATACCTCAACCCTCAAGCTGTAATAAACTGTAAACCTAGCTTCACATCCTTCACTCACCTCCAGAAATCTGCAGGGGAGGGGGCGAAAAAAAAAAACAATAAAAAAACATGAAGCAAAAAAAAAATGGAAAAATTGTGATGATATAACACCCATGTACTTAACCCCTCACTTTAACTTCTACGAATATGGCCTCCACAAAGTGTCTAGCAATCATCGACGAAGACATCATTTTGATTTGGTGCCTTTTGTGCCGCCCTCTCGCCCGTCTCCCTGCCCGCCCGTATCTCGTTCGCGCTCGACAATACGTAGGATAATTTGAAAAGGATTATCAGATTTCGGTTGTTTTCTATTGGGTTTTTCCGGCTTGACACGTTGTTTTCCTTTTCGGATTCTGTCTGCTTTCCGTTCACCTCACTCCGAATTGGCATCTCGCAGGGGATATCGGCGCTATCGTGTCAAATCGAACAGGGTCTCCCATTCGGCTTAAAGGGTTTACATTGGCCGTCATAACATATCGCCTATTGACGGTGAACGGTTTTCGGTCCACCAGATATTCTGGGGGGAGGGGGGGGGGGGCGAGGTGGAGGGAATTCAATTTTGCTCTTTCCTCCGTTGTTTGATTGCACCGGTATGGGAAACAGCCGTAGCCGACCGAGAACGACACGGCAAATCAAAAGGATATCAATTCTTCCCGTACCGGGCAACTCTGAGTGAGAATTGGCAGAACAGCAGCGATCGAATACTCGGAACAGGTTGGATTTGCTGCTCAGCATAGTGAGCCATTTGACCGTGTGTGAGTGTGTGTGTGTTGCTATATTTTCTTCAGCTCAGCTGCGATAAATTCTATCGCCATCATGGCGTCCAACGGCATCGTCATCATCATCCCGAACGAAGGTATCGTCTGGTCAGTGACCGTGTGGAACAACAAAGAAAAACGGCTATCCTTAGCTATGCCGGTCCTTTCGATTTTGCGGCCTTGAAGAAAAGATGAAGAATCGCCCTCTTCGGACGGGGCAGGGACGGGGAGGAAAATCACTGAACTAAAACAATTCCACCATAGCCCCGAAGCGGTAAGCATCCTTCTTCACCGTCTAACCCGAACACCAGAAATGAAGCCACCGTGTCGAGTGTGTGTGTGTGTGTGTGTGCGCGCCATCGGATATGGAACGGAATTGTAAAATTTATTTGCTTTCTGACAGCGCGAAGGGATCCGAAATGGAGTTATGGCAGGATCTTTGGCGCTAGGCTGGGCAGGAGGATAGTGGCGTGGCCGATGTTTTTCGGCTGAAGATGAAAAATCGTCTGTCCCGTAACGGAAGGAATCCGGAATACACGGGAATTTACACATCACCGGCAATGGCACGTGATAAATATCCGGAATCGGACATTATTATTTTTCTATTTGTATTGTGCCTTCGTCCGCAGTACCTGCTTCCCGCACTACTGCACCATTTTTGCTGCTTATTTCGCTTCTCCACAGTTCGGGCGTGCCTGACCGGGCGCGCACCCATCGGTTGACGAAGGAAAAAGGAAATTCCGGACCATTTGCAGCGAAGCGTCGTAGCGGATCTTATTGCCGGTAAAAAAGGGGGAAGCTGTGTTGGGATTGTTGTGTATGTGATTTCTTCGCATGTCATTGCCCGGCAGGCAGCGAGGAGCACTCACATGGAGGAGCAAAAGTGCAGTGGCGACCGGCGGGACCAACGCCGGTAGCGGATCGAATAGCCTATCGGGAAGGAATAACACAACCGTCGGCTGCACGTGCCCACACGTCCAGCCGGCCCTGTCGACGGTGAGCCGAGCTGATCGAGGGGGGGCAAATCTAATTAAGGCTACGGATTAAATACAAATCAGTTCCCGGTAGCGATTCCCGGTGTTGGTGGAAAAACTGACGAAGGAAGCTTTAACCTGCCAAAACCAATAAGATTACGGAGCGTATTAACTATTATTGTGTAACTAAATAGTTACAAACCACCAGCTGGCTGTGCAGGAAATCGGTGGAGGGTTCCGTCTGATTTGGTCAACGTACGGTTCCGTGTGCGGCGGTGAGGTGACAGGCCAGCACCCGGGCATTGCGGTGGGATATTGCGGTTGTTTCCAAGTAACACCAAGATGCTATAAGTTTGAATAGAGTGGATGATCATCATTTCAATTAGCTTTGGATGGATTCAAACCGTACCTCCTCGCTTTCAGTGCTTCTCTCGATGGGCGAATTCCGTATGCTCTGATGCTTTCCCGGATAATGTGAGTCGTTGGTATTTTATTGCAAATAAGTTTTCCGATGCTCTCCCATGAAAGCAACACGATACAGTGTTGCTGAAACACGATGTGATGCGTGCTTGCCAGCCGTCGCTACTGGGCACGCAATGTTGCTGCTGCTCTTTAGTACACTGTCGCACGGAGAATGTTCCGCGACACTAGGCCGTACGGTAAGCCTTTAAGCGTTCGAGTACAGCTCAGTATGCAGACGGGCGCGTGTTTACGGAGGAGATTTGTACGTAAACAGAAGTAACGTTTGAAGTGATATTGGCTGGGCCATTAGTTCCAAATCTTGGCCGAGTGTGGCACTGTTGAGTGATGATTTTGTTCCCGCGAACCACACGCACAGTTTCGTCTCAGTAGTAGACAGGTTCTTCAAAAATCTTTCGACACCGGTCGGTATGATCCTTTCGGTAGCCTTCCTTGCACGGGACGGAGACGATTACTTTGAGCGTGTTTAACCTTCCCGGATCTCGGTCTTTTGTTTCTTCCGTCGGACAAACGATGGAAGGCTTAGGGCAGGGCGTTCTACATGATCCGTCCCGGTCGTCTAGTACGCAGCACGTGTACCTCCACTCACACTTCTCGTCCGGTTCAGCAACGAGCGGTACGCATGCGATACATCCACATGCAGTCAGTACAATGACCGAGAAAAACAACACTTTCATTTTATGGCACCAACTTAGTGTTAGGTCACTGGTAACGGCGACGTGAAGGGAAAATCTAATGGAGGTAGTTCGGTAGTGTTGAGTGTATACTCGACCAAGCAGCGGAGGCCCGGACCGTAACGCCGTTACTCGGTCCTGTCAACGGATGACAGCGATCGACGTGCCATGCGGTTCATCCTTCGTGTTCGGGCTTCGGGACCGATCGGCCTCTTTCTTGATCCAGCCGCTGCCGAGACAGGACGCGTTAGACGAGCGAAGTTTTAGCGTGTGTGTGTGTGTGCGTGTGTAATAAGTGTAATAAGTGTAATGTAATAAATAAGTTTTAATTTGTTGTAAACCGCAATCGTCCGCGTACCGGCATCATTGTCTCCCCCGATATCACCAACATAAAAGTGGCGACGAGGAAATTTGGTAAAAAAAAGTGATACACACGCAGAGCAACAATTCCTTCCTCACGCAAACGCCGTCGTACGGACTCATCGATGGAGGAAGAGCAGCGCCGTCTCTCGCAGCAGTTCGAAACCCCGGGTACTGCGTTACTACAACCCGGATACGGCCAACCGCTCCCGTCAAACGCTCCAGCGGTCGAGCAGCAGGGATCTCAAGCGTCCTCGGTACATTTTTCGCCATCGCTATCATCAGCGCCCACAAGCCTTCATCCGCCATCGCTCGCTCCAGCCGCTTCGATGCAGCACCCGCCATCGCTACCAGGCGTGTCACAAAACGGTGAGCCAACAATGTATCAAATAATGCAGCTTCTACGCCAATTAATGACAAAAATTGAGCAACAGCCACCAGCATCACTGCCCACAAACGCATCGCAGCAGCAGCTACCAGTAGTGCATCCGCCAAGTGCATCACAGCAGCAACCACTAGTATCGGAAATCGCGTCGCAACCGCAGCAGCAGCATCGGTCAGCTCCAGCCAATCCGGAGCAAATCCTGGACTCGCTGGCGAGAAACATCACCGAATTCCGCTTCGAGGCTGAAGCCGGTCTAACGTTCGAGGCGTGGTACTCGCGCTACGAGGATCTGTTCGTCAGTGATGCAGCCAGGATTGACGATGCGGCCAAGGTACGAATGCTTATGCGGAAGCTAGGATCAATGGAGCATGAGAGGTACGTGAATTACATTTTACCCCGTAATCCCCGCGATTTAACATTTGAGGCTACCGTGGAAAAATTGAAGGCCATTTTCGGCAAGGCAGAATCCCTTTTAACTAAACGCTACAAATGCATGCAAATCGTCAAAACGAAAGCTGAGGATTTTTTGGCCTACGCATGTCGAGTCAATCGGGCATGTGTTGATTTTGAGCTGAACCGCATGGGTGAAGAACAGCTCAAGTGTCTGATTTTTGTATGTGGGCTGAAAGAAGACACGGATAGAGATTTTCGGGTAAAGCTGCTCTCGCGTATCGAGGAACATGCTGAAATCACCCTCGAGCAATTATCGGCGGAGTGTAGTCGTCTGGTGGCATTAAAGAAGCAAAATGCGATGATCATTGGAGAAAAAGAGGAGCGAGTGTTGGCAATTCAAAATGGCGCGCGCCGTAGCCATCATGGGTTTCGCGGCAAAGGATTGCGCTCGCGTCCCATACATCGTGATGACCGGTCGGGAAAACCAAGTAACCCTTGTTGGTTCTGTGGAGCTTTGCATTGGGTGAAGGATTGTCCGCATACTAACCATAAGTGTCGTGAATGCGGTGAAGTTGGTCATCTGGAGGAACGCTGCCGCAAGCAGAAGCATCGGGCTGGCCGAAAGTTTTATCGCCCAACGCGATTTGCTAAAACCGTCACGGTGTGCAGCGTACGGGCTAGTCGCAAGTTTGTGGAAGTTTCCATCAATGGAGTTGGCATCCGGTTGCAGCTAGATACGGGTTCAGATATATCGGTCATAGGTCGTTCAGCGTGGGAGAAAGTAGGGAAGCCGTCATTGGTGCAGCCTACCGTTTGCGCAAAGACTGCCTCTAATGAGAGGCTGGAGCTACTTGGCGAGTTTAGAGCAGAGGTTGCCATTTGTAATGCTACCAAGCCGGCGATCATCCGTGTGGCTCAAGTCGATTTATTGTTACTGGGAGCAGACTTGATTGACCTTTTTGCTCTTAGCTCCGTTCCAATGGATGTGTTTTGCGCCAAAGTTTCGACGACCGCACAGATTCCCAAGGAATTGCAGAGCCGTTTTCCGGAAGTTTTTCGTGGCACAGGGCTTTGCACGAAAGCGCAGATCAAGCTGCAGCTTAAGGATAATTGCCGTCCGGTGTTCCGCCCGAAGCGACCGGTTGCATACGCAATGCAGGCTACAGTAGAGGAAGAGCTTGATCGCCTGGTCCAGATGAATGTGATCACACCTGTTGATTACTCGGAATGGGCGACACCAATAGTCGTCGTACGCAAAAGCAGTGGAGCTATTCGAATCTGCGGCGATTATTCGACGGGGTTGAACGATGCGTTGCGTCCGCATGAATATCCGTTACCGCTCCCCGATGATATTTTTGCAAGATTGGCCCATTGCAAATTTTTTTTAGCAAAGTGGATTTGTCAGACGCATTTTTGCAAGTTGAGATTGAAGAGCGTTACAGGCCCCTTTTAACGATCAACACGCATCGAGGTCTTTACCTTTACAATCGTCTGCCTCCTGGATTAAAGGTTGCGTCAGCCGCGTTCCAGCAGATAATGGATGCGATGCTCGCCGGATTGTGTTACACTTCTGGCTATCTGGACGACGTTGTTGTCGGGGGAAGAACTGAAGAAGAGCACGATGAAAATCTCAACAAGGTGCTTCAGCGTATTAAAGAATTTGGGTTTACTATCAAAGCTGAGAAGTGTGCTTTTAAGACGCATCAGATAGAGTACCTCGGGCACATAATTGATCGTACTGGCCTTAGACCGAATCCAAAGAAAATTTATGCTATTGTAAACCTACCAGCTCCATCAAATGTGAATGAAGTCCGCTCGTTTTTGGGTGCCATTAATTACTACGGAAAATTTGTGCCTAACATGCGGAATTTGAGATACCCCCTGGATAACTTGTTGAAAGATGGCAATCAGTTTGTATGGACGAAGCAGTGCGGAGAGGCCTTCAGAAAGTTCAAGGAAATATTAAAGTCTGATCTGCTTCTGACACATTATGACCCTACGGCTGAAATTATAGTAGCCGCAGACGCCTCATCGGTTGGGCTCGGAGCCACCATTAGCCACAAGTTTCCGGATGGATCAATAAAGGTGGTGCAGCACGCGTCACGGGCTCTAACGAAAGCAGAAGAGGGGTACAGCCAGATTGACCGCGAAGGACTGGCTATCATCTTTGCAGTAACCCGATTCCACAAGATGCTTTATGGCAGGCATTTCCGCCTCCAAACCGACCACAAGCCATTGCTGCGCATCTTTGGATCAAAAAAGGGAATTCCTGTGTATACTGCCAACCGGCTGCAGCGGTTCGCTCTAGCGCTGCAGCTATACGACTTCGAAATCGAGTACATACCCACGGATAAATTCGGCAATGCAGACCTGCTGTCGCGGCTCATCAGCAAGCACGCGAAACCGGAGCAGGAGTACATGATCGCGAGTATTGAGCTTGAGGAGGCTGTAAATCACGTAGCCATACATTCGCTAAAAGTCTTTCCGATTCATTTTAGAGAAGTTGCAGCAGCTACGAAAAAGGACCCTCTACTGCGCGAAGTGTACCGCTACGTCCAATCGGGTTGGCCAGGCAAGGTCAGTTATGGTGCGGAATTGGCCCAATTCCACAATAGAAGGGAAGCACTGACGACCGTTGGCGACTGTATCCTCTTCGGAGAGAGGATTGTGATTCCCGCAGCTTTGCAGCAGAGATGCCTTAGACAGCTTCATCAAGGGCATCCGGGCATCCAGCGAATGAAGGCGATTGCACGCAGTTTCGTGTATTGGCCATCATTGGACAGCGACATCGCCGATCGAGTTGCTTCATGCGAAGCATGCCAGGCTGCGGCGAAATCACCACCATCCCAGATACCATCATGTTGGCCGAAGCCACCTGGGCCTTGGCACCGCGTACACATCGATTACGCTGGACCTGTGGAGGGAGCCTATTTCCTGATTGCGGTAGATGCCTACTCCAAGTGGCCGGAAATCATTAAAACTTCCAACGGCTAGGCAGAGCGATTTGTGGATACCTTCAAGCGATCACTGAAGAAAATACGGGCGAGGAACGTGTCCCTTGAAGAGGCCCTGGACTTGTTTCTTCTCACGTATCGCTCAACACCAAATCCTGCTTTGGACCAGCGCACACCAGCCGAAGTGATGTTTGGAAGAACGACCAGGACAATTCATCATCTATTGCGCCCTCCTGCAGCATCGGAGTCTACAGCGAAGGATGACTTTCGTGAATACCAGCCTGGTGATTTAGTGTATGCCAAGGTGTATCGGGCAAACTCTTGGAATTGGATAGCAGGGAGGATTGCTCGCAGAATTGGCAACGTCATGTACGAGGTTGTGTCGCACGACCAGAGAAGACTTCGGCGTCATGTGAATCAGCTCCGCCGCCGTGTCGCTAGCTCATCAGAACGGAACGAGATGGATCAGCACCAATTTCCCCTTAGTTTACTTTTAGATGAGATGAGTTTGACGTCTCGTCAGCAGTCGCCGTCCGCTTCGCTGCCAACGGAGCCAGCCTCATCTTCAGCAGCACCGGCGCTGACAGGGGTTCAGCGAGCACCGGCATCATCGCCAGCATCATCCGTGCAACCGGAGGTACAACGAGCGGCTTCGTCTAGTGGCAGCAGCAACACCCAGCAGACGCAGCTACCACGACGATCTTCTAGGACTAGAAGACTGCCTCGTAGGTTCAGCGCGTATCGGCTGAATTAAAAGGGGGAGGTGTTGAGTGTATACTCGACCAAGCAGCGGAGGCCCGGACCGTAACGCCGTTACTCGGTCCTGTCAACGGATGACAGCGATCGACGTGCCATGCGGTTCATCCTTCGTGTTCGGGCTTCGGGACCGATCGGCCTCTTTCTTGATCCAGCCGCTGCCGAGACAGGACGCGTTAGACGAGCGAAGTTTTAGCGTGTGTGTGTGTGTGCGTGTGTAATAAGTGTAATAAGTGTAATGTAATAAATAAGTTTTAATTTGTTGTAAACCGCAATCGTCCGCGTACCGGCATCATTGTCTCCCCCGATATCACCAACATAAAAGGTAGTATTGATACGATTGATTTAAAAGTAGGATCACCGCTAGCTAGAGCACCACATCGTACGCTTCAAACGCGAGAGTACGGCTACAGACATCACGGAAGTCTAATCTTGTACTGAACTTGTGATGCAAAAACGAATGCTGATGGATGCGCTGCAATCAGTAAGAAAAATCCCCTGTAGCAGCTGATAAGCGGATTCGCTAATGGTTTGATGTTTGGAGTGTTTAAATGACCGCTTACCTTTAGAGCGGGTCAAGATTGCGTGACAGTCTGATCTGGCAAAAAGTTGTTTGACTTTTTATTTGTTTTTGAACATTTTTGTTTTCTATATTTAGAATGTATAACAGGTTTAAGCATATCAACACAGGTTTATTTGCTGGATGAATAGCAGAGTCGGTAACGCCCGTGTTGAGTTTAAAGCTTCATCATAGCTTACTATATTTAAGTCTTCCCCATCTTGTCAGTTGGTTAAGACGGAAGTCTAATATGCTGAAGCGGGTAATAGCCCAAATTAAATTTGAATAACCCATTTAAGCTATTGAATCTTCATGCAGACGCAAGTGTTGATTATTATAGGCAAAATTCATCATATCGCCGATGGTACGGATTGTGTCATGAAGAATGTTTGAAAATCCTGATTAATTCATCGTAACATTTCTTCCTTCACCCGGACCGATGCAAAACCGAGTGCATTGGTAAGAAAAGCGTTTTGCCAAGCGATTTGAATGATTGATTAATTTGTACATCCCCAACAGAACAGGATGTCGTCCCTCCGAGCCCGGACACTCTAGCTGGAATGAATCGTGCTTCCTCAGTCTAACGGTCGAGCGGGAGGTGTTTATTCCAGCTGCATATCCAGAGACTAGCAAGACAGCGAAGATTATGCTCCCTTGCGGGGACAGATTATGGGTGACGCTTGCTCGTTTTGCATGCAGTTGTGTTAAATTTTACTGCTCCGGAGCTATTGGTTATTTGCCACGGTGATTGGACTGTTTCCTTTATTGCCGATTCTATTCGATTGCCCCCGTGTGCCGGTACAGCTGTCAGCTTTAATCGATACGGCGAAGGTGCATCGCAGTGCATCCTCCATGTGTGAGCGTCACCACGCTTAATCCTTATCTTGCCACTAGCAGCAGGCATTTGTTGGCGACTGTCGATAGTAGCAAGCACGGAACGCATGCCATTTCTTTAGATTGGTAACTTTTTCAATTATCATTTGACGCCGGTGGTGGAAGGTACGAAGCAACACAAGTCTGGCGAAAAGTCAGCTGCCGAACACGTTGGGCCATTTTACCGAAGCCATCAAGCTCTACGAGCACCATTGAGCCTGGAAATGTATCGTGTGAATTCAGGTCGGGATGTATCTTAGAGCTGGAGCAGTGTTGCCAGTGACAGGTTTGAATGAGCAAATACACAAACAATGCAATTTTCAATCAATTTAGTTGGAGCGAAAGAATATTGATTTAAATTTTCTTATCACACTGACTGTCGGTATGAAGTGAAACTATATTGGGCTCTACAATTGAAGAGTAAGGATTTTTCCCAAGCTCGAATACTCTATTTTTAAGCTGTTGTAATTCATTACATTTTTTGGAAAAAAGTTTGCGGAGACACATAAGCAAGGTCATAAGCATTGGGCACTCCATCAATCGCGTGCACATCATGACAGCTTGACAGAGCTCAAGAAAGTTTTGCAAGGAATGTCAGCTGTCCCGGTCCAGTTTCGCTACTATACGATTTGGTCGATTGTACAATTCTTTATAACACCGCAACGAAAGGCATTTGAAATCTTAATTTGGAAATTTACCCTGCCCAAAACCGGTCGGTAATCAGGGGCACGAAATGTTTGCGAATGGCAGATTTGATTTATTTGACAGTTTGTTCATTATTCTTGCTTGCTGGCCTGTCAGTGAGGATGGTTTTGGGCTGTCGACGCGCAGCAAAACGGCCAATTCCTGGCATTAGAAGCGTACCGTGCTAGCTGGCGTATTGCCGACCACTATTACGGATGCTGGTCCGGTGGTGAAGGTGGTTGATCGACCGGAAAGCCTTGTCGCTGGTCTGTGGTGGTCAGTAGCAGTGACATGCTAACGGTTTGGAAATCATTTCTTTTGTTCAAAATCAACGGTTTGACGTTGCACAGCGGTCAGCGATGCGTGAGCAGGCTGGTCAATTTTAAAAGCTTCTTTTTTTATAAAATGTAGCAAATGTATTGATCATGAATTAGCATTTAAAATTCAATGTTAAATGTACAAAACCTGTTACAAACGTTGTTGTATGGGATATGAAAACCAGTGTTTATTTTCGAAAAACTACCATTCAAAAAATGCAATTTAGTTTCAAATTGCAAATTCAACTCAAAAATAAGCTGAATCCACAACAACGACTGCGAGCTGTTTCTTCGATACAGAAATGTGTATTAATTTTCCGATAAGCTTATGCGGTAATTGATCATACGGAGTGGTTTTGGAGACTTTTGCAAAATAAATTGTTTGCACTCGCCGGATTTGATCACTATGTGTAATGGTTTAATTTTAATCGTTAATATCAATTGAGCTCCACGAGTGCAAAAGATACCTGATTTTGACCGTATCAGGTTCCTATCGTGCAATATCAACAACGATTTGCGGTCAGCCCTTTCAGTGGGCAGGTGAGTGATGAAATTTTGCAAATGAATTTTCCGATTCTCAATGCCTGCCGTCGTTTCACCGGCGGGCAGCGCAGCGGGGCAGTGGTTTTGGTTTCTGATTGACAGCAAAGCTGCAGCCGAATTCTTTTCCATGCTGGTTGCATACACTAAGCTCGATACCACTTTGACACCTCCTGCACTAACAGAATGACTGAGTGTAACTGATTGACTGGTATGAACTTCAACTTGCACTCTCTGTCTCTCTCTCTCTCTCCCTGCTCCTTTCCCTCTGTACAAAAAACGGGCCGGGCCAGCAGACTGAGCCCAGAGTTCCGGTCGATAAAATGTGGCCAGCTGACTGGGGGGCGGCTTTATGTATTATGTGCTGACTACTTTGCGCCCATAACGATTTGTGCACTGCAAGAAAACCACAGACCGGAAAGGTGAAACAATATAAATTGCACCCGCCACGACCGTTTGTACGTGTCATAAAACACAGCGAAACACCGGCGCAGAGCGCCACCCGACAATGCAGGCACGTACCGGTCGCAGCATGTGATCGATCGTTAGCTACGGGAGGCTGCGTTTGATACCCGTGCAAAGGCCGCCCGGCAATGATGATTCGCTCCATATCGGTGTGCAATCTAGAAATAAGATTTGTTGTGTATCGTTTTGTTAGAGGCAAAATAAAAAAACATTCTATCAATCTCATCTTACGGGACGCGTTTTTGGGAATGGTGTTCGGGCGTTAAATTACCAAAACTGAAACTGCATCCCAAATCAATCGATATCGAAGGACCGCACTAACAAAAAACTAGGTGTCAAATGCACAAAGGGTGCGAGGTTACCCTTGCTACTGACGATCAATTCTTCACCCAGAATACAGTTTCTTTTCGTTGGTTCGTGAAAAAATGGTTTTCCTTTCTATCCTTCGTACCGTTCTTCACTCACGCTCGTCCACAAGGCTAACGGAAGGTTCCATTCGTCCTTTCAAGCTTCCCATCGGTTACGGCGGGCCCTTGTCACAGTTTGACACAGGGAACACCCTGCTTTAGCTTCACTTTCACCTTACGTTAGATAATTTCGTACGAGCAACGGATCCCTACTACGAGCAAGTACGATCGGGAAACAGTAACATTTGCCACCTTTCACACCAAACTGGAGAATGGATCAAACGGGCAGGATAGGCATTCGTTTCGGCGCTTGTCTCGGAAGGGGCCGCTCGCCAGGATTCGTGATATAAATGTTAAACACAATCATATCATACGCAACGCTCAGCCACGGCACGTAGGGTACGGCGGGACGGTAGAATCGCGCGCGGGCTGCAAATCAATGTCAATGGTGTAAAGGAAAATTAATCAAATGAACACGCGGTTCTGAATTTCAATGAAACGAAACGATCGTGTTGTTTGAGTTAGTTTCAGTTTTTTTTCTCACAATTGCCCAAAACATTACCACGGGGCTCGGCGAAACGTCCTGGTCACTGAACCATTGCTGTCGCCTGTGCAAATGCCTTTGCCAAGAGAAAAATGGAAATGGAAAGTGTAAAAAAAAAAACGGAAAACACAATTCGCTGCGGTTGTTTGTTGGGGTATGGGACGGAAATGGGGGTGGTGAATTAAAAATGGTTACATTATGGTGGTTCCATTCGTGGCTATTCATTACTTCAAACGTTTGTAGCTTGATGGAAGTCATCGGCAACGAATCGATCAAATGTCAGGCATGTCATGTTATCGAGTTTTGGCCAACGCTCACAGCTTCTTTTCGTACATTGGGCGAATGGAAACAGCATTAAACAATAAAGAGAAACTGATTCAAAGTTAAAAAAGAACAAATTCAGACTCGGTGTTAGAGTACTTAGTTTGTTTTTCGATCATCTTCATCGATTCAATTTGAAATCTGTGGTTAAACATGTCTCAAGCATACTGTTGTACTAAAGAAGTATACTTTCAGGCGCAATGTACTAAATCGTTGGGATGAGCCTTGCGAGGAAAGCGATTGGTAAATTTGTAATTTTAATGTTATAATAATATGTTACACACACTTTTCACCCGTTTGTTTCGTAAATTAAATATCAGACCCTTGAACAACAATCGTACAGTGAGGCAGTGAATTAATTAGAAAAGCAACAACATTCGAGAGGATTTGTTGCTTCATGAATAAACGCGGAGCAAGGGTAGAGAGACTGTTTAGGCTGATACCGCTTGAGGTTGTGTTCGGAATACTGATTCCTGAATCTATTCATCAAACTCAAAACCTCCCTCTGCAAATGTGCGCTTCACATTGTCTGTTCCGATGAGCTGTGCCTTAAGCTTCCACCACACAGGTAGGGTGCCTGTGCTGTCATCCCTCGGAGCAATCTCGCAACCAAATGCGCGCCGCCGATCGGGCGTGCGCGAAGATATCCGGCATTAAATCCTTCCCGATACTCCGGCCGTACCTTGATTGAAGCCTTCGGGGTAGGCTTTCTGCGTCTGATAGGTGAATTAAAATTTTTGCTCTATTCAACGTCTTCTTCCCGTGTTGTGCGTCATTCGGTGCAAGGGGGAAAGTTTTGGTGCGTCGAAATGATCGCACGGAAAAATGGTCCGACATCAAAGCCCGCACGCAGAACCTCCCGGGGTACACCTGCATCTCGTGACATCACTCAATTCGGCAGAACCACACCATTGGTCGGCGACGGCGGATCGTCGTACGGAACCCCAATTTTGTTCGACCGCTACGTTCTGAGGGAAGGGAACCTGGCACAAAATCTTGTCACCCATGATAAATCTGTGTAGGGTGAGCTTTATTCATTAGACGAAAGAGCGTAACATTATTTGGGCAAAATTAAAATATCAAACAAAAACCGTGATACCGTTTTGCCCGGGGTACGGTGACGGGGTCACACGTAGTTTCGTGCAGTGTACCCTCCCGTAGCAGAGCATAAATTCTGCAACGAGTCGAACCGAGGGTCGAGCCATTGAAGGTGCCTGATCCGTGGTGAATATGTACGAAACATGCATCAAATAATTGTCAACTGTAATAGCATGAGTGATTGTCGTGATAAATAATGCGTTCCAGTTGGTTAAACGATGGAAAACATAGTATTAGGGCGAACAGAATTAAATACAGACACACAAAGTACTATATGAATGGTATATTCGTGTGTGTGTGTATATGAAGAAGGAAAAAAAACCACGAGTCCCTTGCCACCCAAAACACTGTCCCCGGGCTGCATTTGTTCGCTCGAAAATGCGTCCATAATGCGCGTCCTTGCGTCACAGCATTATTGAGGGCAGATTTACGAACCACGCCTAGACCGGCTGGTCGTGTCAGTCGATAAGAGCTTCTCGTTCGATGGGGAGAGATTTTGCCGCTCCCAGGCACAAACTACACCGCACACCCCCTAAACGTTCTACAACACCGGTGGTTGCGATGCTGCAAACGAAACCCCGTGCAAAAGGGATAGCACATCCGAATGGACATTTTGAGCACAGTGTGTAACGCAACAATTGTGAGCGAATGCGCGGGTAAGCTCCTGTTGTGATACATATGTTTTCCTTCCCGCTCGACTTGCTTGAGACTTGCCACGGGAAGACCAGCATATGCCGGCACCTTCCGGTTGTGCAAGTGTCGATGCGTGAAATGCGTTTTGATAGCATTTCTCGCTAGGCTAGCGAATCCGGTGCCGGGTTGGCAAAGGTGTGTACGGGACGTGTTGAAGTAGAACGGCGGCGTCAAGATTAGGGCTGTAGGGAAGGAGACCATAAATCCGAAGCGGGACAAAACTATGGAATTGGAATGGTAAATAGTAATTTAAAACGTGGATAAACTTCCGATTGTGATGAATTAGGGAGTAACAAACGGGAGAACAAACAATGAAATAGATCTTCGCACCGAGTGGTGTGCCGTCACACCTAAAGAGGGGATGTCGAATGTCCAAGGTAACAAGAAGAATGAATATCGATTGCACCAACCAACTGTTTGCTGCGAGTATGTAGCGAAAATGAAACGGATGAGTATCATAAAGGGAGAAACTGCTAGGGACAACAGTCCGCACAAAACAAGCTAAAGGATTTTGCGATGATGTCCGTGTTTGCTGGGAGGATTACTGATTGAAGAGGTTTGTTTGTCCTGCCGACACAGATCTACGGGGAAAGTAATGTAATTAAATAATATTACATGAAACTGCACACACAGAAGGTGCTTCGAAGAATTGTGGAGAATGAAAATTAATTACCCTAGGCATTGGCGTTCGGGCACAGAGCAGGGGTGCTGTACTCGGAAGCGCGCTTGGAGTACAATAGCTTATAAGTTACGCAGAATAATTTGTTGCTCCACAGCGTACCAATCAACTGTCAATCAATCGCAATGAATGTTGCGTTCGCAGGTAGTAAAAAGTAGCTCACTATTTTGAACAATTCCTGGAAATTCTAATTTCTCAAACGCTCCAAACACTTTGATGTGATTTTGAAAATAGTGCAGCTAAATTTGGTGCTGAAAGTTGGCGAAGCACAGCAAACGCGGAACTGTACAGACAATCGCTAATTGATTCGATTCATTCAGCATTGTAGCTGTGACAACGATTCCATAATTACATTAATTGTTAAGTTTCGTTTGTATGAATAATCGACCCATTGTGGGAAGAATGTCACCGACCGTTTCTAATCATGCTTCGATGTAATCGATTTAGAATGTCACTTATTGTCAATTGCTTTGTTTTGTTAGCAACATTTGTGGCCACAGTGTTGTCTACCGCCAAGGGATGTCTGTGGGCAAATGAAGCTTACTTAGCCGCTTGGATCGAATTTAATCGTTCGTTGCTTCCTGCCAGCCCACGAATCGCACGCGCTGGTTGACTTAATAATTTTCTAATTAAGATTTCATGCCAGTTTAACGTTCAATAAAACAGGCAGTTGGGTTTGGAGTTGGTCCTCCAGAGATTTTACCCCCGTTTTCTGTGTACGTGTATCCCCCCCCCCGCTTACCCGGACGGTAGCGAATGTGGTCGCCGGAGCGGATCGATCCTGTTTACCAATTTGTTTTGAAATGAACCCCAGAACTCCAATCCTAGCCATGCCGTTGGTAGCCGTTTTGTTTCGACGGAGGGTGGAGTCAGCCTCAGCCTTACCAGCATAACGTCGGCATGAGGTTTTTAGTCGTTTGCTTTCAGAAGGGTGAACAATTTGGTAAAAGGTAAGGTTCCGTGGCAGAGCACTGGTGACGAGTGCCGGGCAGTTTCAATTCGGAGTCGCTACTCCAACTAGGGTTCAAAGCCTTCGGTCTAAAGATGAAGCTGCGCTAGGTATGCGAAGTGTACCAGCTTGAATCCTTTTCACGCCCTCCACACACTGAACAACTTACGGATAGTTAGCGCAAAAACACATCGACATTTGAAAGAAAAGGGAAATTTTAAACGAAAAAAGAAAACAGCCAACAACATGCATACAAAGCAGAAAAAGGACACCGCCTAGCGTAGCAAAAATTTCTCATTATACTAAATATTTTAATTAAAATTATAACGCTCTCACGTATGCAAATTATGAACTTTGAATGTTAAAGTTTCATGGGTGTGTTTCCTAGAATGGCACCGGCGTGGTTGACCGGTGTGTATCACCGCTCTCCACCGTTTGAGACCCACGTGCACCGGATTCTTACCGGCATCCGATGGAAGTTTGGAGCGACTGAAAGTTCGTCTATGGCACAGGCTGGAACACGGTTGTCGGCTGCCAACAATTAAATGTACAACAGTCGGCTTTGGCCTGCTGCTTTCGAAAGCGAATTTTTGCCACTCATAAACACAATCCTTTCCCATCCTGGCAAATGCTTTCAATTGTAGGGATTCGTTAGTGGAAGCCAAACTTTGAATCAAAGTCACGATCGGATCAGTGCGCCACGGGGGCGGTGAAGCATTGGGACGGGATGACACACATCAAATAAACACACACACACACACACTCGGTGACGCTGTGCATCAGTACGCGACATGACACTTGGCCTCGCGGTTCCAAGAAGAAAGAATTAAACTCGACTGAGGCGGAGAGTGTTAAAATTAGCATATTTGTTTCCGCTTCCGAAACCCAACGTCATTTGCTGTTCCTTGTACCATAAATCCTCCCAAGGCCCGGTGAGTGGCGGTGAGCGTGTCGGTGACTAGGACCGAACCAGTCCCTTTTTGCAAAAAAATAAGTCCACCACTCCCCGACCAAACTTCAACTCCTCCGAATCTCAGAACCTCGAGACCTTGAGGCTGCGCTGACGAAGGTTTCGGTATTTGGACGGAAGTTGTTTGGTGGAAAGTCTCAACTTCTTCGCCCATCGTTTTTTCGTTCGGTTCAATGCCGAGTGAATCGGTCCGTACACGGCATTATAATACCCTCCACATACCGTGCGTAATGCGTTGTGTAAGAAGAGAATAAATGGATGTATTTTTGATCTTATGTGTGTGCTGTTTTTTGTGCCGTGCTGCTGTTGTTACATCGGCTGCAGAAAGGTGGGCCGGGTCGATGGGTCCCGCCGACGTTTTGTTTGGATGCGGGCAGCCGGAAGCAGAGGCGGCCCCGCCGGCACCGGAAGCAAGCGATGGTACGTATCACAACAAAAACACAGTCTTGAAGTGCGTCCAAGGAGTGCGTTGCTAAGGGAGACGAAGTGCGCTACAGAATCGGAGCGGGTGCACGCACAACAATGCCGTCCATCCGTTGTAGGGCAGCAGTGCTGACGGTACGGTTCAGCATCGTCGGGTATCGGAGCAGATTTGTTATTTAGAGCATATTGACCGTGTATGATGTAGGGGTGTTCATTATCCGAACGCCTCGAGCCATGCACAAACACAAACGCTAGGAGCCGGGAAACGGCATTAAGTTAATGCTTATAATAGTGTACGTGTATTGCTGTCTTTTGATGGTAGCAAAAATGCAGGAAAACAGGACTGTAATGTACCAGCAGTTACCATTTAATTTTGATTTTGAATTGCATGCGCGATCGATGGCACGCGCCATCCCGACAAGGGGGCGGTACTACACAGCACCAGAGCATGGCTGGGGTTTGCCGTCTCCAGCGCGCTGAATCGCTGACACCGGCTGTACTGGGGTATTGGTCTGTATGGCCCCGTAAATGGAAATTCTCCCCATATTATGCTGACGCCGTTTTCGGTTCAAATGTGCATAAATCAACATCATCAGGCTCGTCAGTGCACTGGAGAGCCTAGAAAGGCGTGGGGTGGGTGGCTAGCATTCTTGGGTGGCTTAACGACAAACCGGAACGCTCCCATTGTCGGTCGTTATAGCACCAGCAGCAACAACCTCCCCGGAAGGCCGCCCACCCTTTGACCTATGTCGAAGTCTAGCCCGGTACTTGAGTGGGAGCTGAAGCGGTGTGAATCATCGCCGGTGCTTGGATGCTGCGGTGTGAGCGGCACAACTCGTCCATAAATTACCTCAGATTTCTTGTTTACATTACTTTACTGGCTCTTTGTGTCGTCACTCGACTCCTTTTGCGTACAGGCAGGCGGTGGTTTGTAGTATTCTGGTTGGGTTCGTCCATTCTCGGCGCTCGGTATTGCTTCCGGGATGCGGAACCGGAACAGATGAACGGATGAGTAAACACGGCCCATGGTGCCTGTATGCGTGTCCCTGCGCTCCTGTGCGTTGGGTGCATGGGCTGTGCAGCAGGGCAGTGTACTCGGCGTGCAGACAAGCGAACAACATGACCCGTAAGCACATATGGTACAATGGAGCATGAAGTTGCTGCCAGCATCTTGGTTGCGGCCATGCGGTGAAAGGGTTTTGCCCAGCCAGAATAAGAACTCAATGGGAAATGAGAAACACACATACACATGCACACCGACAAACGATGTAAATAAGGCAAGATAAATAAAGATTGAGCTAGTCAGATCGAGAGGTTGTGGGAATGGCAAGATCGTGACGCTGCGTGTATGTGCGATAGCATTACAAACCGCTTGGTAAGGTGTGCAAAGTTGGTAATCTTATTTACCCAGAGTGAATCAAACGGTATTGGAACCGCTGGTTAAAAGTTTTCGCAATGTCGTATCGATAAGGCATGCTTGCTTGAGGAAATGATGCTAGCAGGGAAATTGAAAATTTGGTTCAATTATGGTCGATGTCTCTTGTGAGCGATTTGATTGAAGGTGATATTATGCCGTAAAGCGTGGAAAAAAAGCGAATACGAAGGGAATATTTTGTTTCATTGTGTATTTACATTTATGCTACATGTTACTACAACCTTAAAAGGTCTCGGCCTGCCATTTCTGGCTTTCTGTGACTTAATTTTACCCGTGGTGGTGGTCTGGATGAGATTTGAACCCCGGCCCTGCCGAGTAAAGACCGGCGCCATGTTTGAAATGGTACAGAGTAACAGGTAACGCCGTCAATAACGTACCAGCTGGGGAAAAACAAACGGTCGGTGGCATTGATTGTCAATAGCTACTACCAACATCCTCCTACAGGGCGTCGCACAGATCGTGACAAAGCACGTGATGATAGGACGGAAATTAAACGCTATATTGAACGACAATGTCCCAAGATGGGTGTGCGTTCGGTCGAACGGTGATGCGTGCGTTGTGATGATCAGCGACGCTCCATTAACCACCGTCTGTGTGTGTGAGTGACGGTATTGGGCTATTTTTATGCTACTATGGGAAATAAGAATAATCGAGCATGTGTACACAACTACGAAACAAACCTTGAAGCATAATCGAAAACATCGTCGTGTGGGCTATGCACAACAGCTCAGCGCACTTGAAGCCGTCCATTTGCGTGTAGTGGAACGCACTCGACCGCGACACATCGATCGCGGTGGTTGTTGTTCAATCGGTAACGGGCGATGGTTGCACCGGCAGTGACTTTGTCGAACGCTATTAAACCGAACGTTGGCACCCGCAGTGGCACCAATCTCGGTGCTGTCACCAATACACCCGTCGGCCGGTGATAATTGCCGGTGACCAAAGTCATCTGATAAGATATATTTGACCGGGCCTTGGAATCGCTTGCATTGCGTGACTTTGCCGGCTTTATTACAGTTTTTTCGGCCGCAAAGTATCTTCCAGTGTGCGTGTGAAGCGTTCCCGACGGCTCACAGAACTCCCCGATTGTTAACGCCGTGAAGCAAATGCGTTGAGCAGACGGTTTGGTGGAAAAGTATATCAAAAACCGTGCACTAATTGGTGTCGTTAGGTGGAGCCAACTTTGGAACTCTGGTGGAGTATGACGATACGATGGATTCTGTTGGTGGTTTGGGCGGCTCTGCTAGTGTGCAGCGTGCGTGCTGAAAACATTCTGTTCCTGCAGACTACACCCTCGAAAAGTCATCACATCTGGAACAGACAGATATTTGAGCGTTTGTACGAAAATGGCCACAATCTGACGATTTTGTCGTTTGAAAAAGAACCGTCCGTGCCGGGAAAAACGTTTCTGGTGATGGATAAGTTCTACGAGAAGCTGATGGCGGCATTTACGGACGGTAGTACGACGGACTATTCGTCCTACGAAAATGCGTTCGCAAACATTATGAACGTGTATCAGTATTACACGGTGTCCAGCGGTATACTGGAGGACGAGCCCGCTATCAAACAATTGCTGGACTATCCAAGAACCTTCCGGTTTGATCTAGTGATACACGACTTCACAATGGGCCAATTTTTACTCGGCTTTCTGGAACACTTTAACCACCCACCGCTGGTCTCGATCTCGCCGTACAACATTCCGTCGTACACCCAGTACCTAGCGGACATACCGCTTTACACAACCTACCTGCCTCATCCGGCGTCAAGCTTCAATTCCCAGATGAGCTTCATGGAGCGGGTCAGAAATACGCTTTACTGGTGGTTCGAAATGCTGTACCGGCAACAGGTGTACATGCCGAAGGAGCAGGAGCGAATGAAGCGCGTATTCGAAGGCATCAGCCCACCACACGTCAAGCTGCTGGAACGGCGATCCGAGCTGGTGCTCGTAAACAGTGATCCGGCTCTCGATTTTTATCAGCTGCTGCCACCAAACGTGGTGCAAGTGGGCGGATTGCATATCAAGCGAACCGAGGAGATGCCGGCAGTAAGTGTGTAGCTTACCGCTCGAGCGAGAACTCATGAAGTGCCGGGTATTAATTATCATCATATGTTTCATCCGTAGATGATGCAACAATTCATTGCACGGGCAGGTAAAGGCGTGGTGCTGTTTAGCTTCGGAACAAACGTGCAGAGCGAGATGCTGGGTCCGGAAGTGAACCGGCAGCTGTTGGAACTGTTCCGCAGCATGCCCGACTATGGGTTCATCTGGAAGCACGCCAATGCGGACAAGCTGGTGATGCCTCCGAACGTGCTAATGACTGCGTGGGTTCCACAGTCGGCAGTACTGGCAAACAGCCGCACGAAGCTGTTGATTAGTCATGGCGGACTCCTCAGCCTACAGGAAGCGGCCTGGAACGGTGTCCCCGTAATCGGTGTGCCCTTCTTTGCCGATCAGTTTTCGAACGTGCGCCGTATCGAAGTGGCAGGCATCGGTATCGGGATATCGTCCACGAACCTGAACGCAAACACACTGAAAGAAGCGATGGATAAAATTTTGAGTGATAGCAGGTAAGCGATCCAGAAGACAATCGTCGTTTTTGCGAGTACGGTTTACATAATTTCATTTCCGCTTACAGCTATCGAACGCGTGCCAAGGAACTATCGTACCGTTTCCGCACTCAACCCGAACCTCCGCTGGATCGTGCGATCTTTTGGATCGAGAAAGTGATCGCCAATAAGGGACTGCGGTATCTGCGTTCGCCGACGCGCAGTATGGCACCGTATCAGGTGTACGGGCTAGACATGGTCGCCGTAGTACTGTTGATCGTGCTGGGATATTATCTTATCTTTAAGCGACACTCCAAACCCGCCGGTGAACCGGGCACGAAAACTAAAACCGAGTAGAGCCCACCTTGGAGCGGAATTCTCTAGAGCCAAGACACCTTCACCGTTGGCACCAATGACAGCAACAATACAGTGGGAGGTAGCAGTTACGTATTTTGTTTTATTTCGCTTCATCCCGAATACACCCGGCACGCTCGATAATGAGCGTAGCCAGCCTTTACAACAAACCAGAACCAGAAGTACGGGGGCCCTCTTGGTCTGTTTACTATGGCACGTAGATCAGATGTGCGCCACAGTGTCGCGCTCGAGCGCAACTGTGGCGGCGTACGATGGTGGCGGTTCCTGTGGTGGGAAGATCTGGCTGATCTTCTCGTAGGACGGTGGTTCGTGTTCACCCATCACCGTTTCGTAGGTCGGTGGTGGCGTTACGTCGAGCGAATAGTTCCTACCGTGGCCACGCTCGATCGAGTAGATCGACTGCTGATCGCTTTGCGGTCCGGCCCAGAGACAGTTGCCGAGCCGGTGCGTCAGGTAGACGGAGATCATGATGCAGATCAGGAAGAAGGCCACCGCCAGGGCGACCATGATGATCTGCGTTTCCAGCTGATCCGACCAGCCGGTGTGGTTCATCATGTAATCCAGTAGCAGTGCCACGACGACAAGCGACGGGATCGTTATCAGGATGATAGCGAAATCAATGACGCACTGCTGCAGCTTCATCTGCAACGAGGACGATCGAAAAACACACATCATCAATCACAAACACACGTACACTCACACACACACACAGAAACATTTGGAATTTTGTTGGTATATTGAGGCACCATGGTATGTTTCACACTCGCACTCAGGAACCGTGCTACTTACGGTGCTACATTTTGAATCACAGTGAAAGAGGAATTAGGAACCGTCGCAGGTACCGCTAACAGTTATGCACTAAACGCGCCGATAATCACTGGACGATTCCGCGTAGTAAACTGTGTCCCGTACTGCTCGATCACCCTCCGTCAAATGTCCTGTACCGGTGGACACTGTGTTGCGAATACGATAAGCGGCTATCCACCGTCACCAGATAAATCTTGTACTCCCCTCTTAATTTCACTGACCACTCATCGTGAGCATCTGTATCTCGTTCGGTTGACACACTCACACGAATAAGTATCTTCGTACGCGTTCCTACTCTTGCACAAAGCTAGGGGATTTTGCTAGATGAAGATGCTTCCCCGCAGACAACACCTAGCACCAGACCGGTGAATTGTCATTAGTGTACAGGGTGAGCACTGTTGACACAGCGTTTACGCAGTTCGTGTTCGTTTCGTTCGCGTTTGCCGGGCGATCTTTGTACGATTTTCCATATGGAATCGCGTGAGCGTGATCACTGCTGGGAGCTATGTTTGCCATAGAGTACGGGTAGGTAAGAGCCGATGCAGAGAAGCTGCCGATCTTTGACAGAGTCGGACGAACGGAAACTGGAGCAGACGGTTGAGTGGTAGTAAAACGGAAGTGCAAACATCGTTGCAAAGTCGTTCACCAGCTACCGGGTGCTAATTGTGCCACGTTCTGCGTCTTTTGTTGCTATCAGAGCGCTCTGTGAATGAGTTTGATAATTTTTAATCAACATTTTACGAGCGGCAAGGATAAATTTTTTGACAATTAAGCAAGTACAATTTTGCATAAATATTTGTAAACAAGAATAAAAGAGATCCAATCAAATCCCAAAAATGTAATGCATACACAACATTCCTGGGGGATCCCTCGCAGATCGTCAACAACATTCCGCTAAAACCGTACGATCTCATGATACTTGTGATCTCTGCGCAGGGTTTTTTTTTTATGGTAGGTTGTGGTTTGTTATTGTTGTTCTACGATCGTGCGTTGTTGCACACCGCACAGTACTGCGCATCGCGAGTGAGTAGACGGACGGTAAAACATTTTTATCGTAAAGAGCACGATGACGTAGAACGGCGTCGAAACAGAGATAACCATTTTCCACAGAGACCGATCGTGCAGTAGCGTTGTTGACAGTGTCAATGCCACCCGGTTTCATAGCGATGGCCCAACCCAAGGCAACGTGACGTTGGTGGTGTCCAATATCGGTTACTTGGTTACTGGGAAAGTCATCGGCCACGCGCCTCAAACCAACGCGGGTGTGGTGTGATAATTGGCCTTGAAAGTGAAATTCTCTGTGTGGCTATGGTAGGATCTTCACCCTCGTTCGTTGCGTTTCGTTGTGATTCGGAGCAACCTTAGTTGCGGATCAGTTCCGGAATATATGGTTACGCATCGTTCGTTCGGTGAAAGTACTCACCGGTCGGTAAGGGCCAGTCCCAATGTTTACGGAAGGCGGTAGTGACATTTTCGTCATTCCATAGCTTAGATAATCTGCAACTGTGGATCGTTTCCTTTAATTAGTGAAACGGTTACACGGACGTTGCAGGATGTGCATGCAAAAGTTTTATTTTTAAGGTGTTGTTTTTTGGTGGAATTACCCATTTGTCATCCGTTGTCTGTGCGTGACTCAAGCGCAATCTGGGTGACCCGTTTGTAATATTTTTAGCCTGTAGAGTCCCAAGGGGGAAAACAATGATTGTTACGATTATTGTAACGTGTACATTTGCCCCATTTTCCACAAGTTTCAATGATCACACAAAGACTATCTTCTTCTTCCTTGGCACTACAACCTCGAGAGGTCTCGGCCTGCCATTTCTGGCTTTCTGTGACTTAATTTTACACCTTAGTAAAGTAGTCAGCCCTATGCACGGGGAGGCGGTCTGGATGGGATTTGAACCCCGGCCCTGCCGTTTGAAGAACGGTGCCGCTGTCACCTCAGCCACCGGACCGCCCCATCAGATTGTTAGTGTCCCCATTTTTTTTCCCCACGGATCCATTAAAATACTAGTGAGCTTAAACCCTCTAATCCAGAGACACGATTTCATTTTGGTGATATTAACGTACTACATTTTGCACGGCCATCATGATCTGGGTCTGGGAACTGGAAAATATGATCGACATTAGTACGTTACTCACGTACATTTTAACATCATTATAATACCGATAAATTTCATCTTTTATCGTCACCCTAGCATCCGACCCTAGGTGCAGACTATCATCATCATCTATCTTCCCTAGCGTCCCGTTTTTTCCTTAGCTAGTAGGGAACTTTCGGGTGGGATGTTCTGGGATGTCTTTATCGCACGGGGTAGTGCGTCCGTGCGGACATGGTGCTGGGAAACGCAGGGAGCAACTCATTCAATACTAACCGGACCGCCCACCATCCTAGAACGGTACATTACGACGCTACATTCGTTACTTTAGTTTATGCATTCTTATTTCCTTCCACTGTACCGGCGTTTTGGCTAGCTGGATGCGACATTTTCAGGGCGGCGGTATCGTTTGACATCTATTAAGCTTACAGTAATAGGTTATACAGTTATAAAAAAAACTTAAGGGATTTATTTTTTAACGATCATATTGCTACTATTAAAAAAGTAAGAAAATAATATGTTTATTGTAGTTTCACAGAGATAATGTAATTGTTCGAATAAATCGCTTTATTGGTCATGTAAGAAAACGAGAGCAATTTATACAGCAAAATAGCAATCATCTAAAAAATGATATAAAAACAAGCATTTATCTACAAAACAAAACTAAAAACTGAATGAAATGATTGATGGGTATAAACAATGAATATCGATGAAGAGCTATGCTTATGACCTACAAACTACAAACCTAGTAACAAAATAGATGATGACATTAAAAACAAACACGGTCGTTCTTGGTCCGTGTTGTCTTTGACTTGGACTGCTCATAGCTAGGCATCATGTCAATCCTGTATTATCGGTGGCACAATCAAGTCAAGATTTGAACCCATAACGGGTGCGTTAGTTCATCGTGCTTTTTTGCAAACACTTTTAGACCGGTTCAAATACGATTAAAATTGTCATTCGTCCTCCAACGCACGGACAATCGTTACATTTAATACATTTCCTAACCTGAGCAACTGTTGAGCAGCAAAAGTTGTAATAAATATCATAAAAATCAATAAAACGAATGATGAAAATTTAGTCGGTTTTTTTGTTCGTTTGTGGTAACATTCTGCAGCACTTTAAAAAAGAAATCGAACAAAATGGCATTTTTAAATAGTTTCCCTTATATGAGGACACACAGTGCCGTCATTTGTAGCGTACTGAGATGAAGCAAATGGAAAAACAGTTCAATGAAAAATAGGAAGTAGGCACGATAACGAAACCGATAGCAGGGTGGGAAAAACAACGCTAACAAGTGCATTAACAACATTGTATGACAAACAGTTGTTGTACGATAAAGAAAAGCCCAAAAGAAAGAAATGATTAAGGTTAATTAGCGAAAAAAGTTAACGCCAATACACAACACGGTTAACATAATTGGTACGGTACGGTAGGTAGCGCCTTGAAATTATGCAACAGTCGTGCGTCTGAATGCCGCGACTACCGTAGGCCCGCACGATTGCTGGCGGAAGACGGTTTATGCGTGTATGCACCCTACCGACGGAACTTATTCCGGGGCCAGCTTAAATAGATGCAGCGCTGGAGTACACGGTTGGTTGGGCGCAAAAATAGGCCTTGTGGTACAGATGTCCCAGCCGCACCGGTTCCTAATTCCTACCTACCACAAGGAACCGCTTCCGGGCGGTAGGTTAGGACCGCTGGCAGTTTGCTGCTTGACTTTGTGTATAATTGTCTTCACGATCGGCACCTTCACCGGAATCGGCTGCGGTAGGTAGACGGGTACGTGCTTTTCGATCGGGTACGGTACCGGCTTTTCTATGGGGACGGGAATTTTCTTCTCCACCGGATAGGGAACAATCTTTTCGATCGGTACGGTAATTTCCTTAATGTCGGGTACGGCGATCGGTTGGGCGACCGGGATGTGGACGGGGTACGGGCGGGGAACCGGCACCAGGACTGGGTGCGGTATTTTTACCCGCACCTCCTGCGGGATGGGCACGTGTATCTTCTTGACGTACGGCACCGGGACGGGAGTTTCAATTTCGACATGCTGACTGATCGGAATCGCGCGTCCCTTGGTGTGGATGATCTGTGGCCCGTAGCCGGACGCAGTTCCGGCAGCTGCCCCGATCGCTGCCCCGCTGTGAAAATCTTCGTCCTCGTCCTCGTCACTGCCATCGTCATCGGTGTACTGTTCGTGCGAGGTTGGCAGCCGGTTCGGCGCTCCGTGCAGGATCTTGTAGGCCTGTATAAGCTGAGGATGGTAGGAGGTGTGGCCGGAAGGCACCTGATGGTGGTAGTGATGAAGCTGCTGTTGCTCCTGCTGTTGTTGCTTCGGGCGGTGATGATGCTGCTGACTGTAGTGGTGATAGTGCGTTCCGCCATGTCCAGCCGAAGGTGCCTTGTTGCTGGTGCCGGTAGAATGATGGCTTTGATGCTTTTTTCCCTTGTTCTGATACGCTCGGTAAGCATTGTAAGCGTTCGATTCCTCGCTGGCGCTAGTGTCCGTCTCTTCTTCCTCCTCTTCACTGGTGGAATCGGAATAGCTCGGACGATGGCGTGTTCCACCGCCATGCTTGGTGACAGTCTTGTACGTGGTCATGTACTGATGCTGATGATTAGCGCTGGCAGTGGCCGAATCATCGGCATAGTCCGCTGTATCCTGCTCCTGCTCCTGTTGATCTTCGTACTGATCTTCGACCGGGTCCCGATACTGTGACCGATATCGAAAGTGTTTGGGCGCGGTTTGAGGACTGCCAAACTCCGGCTCACTTTCACCACTCTCGATTCCATTGGACAGTTCGTTTATCTCGTCCGGATCGTCGTGAGCATTAAGGTGAACGTTCGATCCGGGCGATTGGTACGACAGTACGTACTTTCCAAGAATCTTTGCCGGTACCGGGTTGGCCCGAGTGGTGCAGTGCACTAGCAGAAGCGTCAGCACAAACACGACCATAGATGCCATCTACGGAGAGAATGGAAAACACCACCGAACACGTCAGCCACTGGGGCAATGGACAACACGTGGTACAGCACTGGCGAATAAACTCACTTGTAAGATCTTGTATCTACTGCACGGTTTCGATGCCGAATTAATATTTTTCCTTCCCTCACTTGCACTGGTCGAGCATACTACTACTGAAAAATGAAATACGACACAAAACGCTAAAACTATCGTCACCTCCACTTATTAAGTGTATTTGGATATTGTTTCGAAACACTGTGGGTGTCGCTACTGCTCGCTCTACGTTCGGTGTGCCGATCACTGACCGAATGCACCCATTACCGTGGAGAAGTGCAATATTTATAAGAAAAGAAACGCTCTCGATCGAAGAAAGGGTATGGTCAGTGCGTTTGGCAGCAACTGGCATTCACCAGACCCCCTTTTCGGTAGGGTTTCGTGCGCGCCGTATACTATGCGGTCGGACCAGTAGGATCGGATTTGTGGCGGCAATTCGAGCGGAACTTCGTGCGCTATAGCGTGGTCACTTCCGCCCTTACCTTTCCCGCGGCCGAAGCTAACGAGCGAACCAGACGAAGCGAAGCAGGATTGTATGACGGAAGAAAGGGACCAAATTTCAGCGGGCGGGCAGTCGATCGGTGATTAAAAATTCCCATGATCGAAGCAATCGGAACCACACCTAACCTATTAATGCGAACCAGTGGCCAGGCATGCGATTGTTGTTTGCTAATGTGCGTGTGTGTGTGCTCAAAAAACAGTGGCAATGTGTCGGGTTTCGTTGTTTAAAGGTGTTAATAATGGAGGAACAATCACGATTGCGCTACCAAACATAAGCATACAGTTTTTATTTCAATTTACATTGATTATTGCTATGATTGATGCAACAAAGAAATGAAATCAGCGAGCAATTATGAGCTTAATGGCATATTAATCCAATGGTGAGGCGTAACCGTGCACACAAAGTACCAGCGTAACTCATCCAAGCCGGCATTAAAGGAAAAATCGGGTTTTCATAAAGCAGTTTGCCGCATAGATTTATTCACTCGAAGCAGTAATCAACAGTTCCCACTTACCACTCGGCTCGGTAGTAGAAAAATGCCTTAATCTTTTAATGGGCCATAAGTCAAACTGTACCGAAAAAAAATGCTAAGCCGTCCATCCTTTAACGACACTGATGGGTTGGATAGATGTAAGCGCTCGCCAGATATCGAGCCCCACGTAGCCCCGCTGTGACACTTTTTATTTGGGCTAAAAGCAACAATCACCGCAACTGTTACAAAGCATCCCAATTACACCCAAACACACCGGCTGCTGTTATGCCCTTTTCTTTGGGTTCGTTTCTACTTTATCCGGCATCCTGGTCGGCCCTGGACCTGAACGCTGTGATGCTACATTTATCGGATTTTAATCACATTTTGCTTTGGTTTTGACCTGCGTAAACGACAACTGCCGCATCGAGCCTCGTTGGTTGTGTTTCCGGTCAAGCATGGCAAAGTGCATCCGGCGCAGAGTAAGTGGCACGAACGAATTCAACCACCGACAACAACGTGACCGAGCTGTGGAAGAAAAAAATGGAGTCGAAAATCCGCACAAAAACAAAACTCAGCAAATGCAACTCCCCATCGACGTATCCGGGGCAAATAGAGTGCGTGCCTAGAAATAATGCAAACACGAAGGAAAAACTTGGCTACGGGAGCTCCTGTTTTTCGGGCTCGAGACAAACGACCAGGCATGTAGAGGGTTTGCCGAAATCGGAATATTAGCTTCGTGCGTGGTACATCCGATGGACAATAGAGGACTGGGCGGACCTGTACGTGGAGCACGGCACGAGGGAAAACTTTGTTATATGGTCGATAATTTGATTGCCTATCAGGAATGGGAACGTATAAAGGGAAGAGCAATCAAAACAGGATCCATCAGCGGCGTACCGGCCGATGCACCGGCCGGACCATGCACAGCAGACAGCACAGAATCTGCGAACCGACTTGCTGTGGGTTTTCCCCTGTTTTTTTTTTGGGTGGTTTTTGCTTGCTGCCGTTACTATTTACGCACCTTTTTTTGTGTGTGCATGTGCGTGTGTTTAGTTGTTGGCCAACAGCATTCATTCCACTGTATGAAATCTGATGATTGGCGCTGCACAGCGAAACAAAAGTTCCATTATATTCTAGCGAACTATTTTTAGCGGAAACCCTGCCCGACTGATACCGGGACAATTCGTGTGAAAGTGTTGATGAAAAATGCAACCATTTCTAATAAAACATCCTACATTCGAGAGGTTTTGGTGTGCTCGGGGTGGGCTACAAATAGCGCCGGTCTAGATTGAAAAGCTTGTGGAATATAAGCAGGAGTGTGTACATAAAAAAAATGCTTAGTAATCCGATACTCGGCAAAGTGCGCTAGAGAGTGAAATTGTTGGAAAACTTGTAGAACAAATATTATCAAACAAAAATAGTGAGCAAAGATAACAAACAAATCGTAATATTTGTTTAAGCGTTTATTAAACCGACAACCAATCAAAAGCGCTAGATATTTCGTTGCTTCACCTTGTTTTCCTGCTCACTAACCAATTGTCCCGGTGGTTGGTACCGCGAGCGGAAAACCGTACGAATTTTAGTTAATTAAAAATTGTTCTTTTGTTTGCCTTCGGTCCGTACCCTGCACCTTTTGCGTGCTGCACAGCAGCTCCTATTTTGGGAGGTTTCTCCGATCATGTTTCATGTCGTTCCTGTCCAGGCTGATGTTTAGCTTCCATCATGGAGTGAAGCAATTGTGGACAAGCGTCCCGTAAGACAAAGATGGAACTCTTTCTGGGTAAAGCTAAGGTGGGACAGGGCTTTGCGTTTGATTTGCTTGCTTGGCACGCACATCGCGTGCATCACCGTGTTGTCCGGCCGGTGGAACTTGAGACGCTTGCGATGTTGCTTCGATACCGGCGAATATAACCGCAGCCATGTTGGCCATGTTGCGTCTGTTCTTTGTGCTACTGTGTGGCTTCGCGGCCACTGCGATTGTGGACGAGGAAGTAAATGCTCCCGAAAGCAAAAATACCTTTCGTACCGGCGATTCGATCACGCGCGCAGAATGTATTTCCCATGCAGGCCGGACGATGCGCTGCCGACCGGGAGACAACGGTGACTCTCGTGGGTTTTGTTAGACAGAACTCTTCGGTTGCGTAATTGAACCCGGGTGAAAAATGAAAAAAAAAACACCAAGCAAAATCATTCAAAGGTTCCGTGCAGCGATGTTAAACAAAAGCTGTTTCGTTCACCTTTCTCTTCCGCGAAGGTTTAATTGGTTCGAGGGTCAATGTAATGTTTTTGTTTTTTTGCAAACTTCCACACCGCGTGTTGCGTGAACGTGCCACCGGTGTTGGTAGGTTTGGAGGAGGCCAAGATAATGCTTCCTTATCGTCTTGTTCTTTCGCCCGGCCAAAGAGACGCTACATAAAGTACGCCACAGACATGAATCACGGGGGCCAAACATCGATCAGATAGTGGTTCGCTCGCATCCAATCGCAATCGGACACGGTACATTGAGCTTAATTGATGAATGAATGAAACGAAAATGGACTGTGCGGACACACGGCACACCGCGGTCCGCGGATACAGTTGGGATGCCGCGTTTCCTCATTTTCTCGCTATCGGTTGTTCGTGAGCTTGTTCGATTTGCAAAAGTGAATTTGTTTGCCGCTCAGTTGCTGCCCTTTTTATCCACCGCCCGAGCATTGCGGTGTGATGACTGGCCGAGCAGATGAGCTGGCGTTCAGCGCTACCGTCCCAGTTTAATGGCGTTGTTTACATATGTTAATCAAATGAGCATAAATCTGATTTGATTGCTTCCGAGTTCGGCAGCAAACGGCGTCCAGATCGGTTGACGGTAATTATTCATGGCAGATTAGTTTCTGCCCCTTCGCCGCCTCCCAATATTGCGACACGACTTACGAAACACGGACACCGGACACAGTTGGTGCTGTGCAGCGGGCGTGCCCGGCCGGTGCATCCAATTTACCCTTCGGTTTCGATTTCCTGCGCGCCAAAAGTGTCGCACTCGCAGTGCCGAAAATTGGGACCGCTTTTTGATCATAACCTGGGGTGAAACCAGGAAAGCAGGCAATCGGTGGGCTGAGTGAAGAAGAAGTGAAGTTTCGTAGGAGAAGGTAAACAGAATTATTTAGTAGCTGAATTAGGGTGAAAGATTTGTTTTGCAATTATTCTAATAGAATTAACGTATTTTGAAGCAGTGTTTGAGTTACAAAGATTGATGAATGTTGGATTTGAAAGCTACAACTTAGAAGTTATTTACAGAAAGACAAACCACTATCGCGTGTTTCGGGAGGAAGCGAAAGAAAAAAAATGTTCAGAGCTTTCCTCAGCAGCTGATGAATGTGGCGGTACAGCACAACAGAACTGATTATCATAGAAACCTCAAAAGGCGCACGTCACATTTGTTCACAAAATATGTTTCCCTTTGACGTTTCCGCCACGGTTTCGCCTAAATTACGGTGTGAAGTTGTTGCCGACGCGTACAGCACCCGGCTAAAGGATTGTGCCCGTGAGCACCATCGGGATCGGGAGCAAAATGGCGCGTATGACCGCATGGAGCCAACCGCTGAGATTGGCTTGCCTTAATTTGTTCCTTCCACCGGTTGCGGTCCACCGTGGATGGATGGGTGGTTTTGCTAACCGACGATAAGAAGCAGTATCATGCACGCTGGCACACACTGTGCATACACACACACACACACACACACACACGGTAGGGCTTGCTCCAAATTCCAAAGCCACGCATCACGGACGGATGATTAAGTGTAACTTCTGAAGTCGTCCCATCGCTCCCAAAATGCTCCCACGAGGTGCGGGGTAACGCACGTAAGTTTGGCACACGTACAACTAGCACACACACACATGGCCTAGTATGCTAGTGTTGCCGACGACTGGCCGTGATCTGGACTGGCCGGGGTGGCTTTTTGGGGAGTGCTAACGATACACGCCCGCAAAGCGCACGCATTAGCTGTGGCGCTCATACGAACCGTTTATCAGAGGCGTAAATCAAAATTTACATAAAGTTACACGATAATTCCTGGCAGCGAGAAAACTTTCGTTCGTTTTGCGTTTTTTTTTGTTTTGTTTCCAGCGGAAAAATAACATCCTCCCCCACAGTTGCGTCGGATCGGCGGCCATGCACGCTGGGATTAGTCTGGAGCATGGGGGAGAAGAATCAGGGCCGTCGCTTCTTACGATCACGTGGATGTTGTTTGTGTTCGGTGCATGCTTTTGCGTGTGGGTAAGGTTTAAAGATGGCAGCGCAGGCTAGGTTAAAGAAGCCGAAAGAGTACTCGGGAGTTTGGATAATGTTAGAAAACCCTTTAGCGAACCATTGCCATTTTACGTCAACCATTTCATAGTATGATTTGAAATTGTTAGACTTTGTGGATCTAAATTTGGTCTGCAGTTCTTAAGAACTAACTAATACTTGACTGAGAACATTAACATCGAAATCGAGATCTTTCTTCGTGCTGTAAAACCATGGCAATGGCCGATTCTTCTCGGAAGGTATACATTGTTTAATTAAATTCATTGCTTGCTAGTCACTGACATACTTAATCATGTCCATGGGGCTACGCAAACTTGTTTTGATCCATCTACTATCTTCTCGGAACACTCTTGGCTTTTCCAGGACACCGATGTGTTGTCGATGAAAGCTGTTCGGTCGGTTTTCGTTACCAACGTCCAGGCGGTTAGCGACCGAGACCCATCTTCAACCATCAGCTCGGGAAGCCTTCATGTCCATCCGCATTCCAAGAAAACTGCGTGGAAAACTGTGCTGTTAAGCGTTGGATTTTTATCGAGCCACTCTTTAATCATCGCAGCATCAAACAGAGCCCTTCCAATTGGCTATTGTCTTACCGGTTCCGGACAGTTCCGGTTATTGAAAGAAACTCGCCAATCCATGTGTTTAGAAGCGTCCTTTATGGTGGATTTTTGATGTTGTAGCATATAGTATGGGCAGTTTTGACAATGGAGCTCTGTTGAAACCCTCCAAAAGTTCGAAATTGGTTCACGCGTTGTTCGCTGTGCTGAGAATTAGTTGTGACTATGCCATCTAGGAAATATCGATTACGCTTGATATTGGCCGTACAACAGGCCAGGCATGGAAATGACGATTTTGATGGGGCTTTTTCGGGAACTCGATTGTATTCATGTGAAAACTCGATAGCAATCCAGTGGAAAGTGATAAACAACTGATACCAGATCACAGGATTTGTTTCCTTGTAGAAGAGTATTTAGTCTCAAAATTTTAGGACTGATCGTAACTTTCATACACCACCGAGAAGGTGTGAAAAGATCCACATAAATCATACTTTTGACAGTGTCCAAAGAAATTGAACCACGCTCACTTTCACGTCCTCCCAACGTCCGGAGTGCCTTCCTAACACGGTACGATCTTTACGGGTCAGCGTGAAGCGATTCCGTTTTCATACGTGTTCGGCGATGCCGGTGTGCGAAAAGTGCGTCCCGGCAATAAATTAAATCAGTTTCGGAAAATCCCTTTTTCACATTCGGTTTGCCAATTGCCGTCAGGAGCAGTCGGGAGTGATCTTTTACGTTGGCGGAAAGCTTTAAGCACAATTTATTTCCTTCGCTTCCGCGCGAAGGCAGACACAACAGGCAATGGTTTTATGCTGTCTGGAGGTGGTTCTGGGTTCGCTTCGGACGTGTTGATAAGAAAGTGAAACCACTCTGTTGCTCTCGCATTGGTTTGTGTCGTTCGTGCGTGTGTGTGTGTGTATGTGTGTGTTTGGGCATGGTGGATTGCCGGGAAAACATCTAACAAAGCATAACGAAAAGCCATCAGCAGTCTAGATGCGTTTCGCGCAAACACGCACCGGCGTAAAATCGACCCCGTTAAGCCGGTTAGATCAAGATGGTTAGACTGGGTGATGAACCATGCTGCCCTTTTTTGCTTTTTTGTTTGCTGCGGTAAATTCATCTTCAGGTTCGCGTTGCGTTGACGTGCGGGTGCGTTAATAACTGGCAGTCGAGCAAATGAACGGGGAAGGACCGTCGTACTGGGACTGGAGAGCAGGTTTGATGAAGATGACGGTTTAAGAAAAATCAGCAATCGCTCGCTGTTCGGAAGGCGACGAACTTGGGCGAAGAAAAACATACGAGACGAAGTCCCCGGTAGTGTGGAATTGGGAAATGAAGTGGATAATTTGCTTTCTGTTTCGTCGCATCGCACCCAGCCTAAGTGTTTCCGCAGAACCGAGTTGGCGAGAAGAGTTTTTCTTGCCATGCTTCGCTAGCCTTCTATGGCTGGTTCTAGTTGAGGGAGGGAGGGGGGGGGGGGTGAGGCGGGGGGAAACCCCGAGCGAAGCGTTGCGTATCCTAGACGCGTGTGCGTCTACACAGTTGAAGGTAAAGAATGAAGCGAGTTTTTCTTTGGACCGTTGTTCAGTTGCGTCAACTGCCACGGAGCAAATGTGAGAGTATATTTTTTTGCGGGATTTTTCTTTACTTCATCTTAGGTGGAAGAATATCGCGTGCTTGCGTGTGTCTGTTTGTATCGCTAGCTTAACTTGACAAGCAATTCATGAAGGAGCTAAAGAGAGAGAGAGAAAAAAGAAGGCGAAAACAAACAACGATCGAGCCGAAATCCAGCCAGCCAGCAGTAGATTCAAAATGACAGCAAAAGGCTTGTGATTTAGCTCGTTGGAGAATTTATTGACAGAGATAAGCGAGTTTATTAGAAATGATTTAATCAAACGGTGCACAGGGTACGAGAAATCAAATCGGGACGTTACGGCTGCTCCGAGGAAATTCCCCGAACGTTTCATTTCGGTGAAAATTCGTCTTTCGACAAATCTGCTCGTAGACAACTAGAATAAACATACGCGAAATGGAAGCAGCAGCACAAAAAAATATTGATGGGTTTCGCCGAGGGAAAATTCCACTCCGGGATGCAAATCGCTGAGTTATGCTAATGGCATTTATACTACAAAAATGAGCAGCAGCTATGCTATGGGACAGACTGAATTGGGGGTTTTTGGGACGGGGAAAAAAAGAAAAATGAGCCAAGACGTAGGCATTTTTAAATATTGAGTCTGACGTACTGTAATAGCTGCTGGAAAAGATAAAAACAACTGGGTATCCTAGGAACCCGCCGGCCACATCCGAATGCTATCTGAAATGGGATCGGCACCTTGGGCATGGTGCATGTAAAAGTTCGACCAAAACAAATCTCTGTAAAGCAATACGTTGAAATGAGGCGAAATGTTTCGTTTTCATGGAATAGACACAAAGAAACGTTGCTTCGGATTCGGTCCATAAAATGGCATGCGAACTGTGTTGGGGTGGGTTGGTTTGAAATGGAACTTGTGTGGATACATAATTGACCAATCGTGCTATCGGTGGCTTTTGATTACCTATTAAACTGGGTAGGGAAATTAAAATTATCTAAGACATTTGAGTACTACAGGGTTCGTCCGACATTAGACTGAAGATTGAATATGTTCCAGCTTTAAAAAAGCGGGAATACGCTTTTCATATTTGCTACAAAAATCCCGCGGACACCTTTTCTCCCACAAACAAACGCCCCCTAGAACAGTGTTCCGGCTTTCCCGAGCGTGCGACTATTTAGTGACACTAATAATTTCTTACCTTGTACCATTTTTCTCCACCGCCACCCTTCAAACGGAATCCCACGGACGGCTTGTTTTCGTCCTGTTTCTTAGTTTGTTAGTTTGGTTTCACACGACTGTTCGAGCCCCCGCAGACGGCTTGAACGTGCTTTGAATATTAATCACCACCACCGAAAGCAGCGACAGGCACCCGTATCGGTGTTGCTGCAAACTGCCTACATTTCCTCCGTGCTGGTTTTTGCGTTTTTCGCGTGCAGAAACAATTAACGGGCAGGGTTCTACGCCGTCCAAAAAAGCTCTGAGGGTTGACATTTCGCTGTGATGGCATAATAATTTAGGGGTCCCCGTTTTGTCGTTGTCGCCAAACTAATGTTTTGAACCGAACGAATCATTTGTTCGATAAACAGGCTGCAACATGAGCTAAGAGCCGACGGCGGAATGGTGAAGTCGAAAATGACACAGCACGGATTTAATTACAATATAATAAAAATAATGAGTCCGTGAGGGTGGTAGCAAACTGGCGGGAGGCGTACGCCCACGATACGGGCCGGATACATTTAACAAGAAGCAACGCGTGCACAGTTCGTAGCCGAAGCAAACACATTATTGAGCTAGCATCGTTTCGGTTTTTTCGAATTTTATCGTACACTGCTCGCATTAGTCGGCCATCAGTACGGTTCGCGCGGGGGAGTTTGAATACTCCCCGTATCGGTTCGACCCCCCCCCCCCCGTTCGACAGTAGTGCGCGTTATCAGTTATGACTTCCGGCGGTGTCTTGCCAACGTGACGAGAGGATGTTTCGAGAGGATTTGAAAAAAAAAACACCAACGAGAAACCGTGCCACACTGCCAAACTCGGCCATAACAAGCTGACATTTAATGAACGTCATTGGTAGGCGGTTCGAACCGATCCTTGCCAACAGGAAGCCATTGGCGAAACGCACGACCAAACGGGCAATACGTAGACCGGCGGGAAAACGGTACACAATATGGCAGCGCGTGGGGGTCTCTTTCTTCTATCTAGCTGGTGCCGTTGCTTTTGTTGGGGGATTTCGCGTCGGATGGCAAGAAGAAGCCAAGCGCATAATTCGATGTCAGTTAGATCAGTGCTAGGCGAACACAAAACTCTCAGTCACACACACACGAACACCCTGGGACGGACCGGGACCAGGTTTATTGTCATGCCGACGATCCACACCAAAAAAAAAACCTCCGCGTCAGTAGTAAGACGAACGATAAAAGCGGAGTGCCAACCCAGCATCGTAAAGAGTGAGACATTCCCGGGGTGCATGTTCTGCATGCGAAATTAGAAGTTTTCTTATCACGCGGCCGGTTCTTCTGCACCCGCCGGAGTGGGTTGGTTGGGCACTTCCGAGGGATTTCATCTGCACCGTTGCGGAAGGCGTGCCCGTGTTTGAAGTCGTGGTGAAAGGCCGCGCTTGCCAAGGCCAGAAGGGGCTGGTCGGTCTGCCCGTCTATCTGTCTGTCTGTCAGCGTTTGTGGAATGAAACTAACGCGATGCAGCACTAGCGAACGGTCGTATGCGTCGTATGATACGCGGCAGATGTGGGAATATTGAGCGGGAGCAAGAGCATTTCATTGAATCCCATTCTTATCGAACGCGGATCATCACCACGATCCCGTGTGTGACTGGATCTAGATGGATTGTGCTCGGTATTGCGTGTACGTCTTGCTGGTTAGTTTCTGACTGGTTCTGCCGAAGAAGAGCTTGAAATGAAGCTAATGTAGTTATTGGATGTATCTGTAGTACGTCCTATTGTGGATAGTATAAGCTGTATCTTGACAGGAAGGTTTGAGGAATGTTTGGAGATCATAAACATTAATGTGCAAATGAGATTTTAAGAGCAGTGATAGGGTTCAGATTGCAAGTTTTCGTGAGAGGAGCTGTTTTCTCGTGTGTTCGTGAAAATGGAATACTTTATCAGTAATTTTATATAAAAATATTAACAGAAAATTTTCAAATTGATTATCCCAACGCATCTTTTTTGCTTGTGATTCGTTATGTTAAACAGTTTGCTGCCAGAGCTGCAGACCGTAAGGTCATTATTGTGTTTCCTATGAAACTAATTGAACAGACTGTCTCCCCTGCCATCTGGTTCACCCGCATTTGATCACCACCAGTATAAGATTACTGTCCGAAGACCTTATACGCGGAAGATTTGGTCGGAGACGTAAGACGACCGACTAGTTTTACGTATCCTATATCCGACCGTCTATCCGCCTATCATTGATCCACACAAGCTTTGTGTGTACCGTTCCCTTTCGTACCGTTGCTTTGATACGTCCTATACTTTGTTGCTGATGGTATTGGTGGTCTCCGGTGACGGCACCACTCTTCACCGGAAGTAAAAGCGGTCATGTATGCCGTAACCGAGCGACACACAGTATTGCGACACACTGCAACATAGAAAGCTGACATGGTACCAGTGCTATCAGATACTAGCCACGCTGACGAGTTTTAAGGAATCAGTTGAGGGCGGTTCACGTGCCGTGCATGGTTTTATTACTCCTCAGCAAACGGTTTTGGGTATTTGGACGATTTCATTCGTATAATCGAACACACGAGGCAAGAAATTAATTGTAACACTTACTTCTTACCTCAACATTGACGATTCCGATAAATGAGTAACGCCTACCGCCGCTAATCTCGGCGAAGATAGGCAGCCGGGAGCAAAGCAGCCAAATCAACGGCTATTTACTTCCCGACGCACAGCAAAGCAAGATGGATTGATATGCGTGATTCATCAGCTTCTTAGCGGTGCGGTGGAAAAATCATTGCACCGGTGGACCGGAGACGGCACAGCAACGTACAGCCTGAAGGACGAACTGATAAATGTCACCCTCGCCGCCTGCAGACGGGGTAGGGTAAATGTAAAAGTAAACAATCCAATCGGCAACACCAACAGAAGCTGCTGAACAGTTTAATGGACTTTGCGCGATAATGTGCGCGATGTGTGTTCGGTGTGAGTATGCAAATAGGACCAGGGATGTGTGCTTGTCTTTGTCACTCTCTCTCTGTCGGCAAAGCTACGGTTTTGGGTTTGGGACCAAAGTTGGAGTTAAAATATGTTTTCAAAGAACGCACCAGCCGCGACTTCACGATTCGCTTCGGCTTGAGAAGTTTACCTTTTTTCGCAGCTTTTGCGAGCGTAGGACGCCGCACAGCTTTGGACTGTGGCAAATCAACATTAAACGATTCGGCGAATGAAAATATTCCATTACGTATCAAAAAGTGGCAAAACACGGGCGCTAGAGAAAGTTTGCTGGCTGCTGAGTGTCCCGTTTTCCACCACCTACCCTAGCCCGCCCGATGTGCTTTGTGCATGTGAATGGATGCAAAAATCTTCACACAGTGTGCTGTTTCACGATGACTCGCCGTACAAAAGTGGAAAGCGGTTTCGTTTGGTTGGTTTGATTTGGTGAGTATGGTAAATGACTAAATGGAAGGGATTGCTGAAGTGACACTTTTGTCATCCTTTTGCTCGTCCCACTCGCCAATCCACCATGGTGTCGGGGTGTCACACATTTTTTTCATTTCGTATTGGTGAAAGAGTAAAGTTTGCTCTAAAATATTCATCCCACCTAATAAGGTGGAAAATGATGGGAAAATGCTTTTAGCATGCATAAAAATCTGAAAAACCACTCATACGTGCCCGCCATTCGGTCGTCCTGCCCAAATGGGGGCCCTTTTCGCGCAGTACACAAAGGCGAAAGACATGCAACAGAAAAGGAAATGTATAAAAGAAAAAAAACACACACACACACACACAAACGTCACGCGAACGAGTGAGCAGAATTGGGAACTGGGAAATGGTGCTAGCGTTTGTTCCGCGAGATGGATGTGAGGCGTGCGTTTTTAGAGTCACCCTTTGCTTTCTTTACGATCAAAAACCACCACCACCACCACCACCAGGGAAGGTTAAGGATTCACGGGAAATGGGTCGAGTTGAAGGTGATGGAGATGAAGTTCATAAAAGCGAGCGAGCGAGCGAGCGGTGAAGAAAACTTCCTGTTTATTGCAACGGAAGCTGGAGCTGGAGGCTGAGGATGGATGCCGATGCTGGTGGCGAAGGTTACGATCGTGCGAGAGGAAACGAAAATGAAAGTTTTTCCGCACATCCGATCATTTCGAAGTTTTCGTTGAGGATGTTAAGAAGCCGCGAGGAACTGTTTTTTTTTTTGTCAGTGGAACTCGGGAATGATGCAGAATACTTATCTTGTGGACATCGCAAACTGTGGGAAATTTAGAACTTTAAAATGTGCATATAAGGTTGAAGGATTTTTTTAACAAAATTGTATTGAAGCTTTACAGCACCGGTAGAGCTAGCCAAATCAGTAATTCAGTGGGTATAAAAACTTGAAACATTATACAAAATAGAATTTCACACTTGCCTTTGCAGCAGTCAATATCTCAAGGAGAGGCGGTCGAGTGGTCGAGGCGATAGCGGCGCCGGCAATCACACGGCAGGACCGGAGTTCAAATCCCATCCAGACTGATTCCCCGTACGTAGGGCTGACTACTTTGCTACGGGTAAATTCAAGTCACAGAAAGGTAGAAATGGCAGGCCGAGATCTTTCGAGGTTGTATAGTGCCAAGGAAGAAGAATATCTCAAGGATTCATCACAAAAAAAATATTTTTTTTTAAATCTCTAAAATCCCAGTAGATTAAACCGAGTGCAAGATGGTTGCAAAAAGAAAGGGCTTTTCAAGAAAAAAAACCTGTTTTAAAAGAAACTTTCCGCGAACGTTATGGCAAACGAATCGTTACAAAAAAAAAAAATCAAAGAAGTGGAAAAGCGGTTCGCTGAAAGCTGCCAGCGCTGGTGTGCGTTGGGCTGCGCTGTTGTAGCGTGATGATGCCGCGAATGAGCGAAAGTGGCAACATGTTTTATAACGACAGCATGCTCACCGCATGATGACGATGTACTTTTGATAGCAACGGAAAGCTTTCCTTGTGCTGAAGTGTTTCCCCGAGCCGGGGGGTGGAAACATGCTAGTGCGTGGGCCACCTCCGTGGGAAGTTGTAAAAGGAGTGTGTTTCGAAGTTTTTCGTTACGCAGGCACGTCAACAAACCAATCGGCACGTTAAGACAAACAGAGAAGAGAATCGGTGAGTGGGTAATGCATTCTTCTAGCCTGTGCATATTTCGGTGTCTCGATACTCTCGCTTGCCGCGAAACAAAAAAAGTTCCACCACCATCAACATCATAATTTAAATCAACCATCCGAACGGGAATGTTGCGTTCACGCATCAGAAGAAATAAAAAAAAAGCGGATAGCAGCATCCATTTCGTTATGATTTGCCGCCGGTCGTCGGCAGTATGTCGAAGCCGGTGTAAAAGTTTATCGTGTCAATATTGTCCTGCAGTTGTGTGGCGGTGCACTTGTGCGTGACGGAAAATCTGCACGAGCCGGGGAGAAAATTTACGGTGAGAGTGTGTTTAGTGCCTAGAAATTGCACCGTGCTAGATGCTTTTTTCTACCAGCGAGCAATCTACCCGCTTTAAACACCGTCGGTCGGGTGTTAAATGTTAGTCGAACGTAAAATGCGCCTGGAATGATGTAAAAAAAGTAAGCTTTACGATGGATTAGATGGAATTCATTTACGATCACTGCGCACGTTTTGCTACCGGCAAACCGGGAGCAGATCGATTGGTCCGGTTTATCTTGGTTGATGGCGATAAACACGATCTGTCGTTAAAATCGAATAGCCCAATGAGGTAGACCAGGGTTGCGGCATTGCTGATGCTGGTTTTTTGATGTTTTATTTCTGTTTATGGAACAGCAACAAAAAATGAAAATTTCATGCGCTAGACATGTGAATATCATGCAGAATGATTAATCGTAACATAAGTATGCTGATCGCTTTACCACACGGTCGTTTAGGTAAGCTTTACGTTAGATAGCGCTATCGAACATAAGGTTAGGTGCTAAAGCTTTACTTAACTTCAAACTCTTCGTATACATTGGCTTTATTCAATGTGTAGAAAAGTGTGTAACGATCAATGTTTCTGGTGTGGCTTATAAAGTCCTAAGAAGCTTTCTGCTTAAAGAATTTGAATTTGATATAAATTCGTGTTTGAATCGTGGAGGCCTGCGCTCCTAGCTCTTGATGTATTAAAGCCCCAGCAACCTAGAACAGCCGAAGACTTCCTAAGGCCGTAGTCCCAAAAGGAAGAAGAGGACATGCTTTAAATCAAATCAAGGCACTCACCCAGTTTAAGTTGTTTTTTTCATTCAGAATCGAAATTCAGCTCGATTGTATAAACCTCAAAGCAAAGGCTGTTGTATTCAGTGCAACATGGCATTATCCAATGCTGCCTTACTGGGTGCCTTTCTTTTAAGCATTCTACCAAACCAAATGCATCCCGAACCATCGCTACATTTGTTTCCATTTGCGCTTTTGAGAGGGCTAGAGCAAACTTAATCTGCTTATCCTCGCGTACGTCGGGTTGAAACGAAATTGTTTGGTTTCGGACGCCGTTCCCATTGCTTCTAAGCCACGCAAGCTGGAGTTCGTGGTTCTGATTTCACCGATGCCATTACCGATCCCGATGGTTTAGCTGGCAGTGGCAGCGGTTTTGGGCTGCACCGAAGCGGATTCGCGACGGAACGATTTTTGTACTTGTGTACCTTCTACTTAGCGGCCGACAGTGACATCACGGCCCACGGACACGTATTTGCTTTCAAAACGACAATGTCCTAATGTCACCGGGCTTTGTGACGGGTGAAATGCAAGAAAGAGAACAAAAAAAAAGAAGAACGAAATAAGACCGGAATATGGTCCCCATATTTGCGCCACAAATCATACTTTGTCCGCCAATGAGTCATCAAACGGCAGAAAAAGTGGCCACGGAGGCACGGACAGGTCGTGCCGGAAATGTGTTGGAAGAGCGCAGGACAGTTGACCCCATAATATAAAGGAGCGTAGATACGTAGAAATAGAGCGTCGGTGATGTGCATCACCCGTTCGACAAGCCACCGCCAGGTTCAAGGAAGATCAATCATAATTAAGCTACCATCAGCTTGCCTGGCCGCAATGAAGCCGCTTAATTCAATTGCCTTGCTGCATCGTCTGCCGGGCATCGGACGGTTTCTGTGCAAAGGTTCGGCGACTGCAGGACAAGTAGGACTATATTTTATTCATAAACAAGAAATCATGAACTACCACCCGAACAACGAGCCACGCGCAAAAGGGAAACCGTCACGAAGGTTTTGCAGAAGGTGGCGTACCTTACCCCGTCGGAGATACTTTCTTTCCGCCGGCTGAACTAACTAGACGCATCCTTCTGGGCGCACTCGAGGGATTTGCTGCTTAAACGCAGCGGGCTCCTTCCGTGTGGCAGACATTAACAGCATGTCGGAAGTAAATGGATTTGACACTCGACCGTCAACTGTGATTAATGGCTTTTTAATGGAGTGTAAATAAGCGTACCCGATGTAAACATGGTTCAGGATTCGCCAAGCTTTCTCCGACCGTTGCAGTGACGTTCGCGGGCTGAAGAGGCTGAAGGATGAATCCTCGAGCGTCGCTGGCCTCGACGCTTCGGTTACGCGGGCCTCCCATCGCTGGCTGAACACTGTCAATCTGATAATGATGGTGAGTCTGATTGATTTTTCTCTGCCGAGCTGCTCGATTCCGCAGAGTGTTGACTTGCCGCTGACGTCGGTTCGAGGATTGCGGGTGGATTAAAAGCGCCTCACCAGGCATTATGATTATGAACTCGGACGAACAGATGCTCTTTATGTTGTTGGGTGCGTTTTTTGTTGCTGTTGCTGTTACTTGCTCTCTCTCTCTCTGTGGAATCGGTGCAGTTCATTTGAACGTGAAATGGTGGTAGATTTCAATGCGTCCGTCCACGCCCTTGGGGCGGGTGGTTTCCGATGGGCTGCGGTTGCTGCGGTTTTTCTAGCGATTTGCGTAATTCCTCGAGCAGGTTTTGCTCGGGCCGACTTCTTGCCGGACGCACCGGACTGCACTCGCGTCTCGGTGGTGTGTCCGGTCTATTCGTGCGCTTCGGCCGATTGACGGACACGAGAAGTTTGCTGTTGAGCTCGCTTTGACGAGAGGATTTTCCACCGGTTGATTTAGATTCCATATTGTGCTAACGGCTGTATTTTAGAGAAAAACAGGCACACACACACACGCACACAGGATAATATGCGCGTGGGCCTACTGAGATGGGAAAGTTATAGCGCGGGCACGTGCACGATGAAGGTGATGAAAGATTGCCATTTTTAGCATCGATCGGAATGGTTTGCTACGGTAGGCACAGGATGCATGCTGGCGGGGATTTCAATACTATAAATCACGCCGGATTAGCCCGGCCCGACGCACTATTGCCTGTGTGACTTGTGAGTGAAAAAAAAACCCCTCCCGGTAAGAACCATTGAAGACCAAGGGGAAAAAGAACTGAAGCTGGTCGTTATGAGTCCTGTTTTTTTTGTTGTTGGTGCTCCCATCTTGTATTTTTCCCATCATCATCCCCGGTGCAAAGGGTAGTGCCGGTTTGTGCTGGGAACGTAACGTGGTAGTTTCGAATTTCATAAATTATCATTTGTGCCTCAATAAAACGCCGCATGCCATTCCCATTTGGGTTTGTATACTGTTTCACTTCACGGTAGCGGACAGTTTTCCTGTGCTGGCTGGGTCGGGTTGCACTTTCTGCTGTCACCACCTTTGCCGGAACGGAAAGCAAGCAGAGGTGGTGCGGTGGATCTTCCACTACCGGAATAGTGCGACTACCCCGAGTTTAGGTTTCGATTATTTATTTTTATTATCCCTTTTACTCACTAACACGCTTTTGTTTGGGCCCGGTCGTTCGGCGATATGCGCGAGGAAAAGTTGCGCCAAAAGAGCTCAGTGCATCGGCAACCGGCACGAGTTATGGCACAAAGTTTAACCAATTTTGGAGATTTTCTCCGTGTCTTTGGGTGCCGGGATGCGTACTTCGGGTATTCCGTGTGCCCCGTTTGCGGAGAAAATTTTGCTCGCGTCGCCCTTTGTCTGACCGAGCGAGAAGTGCATAGATGAGAAAAGTTTAAATAGACCACACTATCCCCATGGCGCTAGCTTCTTCTACAGTTTTAATGATGCTTGGGCCCGGCGAAAAGTATCCTTCCGCTGAGGGGTACGGGTGCTGCACGGGCCTGCGAGTGGCGTATAAATTGCGTCACTTTATGGTGCGACGACATGCTGCGCGCGGGAGCGGCTCGGACGGCGGACCCCGTATCGGGCGGAATCAAGGGCGGAAGCAAATGTCGATGCGTATCGGATTGCTAATAAGATGAGTTTTGTTTGTGGCTCAGAGCTCGTACCCAAACTGAGCTACCACGTGCGGTGGTTCTAAAACGGTTTGATTAGTCTCGACTCGACCGTTGACCGTATCTGGGCGACGTCCGGTTTCCGTGCCGGGGCCGCCGTTCCGGCATCCGGCATTAGAATATGGTATCGATACACAGGCAAACCCAGGGTATTGAACCACTGTCGAAACGACCGGGTATCCTGTCTGAAACCGGTAAGAGAGCAAATAATTTATTCTTTCACGGAAGTCCCTCTTTGGAGACGAAGCGTTCGGTTTGCTTTAGGTTTTCCCGGGCTCTCCGGGCTACGCCATCGGCTCCGATGCTGTGGGCAGGAAGTTTTACGAGCGAGTAAGCAGATTGTACGTTTGCGGGTGACAAAGCGTCCGGAAGGTGCACGGTTTTTAACGGCAAGCAGTGTGTGTTTCTTACATTAGCTGCGGGGTAACGTTTAATCACTACACTAGCTTTTAGCTGGGCAGAAAGATTTAATGGAAGTCACGCGTGGCGTGAGCAGTTTACGATCATTTTCCGGAGCGTATACAGTGAGATTACAATGGCAGTACTTTAAGATCACCCAATTAACAGTTGGATTGTTTGCTTTGGCTGTGTGAAGGACCTGGGACCACTAAAAGCCATTGAAGATGGTTGAGAGAGTTCTTAAGGTCGGCTGGTTTTTTACTCTCACATACGATCATCTGCTAATCGGGCCAAACGTTCCAGATGGTTTGGTGCTATGGTCTAATCCTTCTAGCGTGGTGGCTTGACCGTTCACGCTGCTGCTGGAGCGTGTGTGTGTGTGTATCCGGGCCGGGCAAATAAAGTGAAGCAGAAAGTAAAAATAGTCTAGCTAGTGCATGGAAAAGTCAAAACAGCAAACTAGTCGCACACCATTTAATGCTATTCAAATTTATGGCATTCATGAATAGATAAACCCATTTTCTTAGCATTTTCGTGGCGGCGGACAGTCAATGGATGGTGAGCGCGATGATTGACTGCAACTGGTCACAATGCAGTTGCACGTCCACGTGTTGCTGGTTCGAATTGGCGGTAATTGGAAGTTTTATTTATGAATAACTTTAGCACAAGATAAGACCCGAATGTTGACGTGCGAAACATGTGCTTGTTATTTTCATTTTGGAAAATATAAATTTTTGGGTTATTTTTGGTTTAATATTTGTTTGTTAGATTAATAGTTGAGTCTTAGTCGGGTGATTTGGTAAGATGTAAAATTTAATGTTCCGCTTTATAAATTTTAACCACACAGCATCAAACTTATTGTGAGCTCACGGAAGACACCGGACGGTGGCAAGGTACTCAACCTCATCTTGTTGCCAACAAACGAATATCTCCCAAAGCTACATTCGAACGATGTTCCCGAAAGATATACGAGTGTTCTTAGAGGCACCTTTGTGCTTTTAGACACTTCGCACGTCTTTCGCCACCTGAATTTCGTAACAGAGACGGGTTTAGTTTATCCACCTCGCTTTATGTCCTGCTCGGCTCCGTTAGCAGTCGGCTTTCGTTAGGGGCTGTTTAAAATTCGTTTTCCAACCGAAAGCATATTAGCATTATTAGGTACTATGTTTTCCGAGGTTCTGCAGTTTTTCGTATTGCTTCGCCACGAGGTGCAAGGTGTTCAGCCTGTTGGATGCTGCCTGTGTGGGATTGTGGGAAAACAGGAAGCAAAAAACGTAAAACTGTCCTTTTGTCGCTGTGTTTTGTTTGCTGTCTACCAATTCTTTGTTTCGTGCCGTCTCGAATGCACTTCCGTGAGTGCGTTTTACGCCGTTGGTCAAGCTATTACAATCTCACCGGGTAGATTCTTGGGAGGTGTGTTAAACGATTTATAGCGGGAAAAACGTTTAGCAAAAGGCCTGCGACAGCTTTACGGGATGCCCTCCTTTTATTAGCTTCCCTTCCCAATGGTGGCGCACCCTTCGCGTTTGAGCGCCCAAACATCGTACGGCCGGACGGAAGCGATTGGCTCTTCACGCGTCCACTCGAGTCAAATGCCACCACCCGTTTGAGGTTAGGCTACGGCGGGTTATACGACCACCGGGGGATAAAAACAAACGCACCGCGACCTTTTTTCTTTTGCCTTCAATTTGTAACAGCGTACGTACGGCAGAATCCCTGCCGGTTGGTCGATCATAAAGGTGTCAGTGAGTTGGGCATTGGTCTTGAAGTGCAAGGGGAATATAACAATCACAACGTCACAAGCGGAGTCCGCGGTTCATTCATACTGCAATTACACTCCATTATGTCTTTACGTATTTTCGACCCCGTTCCCTTCTCGGCAGGTTCTACGGGTGGGGTGCGAGGGTCGTCAACGATCTCGGGATGTTTTTGTTCAAGGGTTGGGAAAATAAAAACACCACCAGGAGAAACTGTTGTAGAGGGGAAATTATATGTAGGGCCAAGGCATTCGCTTACGACCCGATTCACCCAATTCGTTTCATCCCGCTCTTCTTGGTTCCCGTTCGTATGGGTTGAGATTGTATCCTTTCGCTGACTGTGTCCCCTGCCATGGAGGGAGTTGATCTCCACGGCGGTGAGATGGTTACGAGACACCGAGAGACGTAAAGCAGGGGCTAAGCGTGACAAAAAGCAAATAAATACATCAGATCGTTAATAGCGAATACGTAGCGATGCTTTTTCGGGCTCTGTTTTCACATCGTTAAGGGGATTAGAGCTTGCTTTAGCGTTTGCCATTTTTGCATTTTCCATGAAGTGAAGATCTTAATGCCTTTATTTACGACAATGCTTGGTTTTGGTGATGAGTGTGTTTTGTTTCGGCGTGTCGGCTTGCTTATAGGGTTAGCAGTCTACCACCGAGGTGATGTATTTAATTATGAAACGTACGATTCTTTTTCGTAGGTGTTGATTGCTGCAAAGAAAGTGCGATGAGGTTCGAAAAATGGAAGCAAAAAAATGATCTCGAAGTTGTATTAAGATTGAAGAGATTCACAAAGTAATTTAGACTGATAAGACTATAGGACTGATTGTCCAGTGAAAGAACTTAGAAGAAGAGCCCACTTCTACCGGTGATAGATGCGACAGCGGCGCCATAGATGCGACACGGCAGGACCGGGGTTCAATTCCCATCCGAAGCGTTCCCCTATAATGAGAACTCACTTGATTATCCAACTACGTGGTATCATTGAGTCTAGTAGGTCTAGAACTAGCAGACATAACCTTAAGAGGTTGTTAGGACCAGAAACGAAGCATCTGCAATATTAAACGATTTACTCAAATGATCAATGTATTTAACTCCATCGCTTGTTCCTCAACTACATGTGACTACAATTATAATCACACTAACACACGAGAGAAAAGCGCAAAAGGCCATTGATAGGCGTAAATGTAGCCTCCAAAGTGCATCAGGTCCTACAGTTTGGCCAAACCACCGAGCAGTTTGAATGGGGGGGCCATCTTACATTACACATACCTCGCCCATGGTTTCACGTTTATTATACGGATACAAGCAACTCAAACAAACAGCAAAACAGGTCCGGTAAAAAAAATCCAACTAATGCAACCCAACCTTTCACATACAATCCTTTCGCCCGGGGACCGTAATGTTTGTTAATCCTATTAGGTAAGATTTTTGAAAGTGTTAAACATATGTGCCTTTTATTTATGCTTGCCATCAACGGATTCCCAGCCATCATGTCGTTGTGCATATTTTTCCTTTCCCGGCATGTTTTTTTTTCTTCAAGCTGCTCTTGCCTTCGTGAGCGAGATGTGTACTTGAGGTTGGCTCGTTTGCTCATTTGCCTAACGATTACGAGCAGTGTGTCAAATGTCGTCCTTACGCTGGTTGCTTTTCGGACCATCCGTGGTGCATGTTTGCAGATGTATCTTTCTGTAACATTTCATCCACCGCCATGTGATTCATTGCAGCTGTTTCTTGGATAGGTTTCGGTCACGGAATCCAACCGGATACGTACGCTAAGACCGTCAGCAGCCTAAAACCGTGCTGACGGTTGCTAGCCGTGCTGACGGTGTGTTTGTCGTCGGGGGGATACTTTCGGTGGTCGGGTGTGTTGATGACAGTCGTATTAGTGCACAGTCTAATGATGTTACTATGAAATGGTTATAACATTGATATATTTACAGTGCGAGTTGTGTGAAACTGATTTAGCTTCATGTTGATTGTGCATTTGACGGATTTGATCGGTGCCCTAGTCAAAGTAAAAGCATCAAAGTTCTATGTGTGCTATCCAATCAACTGATGTTTTACTGGCTAGCTCTCGGTCACCCCGTTTGATAGATAATTTTTCCAACTGCAGCTCAGACAAAATAACGCATATTAGGAACGTGCTCCAATTGGACTCAGCAAGGATCAATCGGCATTTGGATTTCGGATCTCGGTATTTGAAGGTATGAAGTCTTGGGACACTGTTGGTCTTGATTTCTCCCGAATAATGAAAAAATATAATCAATAAGTCAGGTAAACAAACCCTCAGCAGATTGACAGCAGAGCTGATTTACCAACTATGAGTATATTGATAGGTATATCCTGACGCTGGGGGGGGGGGGGGGTGGCGGCCCGGTGGTAGATGGGACATCGGCACCGGTCTTCAAACGGCAGGACTTGGGGTTCAAGTCTCATCTGGACCCGTTCCCCCATAGCGAGGACTGACTAGTGAGACATGACCTAAGAGGTTGTTAGCCCGAGAAAGAGAAGAAGAAGAGAGTGAATATTCTCAAAGTCAAAGGAACTCAGAAAGCCCTTTCGAGGTCGAAGGGTCAAAGAAAGGAGCAGAAGAAGAAAAATAACCAAAAATCTCCAGTTTTTGACTAATACTACGCTGATCTAGTGTTCGCTATAGGAACTCTCTCGTAGAAGATGTTAATTTGTGTTTGTTAATAATTTGTACTATACAACCCGTTACCCAAAGTTCGTCCAGCGGAACTTTAGCACACATTAACATTTCAAGGGCAGTTTCAAAAACGGATCCGCTGGGTGAGAACAATAGACACTCCAGGGCTGGCTTGCTACAGCAAAAGCACGAAGGTGCTTCTAAATGCCTATCAAACGCTAATACATCATCAGCCCGTCCGCTTACATTGGTGGCGCTGTTTGCTCACGCCTCTGCCTGCATATGTATGTAGCATGGCTGTAGGATGTTGACGATAAGTAAACTGCCAACGGGAAAAGACAAACCTTCGACGGGACGAGCGGAGTACACCAGGGCCACTCGTCGGGCAAGTCGTCGACGTAACGCCTTTTGTAGAAGAAGATTTATGCTACGAAATTAATTAAAGCATCACCCACAGAAGAGGATGCTCGTTCCTTCGGCCGTGCCTAGGTTTCGTTTTGTCTGGCCGACGGGAACGTGCAACAATTGGGCGTTTGCTTCCCCCACCGGCTTTACTGACGCACTCGTCACTTTGGCGCTAGTGGCGCGGTTTGTTAAAAGTGAAGCATTTGGGACGTGGCGACCGAGGCAGGCAGGCCGGGTTAGCTTGTTTCTACCGCGCGCGCCAACACAAACACGATAAGCGCAAAGTAAAGCATTTCGTGGCACAGTTCGCGGGACCCATCACTTTCGCTCTATCGCTGCGGAAAAGGCTTACTTGCTTTCCCGCGAGCGAAATACGGTGCTACGATGCGAGTAACGCCTAGCATAACAGTGCGCGTTCCGCGAACCGTGCCCTGGTACCCTGGAGCATGCGGGCCCTCTCCGTTTGGAGCGTGTCCTTAGACCTTTTGTGCTGGAATGCCCAAGAACGGACCACGCAAAACAAGGATGTTGTGCAGCAAGCGGCACAACACCAAAAAGAACTCGAAATGAAGAACAAAAAAAAAAACGCAAATAAAACACCAAGTAAAAAAGATAACATCAACAGTGAGGTGCGCACATCAACGCAAAACAACACATGCACCATCCCATCCATTTGTGCCGGCAAAAGCAACAATTCAAATCACGCGCTTTCGGGCGCGGCGCGCCCGTTTGATCGTGAAGCCGAATGATGAAGATGATGGCGGTGATGATGATAAAGGTGCTGATGGTCCCAGTTGAATGTCAGGATCAATATAAGAAAGCTTACTTATGATGCGGTGCGAGCGTTCAAATTAACAAGAAAGCAATTTACTTTCGTCTGTCTAGCTTTGTAGCGCCAATGCAAACAAGGATTTCGTGGAGCAAACATTGCGCGAGAAAGGACGAAAAAAAAAAAGGGCAGCTTGCCAATGCAGCCTCTGTAGCTGGCACCGGTAGCTGAAATTGGATACAGCAGTGACTGATTGAGCTTATGATGTGTTTGTACGTAAATGTGATGAAAGTTGATGGTTGAGATGATGTTCGTGGTTCCTGTTCCGCACTACTTTACTGTTAAGTGAAGCTGGGAGGATACGTATTTGGTTGTAATAGTTACAAAACCAAGGAACGAAACGCTTCTTTTGCAAGCCAAACATTTGGTGCAATACTAGTTTAACAGTCCATTCTATTTAAATCCATCGATTACCTGTCGATAGATCGCAACTGCAGAAATCGATCTGAGAACACGTCACGTTTTTCACGCCTAGCGAAGAGGCGGCACAATTTTATTGCCGTCCGTTACTGGCGAACCATTTGCGGGGAAGCAATTGTTTATTCCCGGCCGGTTCGCTCAAAATGTAATCGGAAAATTTCAATGAATTGACAGCAGTTTGCAGCACCGGGTCACAGGTAGCTAGGTCAAATTCAATTAGCCTCGCCGTGCGCATCATTCTAATGCCATTTGTTGACAGTTCGCAGCGTTTTGTTTGCGAAGCATGAAAATTCACATTTCGCGCATTTGCTGTTTGCTTGTGCCCTTTGGCTTTCCGGTGTATTTTTTTTTGTTTTTTGGTCGAAAACTGACCAGACCAGCAACCAAAAGATTGGCTCGATGTCTAGGACGACAGATTGGAGCAGGCACGATGAAAGGTTAATAATTTTTATTGAATTCGTTCGCGATAGTATAAATAAAATGGACAGGGCGAAAACGGGTAGGGTTTCGACGAAAAAAAAAAACCGTTCGAACGTGCCGTGATTACCGGAGCACGGTGCTGGAAGCCCGATTGGATGCTGGTTTACTCGTGGATGAAATGAAATAATAATAAGAATGAGCGCTGCTGTTGTGTACCATTGCGACAATTTCGATCCAAAACGAATTGCGCGAATGGCAAGCAATGGAATCGTTGATAGATTTAACTGTTTGATAAAGAAGAGGCCTTAAAAAACCGAGTGCCTGAACCGATATATAAAAATTTTCATAAATAAGTAAATTTTTACTTACATATATATATACACATACATATACATATCATACAATCATTCTTCGAGTTTTTTTATGCAACAGTGCGTCAATAATCGTAGACCAAATCAATTTGACTGAAAGAAAATGTTAAGACAAATAATCTCGTAAATCATGCGGCACGAGGCACGGTGGCATTTCCTTATCCACAGTGCGACTTACACCATTTGCAGAAAGCCGACATTCTTTCTACATTAAACTCGCGTAAATTTGATTGATTTCCTTGTCAGCACGACATCGGTATGCTATCGCGGAAGCCTGTACAGCCATCCCCTTTGCCGGTATAATAGAGCGCGTTGGCGGTGCGAACCATATGCTGCCGGAGCAATGTGCGGTGTGAGTCGTGCAGGGTATGTGTACCATGCTTCAAATCAGCCGGCTGCCGGGCAAAATCCGATCCACAAACATCACCATCCATCCAGCTACTGGCTGGTGACGGATTGGCGGTACCGAGCAGTGCCAGCGGGCGTCGTAGGTGGCTGGCAGGTGTACGGCGAGGCAGTTTTATTTATTATTAATCTGCAACTAATCCGCTCAGTGAAACAAAAGAAAACATTGCTACACTCACTGTGTCGTTTATCTGCCTTCCGTCAAGGTGTTTCGTGCCGTGTCTTTTGTTGCGCCGGGTGAGCGCCGTCCTTCCTGTCGCTGCCAGTGCGAGCGTTCGGGCATATCGGGCCGATTTAGTCGCAGGCAAGCTTTGTATTCTAACCACGCGATAGGGTATTAGTCAATGCGATTAAGCGGTTCGGTTTTGAGCCGTACGTCGATACGGAGCGACACACGCGTCCTCTGCCGTGGCGGAAATGTTAATTATAATTATCCTTATTGCTTATCCCGTCCTATTTCGTTGGTTGTGTTGTTCGATCGAAGATGTCGCTTCAACTGTAATCGAAACATTACTTAACTCAATTGAAAAGGCAAAGAGATTATGGACCTTCAATCGAGGTTTCAGGCTCCATATCAGGGTGAATTGTTTCCCGAAACGCCATTCGTTTGCGCCAGCGTTGCAAGGTAAAGTTAAATAAACGCCAAACATGGAATCCGGGTTTGACATGATATCGGCTCGAACTGAAGCCGAAGATGCTCATTTAGAGTGGTTTGATTACACAAATTTGAAGTAAATTTATTGTCAACAAAAACCATAGATACGCCCCTCCGGTAAACGATAGGTTTGAGGGGTGGGTGGCAGGCCAGTGCTCAATCAGCTTCAAACAAGCAAACCAGCGCTGGCGACCCAGCCGGACGGAATCGGTTAATGAAGGGTTCTTGTGTAGCTTAGGTAATAAATCCTTTCCTGGTGCTCTGTACAACAAACAACAACAGGATCCCCCATTCCTTGGAGATAACAGGGACGACAAGGAACAACGTCCGGTTGGAGGCTTTCTTTACAACCCCCTGCCCCCGCCCGCCCGCCACTTCCGTTACCCTGCGTTGCGCAAGCTCACCCGTACACCCATTGCCGTGCGGACCCGGGAAGCAACAGTACCGGCAGCCATGTCTTACCATCGTACCGATTCGTCTTGGAAAACCGATGTGAAACGTTTCAACATAGACATTAAACCCACACCTGTCTGCATACGGTGCGTACCGGGAGTTCCGGGACGTACTGGGTGGGGAAAGCGGGGTGAAGGCGAAGGGGTTTTGAAGGAAATTTTGCATGTTGTACATTGTTCCATCTTGCAACCCCTATCGGTGGCAAGGGGCGGCCGGTCCGAGAGCATCTCCGGACTATTTCGGTTTCTTGTGGGGGTACATGCGCCTGAAGGATGATAATTTTTACTAATTTTGTCTCATGTCGCAAAACCTTCCCAGTATTGTGATATCATACTATCATCAGATGTGCTATCGTTTGCTGACCACAGCCCAGCACGACCTTTTGCTTCCAACTTGTTTCGGTTTGCCAATCACAAACCTGGATATCCCGGCGTGGAGGTAGCGGTGCGAAGCGTGCAAATAGGCCGGGGGTTGGGGGGTTTGTATTTGGGGCACGAACATGCTCAAGTTGTTCCTGGAACAGTTGCTGAAAGGTTTTGCCCTTGCGTACTGCTGGATGTACTGCTGGAAAGATATGATTTGTATCTGTTTCATTTATTATCAACAATCTTTCATCCTTTGCATCGGTTCGTTGGTGCGTAGTGAAAGATGCTCCGTACCGTCGGAAGATGGTGCTGGCAGCTGTAGCCTTCTATTTGTAGCAGGGGCGAATGTTTTGTGCCGTAGTGTACGCTGGGCTTGGCACTGATTTTGCAAATGATGCATCGATCTGTGATTGTAAAACAGATATTACACAACGTTTTGCTGCGCACTTTAATGGAGGGAAACTCGATTTAGTAATTTTATTTTTCAGATCAAATGGAAGAATTGCTTACAAGAGCGCATGTGCGCGTGTGGCCAAGGAATGTTCCTGTTCTTTGATTATACGAATCGAGACAGATAAGATGGGTTTATTTGTAAATGGAATCAACATGGGACATATTTGTCTTCCATATCTTCCCCCTTGAATATCTTAAATGCAGATCCCATACTATCGTAAAAGTCAGCTATGCATGTTGGTAGTGTCAGAGAAATATTTTATTTGATAAAAAATATCTTTAGCAAAAATCATCAGTAGTACAACACTGAGCATGAAAGATCGAATGCCTTGTTTACCTAGAAATGCCACCATCGATCCATATAAATCCACATTGCTTGTACGCAAAGCTCTGGACAAGAAAGAGAGTCAACTATTCAAAGCTATTTTGTAAAAGGGAAAACTTTCCATCAATTTGCTAAATTACTTCATGATTCCTCAAAACCCGTGGTGGAAGCTCGTGACGGACCACATTTACCGGCAATATGTCGTGCACTGCCTCATGGACGGTAATGAAGATGAGCACTCCCATTACGGTGGTTAGCTTCCAAATAGGATTTGAAGAGCTTTGAAGTTTGCGACAAACTACAGAAAGTTTAAGCATTCGCAAAGAAATGGAGAAGTTTTCGTGTAAGTGCACGCTGCTTTTGAGACTCAATGATAAACATCAGTTTTGTGCATGGTTTCCAGCGTTAGTAAAGCTATCAAATATGTAAACTCTCTACCACGCTTTAATGTATAATGTATTCCTTTGCTAGCTGTATAGACAAAATGGAGCAATTAGGGTAAAATTTGAAAGCAATTTCAAGTACGCTTGCTTGAAGTGATCGTTTCCACGACTTGATGCTTAGAAAATCAAACTCAATCTCACTAAACCAGTTCGTGCAGTTTAACCCTACGGGGGCTTTTTCCATACCATGAAACCCAGCCCGCGGCCAGTAGTACCGTTTGCATGTGGAAAATTAAATTGTTCTTCTATTTATACACCCATCGCCAAGTGTCGGCGGTGGGTAGCATCGGTAAAGGTGCGTTTTAATTTGTGCGTGATTGTTACACGCTGCCATTTTTCGAAAGCGAACCGACAAAGACGCGCGGGGCACGGTACGAGCGTGTTTGTTTAAACTGTCGACAGTCGACACAAGTATTCCGACCCAAGGAGTCGGAAATCGGAAAATCGTTGTTTCACTCCCGGAAAATGCTTCACTTCCGTTGACGGGGAAAACCAAACCCCGGAGCAGGAGGCCCGATGTGTGTGTGTGTGTGTTGCCGGGAAAGTTGTATGGTTGTAAATATTTGCAGCACTCTCGAATGCTGGCGTTTTGTTGCGGGCGTGACAGCGGCTTCAATAGCAGCGAAGCACCGCAGAACAGGCGCTAAAACCCCGGGCACGAATCGAAACGCGGCACGATGGGGTTGCAATGATTTCGTACGCCATGTTCTACCGAAACAACATCCGCCTGCTATCGCAGGTTTCGTAAAACAAAGCGGGTCGATGTGTGCGAGGGGAGCTCAACTGCACCGACGCTTTTTATTGCGCATTTCTTCTTTCGTGTGTGCGTGTGGGTTGTAGTGTGGGTAGTCAGCTAATTTGAAACCATTTTGCTTGTGAAGATCCTTACGAACGGATGCATTCGCGGGTGCAGGATGTATGTTCTGGGGTGTCATCACTTTGATGAAGATCCCATTGACAGAGTACTGGTGATCTTGATAGGAATGAACATACCTGTCTGCGAGAGTAATGAGTGCGTTTAGAGTGAGAAACTCAGAAGAGTTCTGTTTCGAAAAATATCTCTTATTTTCTTTGATTCTACAACCGCTTTGCGGTCTTGGCCTGCTGCAACAATCCTCGATACCGCTCACGGTTTAGCGCCGTCGTCTGCCAACCAATCCGTTATCCCGGCCGTTCTGGTGGTCGTATCAACGCCATCACTCCATCTCAATTTGGGCCTACCACGCCTCCTCTGTCCGTGTCGACGGCTTAAACGGACTTTACGGGCTGGGTCGTCCGGTGTCATTCTCATGACGTGACCAGCCCACCGGAGCCTGGCGAGTCTAATTCGATGGTGAGATCATCTTACAGCTCGTAGAGCTCGTCATTGTAGCGGTTCCTCCATTGTCCTTCCACACACATACGGGGTCAAAAATCGTTCTGAGCATCTTCCTCTCGAACGCGGCTAAGAGGGCTTCGTCAGTTTAGGAGTCCACTCAGTCAGAGTGGAGAAGTTTCCTCAGGCTGCAATATGACCGGTTGGAAGCCGGCATCTTTGCGCGTAACTCAACATTAATGTTGTTGTCGGTGCTGACTTTTGACCTCAGATAGGTGAAGTTTTGGACGACTTGGAAGGTGCGGTCACCCTTCACTCCTGCGTGGACATATTTTTCTAGGGGGATGTAAAAGAATCTTTATCAGTAAAAAATAAAAATTTAGCATATCTCTTGTAAAGTTTCCTGCAAAAGTACGCGTCAAATGGTTATCACATCCAAATCATGGACGAGCGGCATCATTATACGCTGATGCGGATAACTTATCGCATGTCGAAAAGCGATACTCCCATCGACAGTTTTTAAGTATAAAATACGCGAAAGATCGTTTTTCATGCAACGGATAACCGACAAAAAAAGGAAGAAAACACACACACACGCAGCGCACAAAACGAAGGAAATAAGCTCAACACATCAAATGCTGGAAATTAATCAAAACATCACTCAGCAACGGTACATTAAACATTCTGTCGTTGGCAGTGAGAGCTTTCCCGAATCTGTCTCCATTTTTTTTTTGTTGCCGGTTCCCCATTCTAATCCTTAACCGCTGGAAACGTAAAACTCTAGTGAAGTTCTTCTAAACCTACACCCGACCCGACCCCGAGCTTCAGGTTTCGTTAAGCCGCATGCATCTAACCGATTGGCCAGCAGTGCTCACATATTGCCAGTTTTTGTGCTTGGCCTCCCGGCGGTGGAATATTTTTCATTCTCGACGAGTTTTTCATCTAAATGGCCTATCGTTCCTATTTGCCAGTCCGGAAGTAGAATCGAAGCAGTTGTGCCACCGCCGGTGACGGGGCCTCGAAGCTGGTAGTGCTCATGTGCAAACAAGTGCACGAACGATTCGCCGTGGGTTTCTCACTTTCTCAGACACAAATGTTTCGAGCCACATCACAGGGGAAGGGAGCACACACAACAAAAAAAACCCTTGAGTGTGGGAAGGAAAGAGCAGGAATCAAAAAGGATCAACGAAGAGCACATAAGTGTTTTTCAAATCATTCACTATTAAGGTACGGTGCGGAAAGAAGGGGGACGCGAGACTGATGGGATCTAGGTCCGCTTGGACAAATCTTCAAGCTTCAAGCCCTGATGACGGCAAATGGGCAGCTGATATGCTTGCAACCCGGTGGAGAAAATGCTCAGTTCGACAACTTTTCATTTCTGGAGCGATTGAGATACTAGGCTTGGCTTGATACACACACACACGAAAAAGCACACAGCACAGACACATTTAAGCAAAGCTCTTAGTGGATAGCGCCGCTGAGCTCTTAGCCGTCAGTTTAACAACTAAAAAGTGTCGTCAGAATTGGAAAAGAAGCGACGAGCAGCAACACAAAAAAAAA